>NC_044277.2:45102137-45431581 GCF_004027225.2 Strigops habroptila | reverse complement strand
TTATTCTAGATATATGAAAACTTCACTGGTAGTACAATGTGCCAGCCTAAAAGTCCTAAAATGTAGCTGATCTCAGAATTTTTCCAACAGTCACGCTCCTGTAGAAGAAGGTTTCTGGTTTTGAAAGTAATACAGAAAAGAAGTAAAATGAATGAAGTAGAGGGATATTAGTCCTCTCTGAAAGCCAAGTCGGCAGATAAAAAGCCTTAACATCTCTAAAAAACCAAAACGTTGATAAAATGAAGTTGCGCTGCCATATATTAACATTCTAGCTATAAATGTTCTTCAGGTCAGTCTTTCCTGGAATGTTACAACCAGCCAGCAATGAAGTAATACTTTGTACATTGTATTCATCTGTAATGTTTTGGGTTTGTTTTGTTTTGTTTATTTGTCACATGGCTTTAGCAGAGAAATCTTATATAAGAATGATTCTAAATTACAGTTTATGCCATCCAGCAATGTAAATGTAATAAGAAATAAAGTCAGTCAGCAACATTTATTTTTTTTCTACAGATTGATGCAATAAAATAATCCTTGTGTTATCAAGTGGAGTGTAAATGGGACTACTTGAGTCATAACTAACACTGATCTCCTATGTTTTGAATAAATATATAGAGTTATTCCAGCAGCATAGCCAGAAGCCAACAAAGGAAAAAGAAGCTTACTTAATATTCAGGCAGTATTTAGCGGTTCTACTAAGGCAGTTGGGTAATTGTAACAACCTGTTTTGTCTCCACTGCACATCTGGATTATACATGAGAATTCTTCTAAAATAGCATAATCAAATAAGATCATTGGTTTTGCTTCAATATAAGATCATAAAGCAAAATTTAAAATAACACTAACAACTGTGTAAAATATGATTGCTCCACCCCATCTTTTATTTATCTGCTCTCAGAATTGCTTGAGCATGAAGGCAGAATAGCCTCTGAAGATCCCTCCTGTTTTTCTATTTCAGAGGGCAGGACTAGCATACTGGATGTTTTTCATTTACTGACAAAAAGCTGCATGAGGTGCTTATTCTGTCTCAGTCTTTAGCGCTTCTACCTGGACAACATTCCAATTTGAAGTACCATTAACCTGAATTATTCTTCTTTGTGCTTCAGTTTCAGGTACAGCACAAAATGCAAAGCTTAATGTAAAGCTCCCCAATTCCCTGACTAGGATTATCTGACAATCTTTCACTATCCCTAAGTAAGTCTGTGATTGGTCAATGACAGCTGGCAGAATTGACTTCCAAAAATTACATGCGCTTTGTAGGTCTCATGGATGAGTTTGTTATGAAAGAGACACCATGTCTATGCAGTATTGTCCCCCACACCCTAGGGTTCTTTAGTGAGCCATACTTTAAATAGCTCTTTATCAGATTTTCCAGTAACTTTATTGAGATTATATTTTGAAATGTGTAAAGGCAATAAAACTTGCTTCTGAAAAGCACACTCAGAAAGCAGTATTGAAAAGGTTAACATTCCCAGTTAAAGCAATTAAATGTTTTGTTTATCTTAGAGGGATTAAACAAGCAATTCAGGCATTGTAACAAATCAAGCTGACAAGTTCTATTTGCATAAATGACAACGTGCAGACAAAAATTAGATTAATTTCCAAAATAACAGTAATGCCTTTACCCAGAATGCCATATTTATGGAAGGTGTTCAGTACATCGCTTCCAATTATTTCTAACTTTGCAGCAAATTACTACAGAGCAACCTTTACTTTATAAAATTACCCTATTTTGATGACTCATTGCACTTTTTCATGCTTTGTATAAATGGACCTTCATTACGTAGGCACAGAAGGGATGTAATTGCAAAACAAAAGCAAGACAGAGGGGAAAGAAATAGTTTCTTCGTTAATGTAGCCATACATTTATGAAAACTTTGCTAAATTAATGTAGCTTCAGGGTTCATAATAAACTATGTGCATTTATGCCTTGCCAGAAGATGCATAGGTTATTTCCCTGGAATTAAGCAGTTATACATATTTACCTCACAGTAATATCTTCTGACAGACACATATGCATATATACAACTACACTTACAATCATGCATGAAAAAGTCTGAGAAGTAATTATTCTAGGGTTTTTTAATAAGAAGAAAAACAAATTAAAGAAAATGGTCATACAATACAGTAGGTAAAAGCAATCAACACAGCAAAAGTTAGGAAATGGAAAGGCAAGGTCCAACTCTTTCCTTATAAATGGCTCTTTGGTTTTTGATTGTTAGTTCAGTTTTAAATCACAATTATTAGGGTTGTTGGTACTCAGTTGCCAGTTGATGGTGATCACACTAAAAAGCATGAGAGTCAGCTTTGTATCGCTAATATCTAGCTGCTGCAGAGTTACATTGGGTTTGCTTTTAGATCTGGCCCCTGCTGTCCAAAGCTTTTTAAACATTAGGTTATTACAAGGCATAATTTATCACTACAGATTAAAGTTAGTCATGCATAGAAGACAAAAGACCGATCAGGGTGTTTGTCTAGGGGGATCTGTGCTGAATATTCATAGTTGCTGGTCATTGTCTCTCTAGTCCTAAGTCAGACACCTGATTATCTAAGAACTTTTCTGTCCCCTACCAGGATACATACTGCTGGCAGAATACGCTTTGTAAGTGCTCCTGGATCTCTGTCACTTGTTTTTTTTCAGGAACAGTCCAGGAACACAGTCAAAGCCATTTGTGTATGAGGATTTTTTTGAGAGACAGGTAACACTATTTTTTAGGAGACAATTGTTAATGAAAATACTGGGGTTTACATTATTCACTGGCTGACTAAACCAAGTTGATTTGTTCATACTGAATATTTGGGGGTTTTAATCCTGCTGGATGTAGAATACCATTGAAAGATTAAGTAGGAGAGCCTAGAGCTTTATGTACAGCATTTTTTTACATGACATAAATCTAACTAAATAAAGATCAAAACCTAGAATGAATAGGGAGAGTACAATTTGCCTTTGTCATTTTCCTGCAGTCTGTGTTTTTTTCTTTAGTTACACTCATATGAATTCTCACCAAGCTGGATATGCTCAGCTAAAATAAAAATTGCCCCATAAACCATCACATAGAAACAGTGTTCAGATGTTAGTCTAAATGCTGGGCTGCACTTTGCCCTGTGTGTAAATGCTCTTCCACAAAAACACTGCTAGAAAACATTTCTTTATCCTACTTATTTTAACAAATAGTAATTTTCTTTTTCACTATAACAATTACAGGAGTAGTAATTATCCACTCTCTTAATGTGCTGCACATAGTTGACTACTCAGCCAACTTTCCTTTGTTGGCCACCCTCTCAGAATAAGATACCCTGAGTGAATAGTGTTATTTATCCCACCCTTTACTTCCTCCCTCTAGAGACCTCTAAGCCCTCTGCGTGAGTCATTCATTTTCATCAAAGTTATAACTTCGTACAGATATTTTTGTGTTCCTACTACTTTCCAGGAACACAGAGCCTTCCCTAAACAATAAAACAGGGTGCCATCCTGCCTGCCTACTGTAACTGTTCTTTGTCATATAAATGTGAATGTAATGAGATTGTATAAGCAAGGAAAAGAAAGACTGCACTGGGAAGTGTTCAATGAAATTTCTAAAATGCCTGATGAAATGCCATAGGAAAATTATGTCCTTCATCCTCACAAAACAACTCTGTAAACCAAAGGGCAACACAAGACCATATAGCTGATAATGGTTAAAAAAAGGCACCTTGCAACTGCAACTTGCAATTGCAGTTGTTGAAATACATTACTAAAAGTGACAGATTTTAGATCTGATCTTTTTTCAAGTCCCCTGTGAGTCACATTACCATCATTTCTTCATCTGTAGGGGACAAACTCTGTCCCTTCTGTGAAATATGTCAGCAATCTTCTATCAGACACATACAATATTGCTAGGTGACACCTTGCAGCAGGTGTTCACTTCTTCCATATGGTACTTCACACATTTACTTGAACTATCATATCTGAAGCATATTGAATTTGCTCAGCCTACAGAAGTTGTCAAGCTAGATGGATGACTTTCTTTTAAGTATGTACATTCTTCATGGCTTGACAAGTGTCCATTTGATTCTGAGTAGAAATTCTTTTCCTGAGAAGGCTCCAGAATACCATATTACCTGTCACTATAATTGTTGTGCTGCCAGAACTTTACAAGAAATGTTTGTGGATTCCCACTGGCAAATTACTTTTATATTGATATGCCAAAGTGTAAAGTATCAGGACTTCTTCTACTGAATTGGACAAGTGAGCATATTTTATAAAAAATACAAAAGTCCCTACCTCCTTTCAGACTTTCATTTCATGAGAGTGTTGGGTCTGTGCTAATGCCTGTTTCAACACAGTACTTATGTAATTTAAAATGGCCTCTACTGGGAAGTTGAATTATTATTAAAAAAAAACCCAAAACAAAACCAAACCATCTTTTTTTCTAGAACACATCCTATTGAGAGGCTATGTAATTATTCTCTATTCACTTGTTCAGCACAATGCTAGCTACAGCAATGAATCTTTAACTGCTCCTGTATTTACTGAAAGGATTCAGTCACTTACGTTTGTGTAACATTTGGCATCCTGATTTAATTGAGGCTGCAAAGTCCAAGACAATTTAGTAAGAATACTTATTGACTTGGACAAACCAGGGAAAGATGACACAGTTCCTGTGAAGGGGGATTCAAAATCAGCAGGCTACAGTGTCATTTTAATCTGACAAAAAATGTGCTCTGTGAAAGCAAGAGACCTTTTTTATTTTTTTTTAACCCAATATATCATGATAGTTAAAATAAGCAGAAAGAAAAAAAAATCTTGGTCAATCTATGTTAGGATGATACATGTGAAAACACTGGTATATATGTAGTAGCAAAGGTGTCAATCCCCCATCTATATAGTGCTAAAGATCCTCTAGCCCAATTCCTAGTATTTTTCTGCACTGAACAGATTCTTGGCAGTAGCCCCAAAATTAATGAAGCAAACATGTCTCTTCTACAAAATCTCTTTCAAAATTATGTTTTCCTTAGCAGATTTCACTCTAACAAGCTGGTGTCGCTTGGTACTTATTGCTGTATCTTCAGGATTTTATCTTGTTTCTTGCTGTAGCGCTGGATGTCACAAGCTGAGGCGAAAATATCCACAAAAATAACATTTTGTTTATTAAAACTACAACTGGAGAGAGGATGATTCAGCCTTTTAGGTCATGAAATACCGAGGCGTATAATCTGTTGTTGATTACTTTTAGGGAAATTGCTTATAAAGCATGTTAGTCATGGTTTCGTTGGTTAGTGCCATGTAGGTGATGGCCTTATGAATAGATATTTCTTCTTACATGTGCTGTGATTTTACTAAAATTCAGGTTCATAAATAAGGCAACCCTGCGGTTGCTGAGGGTTTCACCCACGGGCACTGCTATCCAAAGTATTAGTGTTCAATATTTTCAGGCACTACTGGCCTGCCTGAAGAGGCTGGTGATTGTGTGAATGGCTGTGGGCATTTTCCTGCCTGTCTTATCCCACTAGTGAGGTTAAAAGCAGTCTATGAGAAAATCTATGAAGAACCCACATACATTTCATTTGTATATTCTGATCCTAGTAAACTGTCTAGAATATGGTAATGTTTATGAAGGGTTAAATCAAAAGTTCACCTAGCTCAATATCCTGTCCCTCATGCTGAACAAGGTTGTCCTCACAGCTTTGTAATCACTTTTGACACTTTTATAACTCTTCGCAATTTTATGGTCATTATTTCTAGCTTTCCTCCTGTGGGGTCCTCGCTCATCTGTTGTGATGGCTACTGTAGCAGTGTAAATGTAACTTCCTTTTAAAAACTAACCTCTATTTCCCTGATGCTAAAGACAGTTTAAAAAGCAGATTATGCACTATAAAGAGCTTTTTTAAACTTACATTAGAGTTTCTTAAAAATACTTGGCAACATTTTGCTATAAAGTTTAGCAATTTGTTGTAAAACCTTTTCCATCAACATTTCAATTTTACACAGTTCATCATTGTAAGTACAGAGAGAAATGATCAACGTGAGAACCACCCAAAATCCTTCTGTGTAAATCAATGAAAAATGTTACTTAGTCTTGAAAAGAGTTGAGTTTCCTTTTATAGCATCACAACTTAGAAGCTTCACAACCTAGTGCTTTACACATTAAACTTATGCTTCCGTGGTGTTTTAAAATGTGTTGGGATGAGGAAGCTGCTCACAAAAATCTTTTCTTATTCACCTTTTTATACTTTTAAGTTAAGTTGTCAAAGTTTGTTCTTTTCAGTTTTCCCAATTAAGACACAGCTTTCTCTTTCTGGGGGGTGTCTGTGTTTGTAATCATTTTCTAATACTTCTATTAGATCACATTATTTTTTATTGAGTTCTTTTAAAGTCACGTTTAATTTGCAGTTTATACTACTGATCCTCTGTGGTAGCAATGGTTATTCTCTGTGTGTCATACAGGCCCTTTACTTTTCAGCTGTGCCTTTTGACTTTCTCCTTACTTATTTTGTTTGTTCCCCTTTTCAAATTAGACGTTTATTACGTGGCTTTTTTTTTTTTTTTTTTTTAACCAATGCGGATTACAATTTCACTACATTACTGCCACTAAAACAGAGTTTTCCTTTGTCAGTTTTATCTTGAACAGTAAACTCGACAATTCTCAAGACATAACCAAAGACTGCCTCAGATCTTGAAGTCTATAACCAGTTGGTTCAAGAAATGTCCGTTGATGGTTTAAAAAATGTTAATCACCTTGACTGACTCTTTTTGTGTTAGTCTCAAGACCTCTCAAAAGACAGAAGGAGCTGACAGCTCGTTATCACTTGGGCAAAGCCATGGAGGCAGAGCAGGGGATCATGCTCCGCGAAGGTGGGGAATGCTTTCCTGTATTGTCTGCCCTGACGCCGTGAAGATCAACTGCCTCAGCAACAAACTGCCCGGAGGCAGCGCGACAGACACTGTGGCGCCCATCGGGGCACAAAATGAGCTGGGTCTGGGGTCCCCTGCGAGTGAGTCTCCACCTGTGGGAGGGTTCCAAGAGAGCCTGACGCTATAAAAAGTCACCTTCCTACAGCCGTGTGGTCCGCACCTCTGCACCCTGGACACCCACCGACTCATTGACTACAAGGACTACAAGTACTACAAGGACTACAACTCAAAGGACTACAACTGGAAGAATTTCCACTTGCTGACTGAGAAGAGATTGCTGGATCCACGAGATGGTGATCCTATTTCTCTTGTTTTCTTTGCTTCTTTCTTATATTTCTCCTTTTCTCCTCCTACTTCGTGTCTTTTATAAGAATAAGAACACGAACAAGAACATGCCAAGACTTTTGTTCCTCTTGACACAATTTTAGTGAAATTTACAGTAAAATTAACTGGAGGGCATGTGATTTTTCCTGTGAACTGTGCAGAGTATGGTAAAAGATGAGCTCCCTCCACACCCACCGAGCAGACACATGGTGCATTATGAAATTGACCCAGTCTGCATAAAATCATCAAAACATCCTGGTTTGTACACTTACATCCTTTCAAATATCTCTTACTTTTCCCACTCATTGTTACCATGTTAGATGGCTTTCAGAAAAACCAGATTATTATACTTGCCCCTCTTCAACACAGATCTTTATTTTTTTGTGGTCTTTTGTAATATCATCAATGTGTTACACACATCTGGTTTAAAGCTTTGTTAACATAAGGCATCATGTCTCTTCTGGCATGATCATCTCAGTAACAATAATTTTTATTTTCTTTCCTGTTTACAAACTTATTATCTTGCTTTAATCACTTTTGGAGAAATTTGTTATCTTTCCATTTTAACCCACAGATTTTCATTAACCTTTTTATTTTTTAGGTTCTGACCATTTGTAAAGAGGTACATACACATTTCATGTATGTCTATATATTTTTAAGTGCATTAAATATTGATTAATATTTCTTAATGTTACTCTGCAGAATTTTCTGCACATATTTTAGGACTTCCTTCTTATTCATACTCAGAGAATACAGCATTTTTCTGAGGGGATTCTGATGTTCATTATCTTAAACAGGGTGCTCTTTCCACTGTTATACATTCCCCTGCATTTTAGGTATATAGAAAAGAAACCTCAAAGACTACCTTTGTTTCAATTGTGATCTGACACAGTGTCAGCAAAAGACCGTTTTGCTGTAACATATTTTTTCCTGTAGAAGTTCCTTTCACTGTAAAGCTTTTCTGAGTTCTTATGAACCGTTAATGTCTCCCATGTTTTTTCCATTATCTGGCCAAGACTCATTCTCCTTCTCTTCAGTCCTGCGCATGTTTCTGTCTTCAAGAATCATAGCATCATAGAATCAGAATAGTTAGGGTTGGAAAGGACCTTAAGATCATCTATTTCCATCCCCCCTGCCATGCATAGGGACAAATCACCCCAGACCATGTCACCCAAGACTCCATCCAACCTGGCCTTGAACACTGCCAGGGGTGGAGCATTTACCACTTCTTTGGGCAACTTGTTCCAGCGTTTCACCACCCTCACAGTAAAGAACTTCTTCCTTCTATCTAACCTGAACTTCCCCTGTTTAAGTTTGAACTCATTACTCCTTATCCTATCACTACAGTCCCTAAGGAAGAGTCCCTCTCCAGCATCCTTGTAGGCCCCCTTCAGATACTGGAAGGCTGCTAGAAGGGCTTACATTTTCTTTTTTCACCTCTCTATATCAAAATACAAATACCATAATATCTCACTGAGAGGGCTAGAACTGGTAAGAGTCTCACAGGCTTTAGAAAGACGCTTTTACCTGTGTCTAGAATCACACTTACAGGCTCACTGTCTCATGTTGGTTGACTGGCCAGCAAATCTGGTCTTCATGTATTGCTTGGGGATCTCCTTAGAAAATTATCTTCTTATAATAATCAGACAGAAAATAGAGAAATTTCCAAGAGTGGTGATCAGAATATTGTTGCCCACAAAGACCATGTTTTCAAGCTTACAAGAAAGCAAATAAATAACTAAATCATTAAGCATCACTATTAATAGCACTGCTGATTGATAGAAATCTGATACTGAACCTGAAAATCTGCTCCAATAATGTGTTGCAGTTTCCAGCAAGGGAAAAAAATGCTGCTGCGCTAGTAATATCGTGGCAGTATGAGCAAACAGTGAGGGAGAAGAGAAAGAGAAACTAGAAACTTCTACCAGCTACTGCCAAAAAGATTTAGTATTATTATAGTAACTGGTACTATGGTGAAAGAATCAAATGGTTCTTATCAATTTTTGCCATAGATTGGAAACACAGTCACAGAAACTTCTGACCATTACCATGCTCAGCCTTCAGTAAATATATCAGCATCTAATTCATTCATTGAGCTTGTCAAACTTACCTTCCTATATGCACCCATTTTCCACTGCTGCAATTTTTGAAAACAATCAGGTTCACTTTTCTTCTGCAAAGATTTTTTTATTTTTTATTTTTTGCCATTTGTATTATTGTTATTTGCACAGCACTGCTTGTCACAAGTGCATGTGCAAATATAGGAAAATTATCTGTATTTTGTGTTACCCCTTCTGCAGAGATTTGTCTGCAACTAATCAGAATTGATGAGCTCGCTTAGAAGATGTGAGAAAAATTATGACAACCAATGTCAGAGGAAAAGAATAAATTGTTTGGTAACAGCTCCCATACATAGCTGAATACACCGAAGCCCCTTTCTGGATCTCTATCAGAAGGAAAGCGTACATATTTTAGTAACATAACAATGAGAAGCTCTTTTGTAACTGGCTGGATCCCAATGATAACAATGTTGGTGATAATTAATTACATGTGCTGTGTACAGTGTTTTCTACTTTGACAAGACAGTAACAACTTTATTTGTACTTTGTAGAGGGAATACTAAGACCAGGTGAAAGCTCACCCCTGACTTCCTCTTCAGCGTGTCATGTGCATAGGGTACACTCTGCATTGTGATCGATAACTGGGAAATTATTCCCTACTTTGAGAAAAGACAGGAAAAGAGAAGAATAAACACAAAATACTAAAAAAGTAAATGCACAGATGTATCTCTCCCATTATCATAAAGACACAGCAGTAATAACAAGGAGATATTTTAGTGTGGTACTAAAGTTAAATTATAAGGATTAACAAAGCAAAACCAGCCAGGAGTCAGAAGAGCAGGTGGACTGAAAGGAGTGAACTTTAGTCACCATAATCTTCTTGGGATCTTGGGATCTAAAGACAGAAGTGAAAAATAATATTCATGTTATTTACAGAGTAGGAAATCAGCTAACATTTTCTGTGATGTAAATTTGACCTAAGAAGAGTTTTAATGATTTGCTTGATTTTCTGTTTTTGTACTAAAAGTCTAAGTGCATTCATTTGAAGTATTATATATGTATACGCAGACAAGTGATTGTCTGGAATAAGATATCTCTAGACCTCAACTGTTTCTTCTCTGTTCTTTTAAGTGTCAGGATATCTGGACTACTGATCTGAATAAAATAGACCTTGCCATATAGAATGTGACAACCAAATAATTGAAAATTTGGAAAAGACTTCAAAACTTCTGGTCCAACTTCCTTCTTAAAGCAAGGCTTACTCCAAACTTAATAGTCTCATGGCCTTTTCCAGTTGTGCTTTGAAAATCTCAAAAAATTGAGACTCTACAGCATCTTTGGGCAACCTATACTTAACCATTCTTGTAATAAACACTTTTAATTTTTGTTTATGACTAATAAGTTTTCCTTGTAGAGACTTGTGACCATTGCCTTTTGTCCTTTAACTGTGAATCTTTGAGAAGGTTCTGACTCTATCTTCTCTCTAACCTCACTTCTGGAAATGAAAACTGTTTCATTTCCTGTTAGCTTTCTCCAAGTTAAACAAACCCTGGTCTCAGTCTCTCCTTCTATGTTATATGCTCCAGCTACCTAAGCTTTTTAGGAACCTGCCACCAAACTCTTTCCAGGTTGTTAAAACTTCCTTGTGTCCAGAGTTGTATGCAGTGCTCCAGATGCAGCCTCATCACTTGCCAGGTAGATGGAAATAATCACTTTCTTTGATCGGTTAGCCATGGACATGGTTACTTCCCACAATGACATGACTGGCTCATGTTCAAGTCCCTGTTTGCCAGAACTCCTGAATCCTTCTCTGGCAGTGTAGTACAGGTTTCCAGCCTGTGCCAGTGCCTGGAGTTCTTCCATTGCAGTTTGCAGGCTGGTCTTGGCATTTGTCCATGTTAAACTTCATCTTGTTTCAGTTGGACAATCCTCAAATTTATCAAGGTCACTCTGAACACTGTTTTCCTGCCATGTTGAAAACATTGTTAAAGTCAAGATAAATTATACCGTCTGCCTTCCCCTTGTTGATAGATCTAGTCATTTTATGACAAAAGATAATCAAGCTGATAAAGAATGATTTCCCCATAGGAAGTGTGTGCTATTAGTTTTCACCTAATATTTTTTTCTTTCTTTTGCCTGGAAATGGCTTCCATGAGGACATGTTTCCAGGAGCTAAGGAGAGGTTGTCTAGGTTGTAATTTCCCAGATCTTTCTTCTGTCAGTTGTTGAAGACAACTGTTGAAGGTGTTACCTGTGGTGTTCTGTGCACACCAGGGACCTTCATTGCTGCAACTCTCCAAGATATTGCAGAGTGGCTTTGAAATGACATCAGCTAAGTGCCTATTTTACAACCACATTAAAAAAAGAGTTAAAAAGTAACTCTAAAGAATTGAAAGAACTTGCATTATGATATTGTACATCCTACGAGTTTGCTTTAGACATCATTGATGCTTTTTGCAGACTTGTGGTTCATAGGATCTACCAGATTTTGACACAGTGACAGGTGGATAAAAAGGAAGAAACTTACAGTTGGTTCACAGGCATACCTTTCCACAAATGAAGCATAAATTAGAGCTTGGTAGTTTGAGAGATCAAATTAAATGTGAATGAAGAAAACTGCATGAGAGTGTCACTCATTTTAAGGGCACATATTGTACAAGGCCAATTATCACCAAATATTTTTGAAGATATTTAAGGTCTCCAGACTTTGGCAGGGAGGGCTACACAAGTTAGTTTGTTCCTTAACAGAATCAGCAAAGGTTCACTTTAGGCTTGGAGCTTTACTTCTGACTGCCTTTTCTGTCACCAATTATTTCGTGCGCACACCGAAGGAAATCAGTCAAGACTGTCAGCAGCATTGATCTTGCTTCTCTCTGCCAGATGTTATTCTTGTCCATCTGCTCACACTTGCTTTGCACAACATGAAAAAGAATTGGATGATGTGAAGGGACACTGCAATTAACCTTGTAAATGATTACCCTTTTGCAAATGAAATTAGCAATTGGGTCCATAACTTACACAATTAAGAGCAATGCATCTTAGTCACTTTTTTTAATCCTCCATTTAATATTTGATCATTGATTTAATGTTTAATACTGTGGAATCATTGTCCTGTGTCCCTCAGTTCTTGAATGTCCTTGATTTTAAGGATAGTCAGCGAGATAGTAGCTTGATCTTGTAAAGCTTTACTTGTGTGAGTACTTTGATGAAGGCCAATGTGACTATTCACATGACTAACAGTTTACATGGGTAAATTCTTATATTCCAGACACCTCATCCCTTAGTAGTCTTCTTTAACTGTTTTCTTTTCTTTGGGGTTAATTTAAAATTAACTGTATGTGTGGAGGAGTCTCTAGGTGTTAACTATAATTATTTTCAAAACAAATTTCTGTGCAGCATGAAGTTTAACTATGGAAAATTGAAGCTGGTTGTATCTTTTGACATCTTGTGAATGGGGCCATATATATGTATGTATAGTTGATATATACTAAAATGAAAAACTTGGAAGAGTGAAAATTTCAGGCAGATATTTTGTCAATCTACCTAGATATTAAAATACCTTAATCCTTAAAGAAAGTGCTTCTGTTATTCCAGGCCTCTGATTCCATTAACTGTAAAGACTGCCAGTATGTTGAAGGTTTAGGTTTTTTTGTTTGCTTGGTTGTTTTGGGTTTGGTTTGGGTTTTTTTAGGAAAACTGCTATTCACAGAGAAGTAAATGAAATAAATGACCAGGGACTTGTTATAATGGATGATTCAGATGACCAGTTCAGGAGTTGCAGTTAGGTTTCCAGAGGCGAAAGCACATTTCATTAAATTATTATATCGCATATCTTTTCTGTTATTTCATTTCAAACTCCACAAATGTTTTCTTATTCAGATGAAAGTCACTAGGTTACTATAATAAGCACTTGTATTATGTGACAACTGCCATCTTGGTCGTGACCTGGAATTGAAAATTGAGTCTTCAATTGATAAAAAGCTTTGGGTACTCAGCTGGAGCTACAGGGCTGACCCTTACACTTTGCTATAGCAGCATGACTCTACACACAGGGCAAGATGTACCAATTACTGCACCATGTGTTTTTGCAGATGAACCCAGAAATGGAAGAACAACCAATGGAAGTTACCACCACTGTGCTAGATCTTGGTAGATATGGTAGTAACTTTCAGGTTGCTTTAAGTAACAGTTCCTTTTTCTTTTGGTTGGAAAATAAAAATCCTATTACTCAGTCAGCTATGAACCAGTTTTGAAATGTATGCTTCTCCTACAATGCCTGAGGAATCTAATTCAAATAGTTACAATGTTACAGTGAATTACATTAGACTTTCCTGATAAATATAAAATATTAAACAGAATATGTTTGATAAGTATACTAAGACCTGTCATTAATGTGTATAATTTGATTTGTTTGGTTGGTTTTGGGTTTTGTTTTGTTTTGTTTTTTTTTTTTTAGTTTCTGTAGAACCTATTTTAAATCAGCTGGGAAGGTTCATTATTTGTGAACCATAATAACAGATGTACATTTCCTATTGTGTACCCAAACCTCATCTTAGACTCACTGGAAAGTCTTGTCGTCTTCAAGCTTCTCAGTCACGGGGCTTTTTTACAGATTGCAACTTTTGCAGTGCAGGTCTAGAGATACTGGAAAATAAGTAACAACAAAAGATTCAAGATTTTTAAAATTCTGGCTTCTCTGCATGGGGATGATCCATTAAGAACAAAAGGATTCTGAATCTAACAATATTTTAAGTGATATTACATTAAAAAGTTTTGTCTTTTGTCAAGAAACGATTGATTAT
Source organism: Strigops habroptila (assembly GCF_004027225.2). Lineage (NCBI taxonomy): Eukaryota > Metazoa > Chordata > Aves > Psittaciformes > Psittacidae > Strigops > Strigops habroptila. The sequence goes on along the minus strand of NC_044277.2, from coordinate 45,417,500 downwards.
GAGACTTCAGCAACTAGTCACATTGTTTACAAATAATTGACGGATTAGCTTGTGCTGTGTGCTGCATGGGCTTATGCTGCAAGCAGAGCATTATCCTAGCAATCGATCATGAGTAAGGTTAGTTCACTCTAAATAAGTAGAAATATCTTAGATAGCAGATACATATTAATTTGTGGGGTTCCTTGGGATAATGGAAATTTTAGGAAATAAACTTACCCCAAGCCAACATAAGCAAACATTTTTAGATTCATGTAACCTTCAAATGTCACCAAATTTTTTCTCACTGCTGTGGTCTTTTTCAGTATTAGAAAATGAAATGTGAGGTAAGGGTATGATAGGCTTTACTACTTACTGTCGCAAGGGACAGTGACAATCAGGGCAGTGAATGCCAAAGGCCTTATTTAGTGTTCATTTGTATTCAGCAACAAAGTAAGCAAGTTCTCTACAATAGTAAAACCAAACGACAGTTTCAAATATATGCTGCCTTAAATTTCATAATGACTCCTCCCTCCCCTCTCTCCCTCCTCCCTCCTCATCTCTCCTTGCTCTCCTCTCCTCTCCTCTCCTCTCCTCTCCTCTCCTCCTCCTCTCCCCCTCTCCTCTCCTCTCCTCTCCTCTCCTCTCCTCTCCTCTCCTCTCCTCTCCTCTCTTCCTCCTTTCTTCCTTTAAATCCAGAGTTATTTTGCTGTTTAATTAATAAAGCAGAACTTCTCATGACTTTTTTGTTCTATGTCATCATCACTTTTTACCTCTTCACCAAGTGAGAGAAAAATCAATCTGTAAAATCCACCACTCGTCACTGTCGCTTTTCTGCTTCACAAACTTGCTACCGAGACAGTAAACGTTGCCACTTTTTTTTGTACAAGTTTGTTTATCTTTCTCTCTCTCTTTGTGCTGCCCATTTAATTAAAGGTCAGGATCTATGACTATAATCTTCTTCTGGGATAATAGCTAAACCTAATAGGGTATCTTCTTTATGACACTGACAGTCTATCACTGCTGATTCCTCATGGTAGCTATTCCATACACCTCATCATTCTGCTGGATCTTTCAGTAGACACTGTCTTTAAAATCCCATTTGTACCATTTGGGTCAGGTCAGGAAGAGTAATGGCTCTAATCTCATTGGAGTGATATTATTAATCCTTAAGCAGGTGAGGAGCAAGATGCTTTCTACTGCCAAAGAACTCAGACTTCAGTTCTGCAGTGGGTAAACCCAGGTTTACTGCTCATGGCAAAACGACTCAAAGATTAAGCCATAATTTTTCACCTTATTTAAAAGTGTATGCTATGTTTTCAGAGAACTAAGATGAAGGGCAAAAATTTCCCTTTCTAGTTTCAGCCAGCTTGTTTTAAATTTTCTTAATATGTTTTTAGCAGATAATAAGCAAAAGTAAACAGGAGTAGCTGTGAATCACAGCAGTATTCCTCTATGATCATAATTGTATGCTGAGCTTTTTGCTTCTGGGCATAACAGGTGCATATTTGCTGATGTCTAGAAATTTGAGAAATTCAGTTCACAATTAACACCAGATTCAGCAATTTGACATGTTTAAATTCAGGACCAACCTATTGTTTATAAAAGCCACCAACATCAGCTGCAGTCACTCTCACTTCTGAACATCTAACCAGGATTTTTTAGTATCTTGACATAAGACTTCCACAATGCTCTATATGTGCATCTGCTTTGTGTATCCATTCAAATGGGTAATGATTTGAGGGTAAGATTCACTGCTTCATGATCAAGAAAGTTAGCAGAGAACAGGATGGAATATCAGGCTTCTGTTTCCTCTTGGTTTAGGTCCCCATGCACAGTAACCTGGAAAATGGATTGGCTAAGCCTACTGTACCTGGCCAAGGTGTTTCTACAAATTACACCCCCATATGTTAAATATTGGTAAAATAACACAGCGCAACACCATTCCTAAAAAAGTCTCAAAACAGCCTTCTGCAAAGGCAGATGGGTTTGTAGGCACTGAGCCATAGTTATTCCAGCCTTTCACATTTCCAGGCATCTTTTGTTCTGTTGCAGTTTCTTGCATAAAATATTTCCTTGATTCTAGTCCACAAGTAGCTTCATTAAGCTGTCACAGACTGAGAGTCCTTAAAACCCCAAACTGGTTTCAAAGCACTAGCTGAAGGATGGTGTACATGGTGGATGATCTTTAATACTGAAGACATGGACCCTAGCTCTTCCTTTAGTAGATTGGTTTGCTCTCACAGTTGTATGAACTATTATAGACTATGCTGGGATATCCTTGGTTACAAGCAGAAACTCAGCACAGGTGAAAGTGAACATGCCAAATAAATTGGAGTAGGGCTACTTGAAGAAAGTTCAGCAGAATGTATCCATTCTGTTAAATTTTCCACTACATTGAATCACAACATTTGGACAAATAAGATGGAGATGAGGAATTGTTTCCCTTTCTAGTTTGAATTGGCCCATCTTAAAATGTTCCTAATATATTTCCAACAGATCATAGAATCATAGAAGAGTTAGGGTCATAAGAGAAGTAAACAGTAGTAGTTGTACATGAAACACATGCACATCCTACTTAAATCAAATGAATCCTAGAAGTGCTCCACTGGAATTTAAGAAAAAACCCACACATGCAAACAATAAAAATAGAGGTTTTGGTGATTTTTTTTTGGTCACACTCAACCTTGTTTGAATTCTCACCTGTATTACTCAAGAAGTTTAAAATGTCAGAATATCTTTATTTTTGTCAAGAAAGGTTTTGCATAACAATGTTTTGTATACATTGATATTTTTCATGATAAAAAAAGCAATTGAACCTAAGCACTATCATTTTCGTTTTCAGCTCTAAGATGGAAATGAATCAGATTTACAAAATACTTGCCAAAAGAGAAACTTCTCAACTTACTAGTACCAGTAGGTTAGACATAAAATGTTTTCTATGTAAGTAGTAGTGCAATAAAAATAACATGCATTAAAGCTGGTCAGCAAAGAGGTGGAAAGCTTCTAACAAGACTTATTCCTGGTGCACCTTGAAGTTGCCATGAAGAAAAAGCTATTACTGAAAATAAGAATCAAGTTCAGTGTCATTTCATGAGCTTTAAAAATATTCTCAGACTTTTTCTCCACCCCAACATATTGACTGGCTTGATTTCGCTTTCCAGGGAGGCTGCTATTTAACTTGTTAGATATTCAATGAAACATGAAAATGACAGACTAAACACGTTGCACAAAGCTCACAGAAAGAGAGTGCACAGCTGGAGTACAAAGATGCATATTGCATCAGACCACTGAGGAGCACTCCATGCTCACTGCTATTTCCATTGCTGAAATTCAGCTTTTCCTTTTTGTGGGTGTAAAAGGTGTCCTTCTTGGTCCACACATAGAAACAGGGACCATCTTCAGATGGTCCAAGTTCTCTCTAAATCTCTCTAGGCCCGGTTCAATTTGAAGGAGTCAGATTTCCTTTCGGGCAAAGAAGTAATTTCTAGTATTTCACATTGTATTGTAGAGCTAGTAAAGCACTGAAAACAAGAACAAGCTGGTTTCTATTCCAGCCACTGCTCCCTCGTCAGAATTATTTTGACTGACAGAATCTTTACTAATGATGAAGTGAGGAAAAATTTCTCTCTCTGTACTTACATTGCCATTGAGAGAAAAAAAAAGCAAAACAGCAGAAAGCTATTCTGTACAATACATTTTTTATAGAAAACATTTACTGCAGTTAATCCATAGGAAAAATAACTCCATTATTATTATTATTTTAACTAATAATATTTTTTTTCAGTGTAAAGCCATGGCTTAAAAATTAAGCAAGTATGCTTTCAGAGGGTTTTTTTTTTAACAGGTTACCACTTGTGTAATGTGAGATATTCAAAACACCCATAGACTTCACTGAATCTTCTTTTTGGCATGGCAAATGTTTATAACAGAAATAGAACCAGCTTTCTACCCTATTACTACATCTCCATAACCTGGATTTTTTACATGGTACAAATAGGGGCCTTTTTTACAAGGACTCACTGATCTTTCTACGTCCTGTGCGATTTGTTCTGTTTTGCTTGGTGAATTTACATATAGTTTGGAAATTGTAAATTACATCTGCTCCAGGCTCCTGGGTTTTGGAGTACTGTAAGACCGAACCAAATTCTCTGTAGATCTTCTTCAGCTTGCTCGATGATTTTGTTCTTATTTGTAAAATCTCAGTGCTTATAAGCCTCTTGAGTGAATCAAGCCTATGTAATAATGGCCAAAAACATGTCAGCAAGCCATCAGGAAATTCAAACTGCTGCATGCAGAGGAAATATTAAGAGCTGCTAAAGTGAGAAATGATATTATGTAAATCACTGAAATGTTATCATCTTCTTAGCATTTTGGAAAATGTGAGGAAAGATCAAAGCCATACTGACATAATTTTGTAAACGGAATTGTGTTATTGTCTTTTCTCTGCCTATATGCCTAATTTCTTCTGCAGAAATATGTGTATTCAGAGATTTGAATCCAACGTGTAATTAGGAAAATATAATTTTTATAACAAATGTTCTTAAAATATCAATTATGTTAAAAAAAGAATTGAACCTTCGTCTGATCTTGAGAATGAAATTACTTGCCCATTGAATAGGATTTCAAGAATCTTCGTATCTATTTCCACTGACAAGCTGAAATTATTAGAGTGATATGGTTTGTTTAGGAAAAAATATGAATCTCCTTACATGGGAGGAATGTTTTCCTCACAGAGGAAAAGGTTTGTCTTAAAGGAAACACCTCAACAGATGTGTCAATATAGCAAGGAGAAGCTCAAAAATGAGCTGATTACATCTTCAGCATCAGTGAAATTAGTCAGAAACTTTTCTTTGGGAGATGTCACCCAAGCAGTCAATAGAAGTAGGAAATGTTTGTCTGAAAAGGGAAAAAAAAAAAAAAAGCAAGCTTTAGCAACTGCTGAATGAGTTTTTTTGGTTTTGGGGAGAATTTTTTTTTAAGTGCATGTTAAATTGCTGTCATTTGATAACCTAGATGCACGAAGGTAATGCAATTTTCAGGCAGTGCTTCATGACTAAAGCCATGGTTTAAGCTGAGTCATTTCTTTTTATCAGCTCAATATTACGACCATAAAAACAAAAAGCCAAAATTATAGACACCAAATGTGTTTTAAACAAATAGTAAATGACTTCTGGTCTCTGACTACAAATAGGGAGCTAATGCATTTTCAAGCAGATCAAGTAGATCACCCTCAAGATTTTTAAGTCTCCTCAGTATCAATCCATTGTTCGCTTATTTTGTTCCTTTTGTGACCATTTGCAGGTAATGGTGCGATTTCATACAACATGCAGCAATCTCCAATGTGTTCCAGAAATTTGTAGCAAGTGCAGAATCTTTTTTTTCCCCCTCCTTTTAAATGAAAAATGAAGGAAGACAGTCTTCATTGTCCAAATGCTTCGCTTGAGCTTCAAAGAACCAAGCTGGCATTTTAAAATATGGATGGAAAATAGAAACTGAGCTCAACAGGAGAGGGCAGAAAAAGAGCATGAAATTAAATCAGTGTCTTCCCCAAACCTAAGAATATAGTTAAAAATAACGGTCTTAATGTGCATTTCCTGGGGGTATATGAAGTGCAATAGCTATTGAGAGAGATTGTGATGACTCACACTAGGTTGGAAAATGACAGCTACAGAGGAGAATGAGACCAAATCCCATGGTTCTTACACCCTTTTTACTCAGGCGAGTTGCCAGTGGCACAAAGAAACCAGACTATGAGGGACCCGTAAGAGTTAGATTACAAAATCATTCTCTTCTTCCAACGCTAAGCTGTTCCCAGCAGTATACTCTGGATTGTTTTGTCCTGGAGTGCCTAAGTGACACGCGCAGTGAAGCTGAAACCCCTGAGCAATCTCTATGTGCTACTTAAAAGTCCCATTGGTTTAATGTATAGAATAAAAACCTGAAATCTTTTAATGTCCTGACTACTAGGCAGTTACTGCTGATATTCAAGCTCCATACTCTTTTCTTCCTTTTATCACTTATAAACCTTTTATTGCACTTTGTCTCCAGAGTGATCAGAATCACCAGCAGTGCAGTGGACTATCTGAATTTAAAACACATAGTCCTCATTACACTCCACGTCCAAGAAAGAAAAGTATGTGTCTTTCCTATAGGTCTTCCTATTGTGTAGGGAAGCTAAATATATCTGATTTATTTCACTTTTCCTCAAAGACCTGCCCCTTCAGTTTTGATGCTGAAAGACACCCACTAAGAGAACACTTTTCTGAAGAGCCACACAAAATTATAGCATATAGGTATGGCTAACAGATCTGTGCAGGCTTGGTAAATCCTTTTATAAAGGCATGGTAGTTGTACTGAGATGGCTAAAGTGGTAATGATTTCTTCCTTATATATCGACTTTTAACTGAGTGTCTATTATCATCAACCAAAATTCTATCACTATTACTCCTTGTTATCTATTTCATTATATAACCTTTAGATCATTAGTTCCTGAGGGGTTTTTTTATACTTATTCGTTCTGATATTAGATATCAGCAGGTATTATAGTACATCTGCTGAACTGCATGCTTTTCAATGCCAGCAATACTGCCAAGGCCTTGATTTCAACTACTAATGCCCAAGGCTAGCTCTCAGGTGTGCAGTTGTGTAACCCTGGGCTTAGTGGAAACAGATATCTTGTGGGGCTGAGAGGAAGGACCAACTCCCTCCTCTCTCCCAGCCCCCCTTTGCTCAGGCTCTTGCACTTGATCATTACTTGAGCAACATTGCCGCTATGCCCTCCTGATTGCGCCTTCCTGATCCTAGCCTCTTGACCTGGCCACCTGCCCCATTTGCTATGGTCCTGCCTTGTGGTCTGGGGCAGTGGGTGGCTGTCGATATTGTCCACTGGACCTGCTCTAGTCTTCTTCTCATGTGGGTGAGGGTCACTGACCTGCTGAGTTCCCTGCACCCCAAACCTACAGTGCAGCTGACACTCTACTTTCCTGGTGCATACTTTTGTTTGGGGGGCTGATATTTAGTGATTGGCTCAGCAGAGAGGTATTTGAGGTAGCAGAGGAAAATTTCTAAAATTAGTCTCAGTTTAAGTATAGAAGTTCACATCTTCAGCTGCAACACGCGCATGGTCAGTGCTTTTTATGCTGAAGTGAAAAAAGATTGCAGTAAGGCAGATGTCTGCTTTTTCCAGCCTAGGTGTCTTCCAGAATTTGAGTCCACAGTAACTTCCACATTGTTTTAGTGTTCAATAGCTGGAAATCATTAGGTGGTATATTACATGAATCTGACATTTTTAGGAGATTTCCAGGGTGCAATCTGAGGATGGAGAGGAATCTGGCTCAGGACACTTTTATTTCAGCAAGCCACACTTTTTTCTCCTTTTTCAAAGAAAAATTAGGTAACCAGGTTTAACAAACAAGCTTGTCTCATTTCCAAACACCCATTAGGCCACAGAGGATCCTAAATTTAATTTAAATATCTTTTAGAGTTTTGGTCTATAAGAGCAGCATCCATACTGCAATGTACTAGTAAGGTGATACAGCTTATTGGTTTGTCAGATAATTTGAAACAGCATGGCCAAACAGATTAAAAAACTGAACCATTCTGCTTTTGAGCAGAACATCTTGAAATTAAATTCTGCCATTTAAATTTTCCTGACACAAAATCTAAGTCTGTAGGCAAAATTAAAGTATCAACATGTATCTCAATATTAAAAATATATCATGATTAAAAATATGATATACATATTATATTAGTTTATGTATTTACTTATATTTAACAGAATGACATTTTCTGAAGAAAACTTTTCTGAACATGAATTCCTTGCCAATTATCAAACCCCTTGGATTTCCACATTCCACAGAGAAAACATACATTTTTAAAGTATAGCAGTTGTAGCAAGTGTTTGCACTGAATTACATAACTGGCGCCAGACCTAAAGGTTTACTCAGTTTTAATTTCTTCTCAGTATAATTTTTTAATAAGAAGAAGTCATTGACATCAATGTTTGTAAAACTCGGTGCGTGTACATGCTTGGCCAATAAGCCTTTGAGACAGGAAGTTAGTGAAATAAATACATAATATTAATTTATTGTGCTTAGAATTGTTTAAATTATACTAGGATCCACACCTTGCTTGCAAGTGTTTTTAGGTGTGTACAAGCTGAAGACTGAAAAGCAAGATCCTAGAGTCATCATGCAAATTATGAAATACACAGTCTGTAGTTGAAAGTTCAATGTGGAAAAGGGGGCAAAAAATCCACTAGGTTTGAAAATATTACAAAGGACATCCAAGGAATATATAGACTAGTGAGAATTCTTCTACAGTATAGTTTAAGGCAAGGCTGAACAGGTCCTACCTAGAGTTTATATCAACAAATTATACATGATTATTTTACCATGTAATGAAGTTCATGTGTTTGAAATAAGTGAAGAATTTAATGTGGGTATAAGAAAGGTTAATGCCATTTAAAGAAATTGAAAAATACAAGTAATGTGATCTAAATGAGATATTCAACTGAAGCTGAAATATATTAAGTAATGGAGATGTCATAATGCAAGTATGGGTTGGTAGCAGCATAAGAATTTAAGCACAGTGTAATTTTAGTGACTTCATATAATTACTGACAACTGCAGTATACAGGATCAACAACAAATGAATATTTCATAACTGATTACAAGTATAAAAAGAATTTACTCCTGGAAGGTTAGTGTGATACTGTTTTTAATGAATACTTGACATTATTAATACTGTAATTATTTATTTATTTCACACTGGAGTTGTATCTGGCATTTGGTAGTGACATAAAAATAGATGATCTCTGACTTGAGGATCTTATATAAAATGACAATAGGGCGAAGTAGAGAAAGAATAAGAACAGATAAGTTGATAAAAGCTCTTTGGAAATCTAAGATGACTTTCTGTAGTTGGATATTCTAAAAATAACCATTAATTCTAAGAGTAACAGAGAGAAATGCATTCCTCCACCTACCTGGGCTTCACCTCTTATTTCTGGACAGGGGAACTGAAGGATTCTTTTGTTCTCATTATCATTTCATTTAGTGTTGTGATTTATTTAGTGATTTAAATTACGCTATTAGTTGTTGGCCTGCATAAAATTGTCCTTAGACTTTGACCCCTCCACCTCCAATTTTATCATCCTTCTTTTTTGATCTCCAGTCATGTTTCTTACCACCTGACCACTGAAAACATTAGCTTTAAAGAAACAGAGGTTTTCAGGAAACTTGGTATTCTGACAGCTGGCATTTTAAGGAAAATACCAAACATCAGGAAACATGACAAAAATCATGAGAGTTGAACAATGCTGCCATCTAGCCTTTGAAACATAATCAAACAGGAGAGATCTAATTCAAAGCAGTGAGTCTCTGTTTCCACTAGCTCCCTAATTATCAGGATTCTAGACTCCTTTCTGTAAAGTCACGGCAGCCGTGAGCATGGACAACAAGTCCTCTGATATCATTCTTAAGAGCAAATCTGTAAATATGTTGAGCTAGCAACGTCATATATTCAGATGTTCACAGGCTGCATACATGGGACATTGCTGTGAAACCTCTCATTATAAAAATTAAAAAGCCAGAAAGATTCCTTGCTATCCTTTAAGGAAGGTTTATGATCTCTGCAATACATCATATATTCTCACAGCCGGCTTCCTCTGTAAGTTGGGATATTGCTATGAAAAGCTAAAACTAAAAGACTTACAAGAGAAAGAAACATTTTTTTTCTATGTCTAATTATATTCCTCCCATTAGTATTTCTTTGCTTTAAGCCACAAATTTAACATCTTTTGTATTACCTAAGAAGATCAAACAGCAGTCATCTTCCAACATATATAGGTAGGATTGGTGGTGCGTTTTGTTTTAAATGCTACATTTTTAGATGTGTTTTGTGAGCACATGCAAATCTTTGTATGAAATATATCATTCTTATATGCATTAATATCTGCAGACTGTTACTATTTATGTTTTGAAATGCTAATTTGGGGGGGGAGGGGTGTTCCTGTTCTTGTTTTAAAACTATCATTTGTCATTGTTTTGTTCTAGCCTATTTCACAATAATTGATTTTGTGTTCACTTGTTAATTGCTTTAGTTGTTACTTTACTGAAATTTATGGATTTGCTGATGTCCTGTGGAGGGTATGTTTTCACTGGTAGTCAGTAATTGCACAGTGTAGAGGATTCATAAGTTTTCAACTTCTTCATAAAGCAATCAACACATTTTATTAACTTCCTGAGTCTCTGCTCTGTTCCCTGAATCATAGCATTTGTGATCCTGCTCTTAGCTGGAAACAGGTGCCATATTTGTACAATAAGAAACTCTTTGCAAGAACACATATTTTACTTTCAAAAGAGAAATTTCTTGGAGACAAATTGCTGTAATTATTATTATTTACTTCTACAACAGAAGCATTAGAAGCATCAAAATCAGAGATACATTCTGTTTCTTGCAGAACAAGAGAATAAAAGACACTCAAAGCACCAATGAGCCTACAAAGTAAGGTTTGCATGGTTCCTAACAACATTAGTCACATGGGGAGCTTAAAATGAAAGCAAGCATATGATTCTATATCAGCCACATGCACCAGCGTAGCTTTGCAAAAGCAATGCCTGTCTTCTGCTTAGGAACTCACCTTTCTGGATGCTTTTTTCTGATGTGAGCAGAAGAGACATCAAACAAAGATGCTGGATGCCTCATCTGTTGACCAGGCAGAAACAGTATCATCCAGTGTTTGTCCTTTAGGAAAGTGGGCGAGTAAGAGCAGTATGTGTCCTATTACTGCACAGATCCCATTACCAGACCTTGCTGAGGGTCTCAGCAGAAGCTGGACAATGTCCTCTTCTTCTCACAGCCTGAAAAACAGAAGCACAATGAAACTCAGCCTGACACTGATTTTAAAGTTTCTACAGCTGCGCTGTGAAAGGAAATACACAAATCAGGAGACCGGTCACAGATTCCTTAGTCTTGGGTTTCCCTTCTTTTAAATTTCTCTATTTTTCATCCTTACGGCTTTGACCTTTTCCTCAAAAAACTACTGTAGCTGCCTTTTATCCTTTTGTAATCCACTTAACATGAGAAAATTTAGGTTATATTGTCTTAATAATGTTGCCTGTAACATTTCCAAATCCTCTCTACTAGCGAGTTTTTGTATCGTTCCTCATTGCTCTCTTTGTCTAAATAAAATTAGATTGAGTATATGGCTGTATACTCCCAGCTTCTCTCTCCAGCTCTCTTGGTGATAAACTCATACATAACCACCACATATTTAGTTATTGCCCACCTAGAATAATCATAGGTATATATACACTGTAGTATAAATATGTGTTATGCATATGAAAGAGGACAGCCCAGGACACGTGGCTCAAGCTCTTCCTTTAGCACAACTAGCCTTTCCCTTTAATAATTAGGTTGCTCTTTTTGGTGCTCACTCTACCTCAGGTCTAGAAGAATCCATCTTTCTCTGCAGATCTGAGGAGAAAAGAGGTGAAATGGGCTGCCTGGAGCTCTGCCTTATCCCTACTCACATGACAGGTTCAGCTGTATGCCATAAGATATCAGGGCCTGGCTGACAAAACCAGGACAAAATTCCATGGCTGCCTGAATCTAGATAATTCAGACTCACATTACTAGCATGCATTTTTGATTTTACCAATGATTCATGTAGGTTTGTGTCATACACCTGTCCAGACAGACACTGGACCAATGGGACAAGAAAGAACCATATTCAAAAACAACTGTACAGAATAACCCAGATTCACTCAATACATTGATTACATATGAAACCTAACTCTCTGCATAATTTCCCAGCAAACAGGTGCTTGGTGTTTTGGGGTTTTTCCTGTTTGATTGTTTTGTTTTTGTGGTTGGGTTTTTTTTTGTTTGTTTTTTGTTTTGTTTATTTTATTACTGCTGTGATTTTTTTAAAGAATATTTTTTTACCTGTTTCGATAATCCCATGCTTTCTACAGGAAAGCACATGTGGATATTTGTACCTGTCACTTCTGTACACAGACAAATCGCATTCCCCTTTCTGTGTGTTCTTCAATCCTTTCTTTTCCCTTCAATCTCTCACTATTCCTTTGCCTGACAAATCCTGTTTCTCTTCTTATTTAAATCCTACCTCAGAATACCTTTGGAGGAGAAAATGTCATTGTGTGCTGACCACTGGAAGGAAAGACTTAGTCAGATCAAGTTTTTCCAACTTTTTAGAAAAGGATTTCTGAGGAAAAAAAGGGATTTCTTTTTTTTCTTTTTTTTTTTTTTTTTATTATTGCTTAGAAATATCATCATAGTCTGGTCATCCAGTGTTTATGTTGTCTGGATGAAATAATACACTATTGGCATGGAAACTGTTGCTCTTTGCTTTATGTCTTGTACTGACAAACCCAGTAGAAAAATCATGTAGTTTATATCCTTCTATCTATGTTGTAAACTATAAACTCTGTGTTCAACCAATCATACACTTTTTTAGTTGTACTTCCAACCTGAACAAGGAGCTGCATATCTATGTTGGCACTGAGATAGGAAAATGCAGCAATTAGCTGTCCTTCCTGTGAACCATCCCTGATTCATCTGAACATGGCTAAGAGAGCATGATGTTGATGAAATTATGTTCCTGCAAAGAAGGGTGGGGAGGAGGCTTTTGCTTGAAACATTGGCAGGACTCTGAATCCTATGGTCATTACACGCTTCATTGCAAAATTTCTAAGACTTCATAAAGGTGCTCATGTCCATTTTAAATTCATTAAAAAGTTGAATTGCCTTTGCATTTTTGAAAAATATTGGTTTATATTCAGAAATAGCTTCTGTCTCCCAGTCTGGTATTTTTACATGGAAAAATCACTTCATACTCTTTACTAACTTGCAAGCTTATTGTGAAATTTAATTAGCGAATATACATCAGTCACATAGAGATCCTTAGGTAAAAGATGTTCTCTATCATACCTACATAGACGTTAATACCTTTAAAAGGAGATAATTTGTACAGCCAAAGCTGTTATCTACTTATACTTCATGCTATTTCACAGGCTGCTTAAAAGCAGTGCTTCAGTTAGTTAGAAAATGAAAGCAGAAGAGATTACAGCTATACATTAATGACCTAACCTTATATGCTATTTTTCTCTTTCATACAAATATTCAACTAATCTCACCAAAGCAACTATTTATCCTTCCATCATTTAAAATCTTCAAGGCCGATGAGTTTTGGCAGCATTTGTTTTTGAATGGTTTATAGGCCTTCAGTATGATCAATTTTAGCTGAGACAGAGAAAAAAAACAGGGAAAAAAAAGTCTCTTACTTTAATAACAACATGGAAATACTAGAAAAAGTCTATTGATAGAATGGTTATTTTTTAATAAAATAAGGAATGGGTAGATGTATATTATCTTTCTGAAATACACTTTAAGGCAGGGAAATGCAGAAATAAATAAAAAAAAAAAAAAGAAAGGAAAATGAATTATGAGGAACACAAAGACATTTTCTGAAAAGGATGAAGAAAGACCAGAAGCACAAAAGTAAAGGGTTTCTTACAAGTTAATCATAACATGTTTTCTAGTTCCCAGCTTCTTATTTTCTGTCTTTCTGTGGATCAGGAGATGCTCTTAAGCAATGCAGCATGTTTCTTAAATGAGAGATTGTTCCTTGTACCATCTCCTCCCACATTTAGAACTGCAAGACCCCATTGCAGCTACAGACATTTTTAACCTGCAACATGAGCACCGGACAGACTATGAAATCTGGCTTCCCACGGCCTCTCCTCACACCTCATCCTCTCGTTTAATGGGATTTAACAATTTTAAAGAAAGGGAATGGCACCATGTGACAAAGACAGTTGTCCATGAACATGGTTGTACATGACAGTTCATGTGGGCTCTTCAAGTTGCCAAATTTCCATGAACTCCAGAGTGGGAGGTTGCACAGTTCGGGCAGAATGCAAAACTCACTGAAGTTACTTGGAAAAATGATTTACTGAGACATTTTGCATTGCCCACTAGATAAAAGAATTCTGTTGGATCAGTTAAAATATCCTGCACAAAGTCAATATTAAAAATCCCATTTGACTGTGATCAAGTACAATCCTAACCTGATAGTCTGCCAGCAAACTTGCTCTGTCTCCAGGAAAACATTTTAATCATTATCTGATGATAGGGTGTGGAAATGGGTGGGCAAAAAAAAATGTTTGATTTGATTTTTAATTTCTATCAAAGTCTTTCCATAGCCCCACCAATTCCCCCCCAGATAGCTAAAATTCACTGAGCCAGGGACTCCACAGCCCATTGGCAAGTGCCTATCATTTTTCAGAACAAGCAGGGTGATTAATCCATTTAAATTTACTGCACAGGAAATATTGGAGGAGGCAGATGCTTTCCTCAATTGTGATTTACATTGCGAAGAAAATTAAAATCCTCACCGTAACAATTAATTGACTGCTCCACTAAATCCAGTGTCATCTCTAGCTTTTTTTCTTCTGGAGAATGTGACTATAAATGCTTTCAGCTTTCGTTACATGAAGAGGTGAGGGGCTGGAGGTTTTGTTTTGTTTTTCCCTTGTTGTTTTATTTCTTCATTTTTTAATTATTAATGACATTCAGTTGCTTGTTTTGGGTTATGATTTTTGGGGTGGGGAACCACTAGGGAATGCTGCTTTGGAAACTGATTAATCTGTAGTCATTAAAACACTTCACAGACACTGTAGAAAAACTGTCAGTATCTCTTCATTAGCTCTGAGATAGGGAGTTTCATATAAGTACATCTAAACCTCAGCTGTAACATCCTCCACAGGGTATATTAACAGCGCAGGATTTTACAACATTTCAGGACTAATTTCCTGCTTATTCAGATGCTTTTTCATCACAGAGAATTTACACAGCTACAGACATCTGTCTTAATAACACTCAGCATGTTAATATGGGTCTTGAGGACATTAGGTAATTGAAACTGTAGCTAGTCAATCTCCCATCATTTTGAAATGATCAAAAGAGAATCCTTCATGGCTTTGGAAGATTTACTGAGTTGATTCATTTTTATTCCTAAATTATATTATTTTTTTTTTTTCTCTTGAAACCGTCGGCTGTATCTAAGATGTACAGTGACAGTTCAAGGAGCAAGACCCATTGCATGAAATGGTATAGGTTTACGATACTGAACTTTGTGAACTTTCTCCTCTACCACTATAAATCCAACAAAGCCACACATTAATTGCACTCATTAACAAATGATCAGAGTAGGATGTATTTAGGTAAAACTATATTTTGCTTGACCTCTTCTTTGTACTTTCAGAACCTGTCCAACCTTAGCAAGAGATAAAACTGAATTGTTTCCCAGCACTACCAATATGTATTTTTCATAAACAGTCACTGTATTCTTAAGCCAGGGGATTCTCAAACTTTTCAGAGTGTAGGCTGCAAAACAATGAAGGCAATCACATCATGAGTGATGTTACGCCATTCCATTCCAAGTGTCTGAGCTAAAAGTATATGCTCTAAGGTGAAATGTCAATACACTTGATTTTTTGTTGTTTTTCTTTAGAAATTTCTTTATGGACACTGTTGGAAACAAGATAATGAGCTATGAAGTTTAAGACTGAATCAGCATATATAATCTTATGCTGATGGACAAGTAGAGGAGATAAATCCTGACACAGCTGCAGAATCAATCCTGTGCTTAACTGGTGTAAGTAACCTTATGTGATGCTTTATAAGTTATATCTTAACTAACTAGTTGTATTTAAATACAGTAAACACGTCCTTCTGTCCACCAGACGGACCCTACTCATACAGGAAAAAATGTGGGAAAGCACTTGAATGTACATTATCTGATAATATAACAAAACCTTACATTGTACATCTTGAGCACTGATTTTGGAGGACAGTTTCTTAGAAGTCTTGGGATCAGGATTTCAATTGAAATCCTCCAATTTTTAATTTCTGTGACCAGGCAGTCAAAGAACTGCTACCACCTCTGTTGTCTGCTGCTGGCTTTTGCTTCAATGAGATTAAAAGAAGCAACAAGCTGAAAAAAACCAAACACTTCTGTGCAACAGAGATCTGCCACAGAGAAACCTAATGAACTACATCTTCTGCCCAAAGCTCAGTTGAGAAGATAAAAAACGACAGAAGCTGGAGAAATGGTTGACATTCTTCAGCTCTGCAACTTCCTTGTTCTTTTATTTGCAGTTTTGCAATGCGACTGGGACAATTATAACTGTGTCTGAGGACCTAGGCTTCATGCCTTGTTTTCACCTGGTTTTGCAAATGTGTGGGATTCTCTTTGCTATGGTATGGGTAAAAAGGAAAATCAAGAGAAAACATCATGTGATTGATGTGAATATAAAATCCTTTGTAATAATCATAAGGAAGATATTTACAGTAGCTCCTTTTATTAATAAAAGAAGAGGTATTGTGTATCTGTTGCTTCTTGCATTTCATGCATAATCAAATGAGAATAGTATTGACTCATTTGGAAAACCACAATAAATACTCGTAAATGTTTCATAAGCCCATTCTGAAATCTACAAATATGAAAGGAATATTTATCAATTTTTATCTTCAGGAAGAAAAGATCAATTGTTGCACTTTTTTCTTTTTTTTTTTTTTTCCCAAAAATCTCCACTATTTGTTACTATTCACATTTATAAATGGGAAAACAAAGACACAATTGGAAAATTACCAAGATTACAGGAAGGAGAATGTGGAAGAAAACAGTTTCCTAACTCCCTGTTTCTACAACTTGTTGTCTCTTACAATAATTAGCTGCACAAAAAATTTTTACTCATTGGGCATGAGGAAAAGCCATTAGCAGTTGGTAAGCATAGTTCTTCTGCTGCTTAGACCTTTGGTGTAGTTTCCCTGTAGTTTCCCAGCTGATAATGAAAGTTCCTGCCATAGAATCTACATTTTATGGGGAAAAAACTCTTTTCATTCGAAAGAAAGATATCTTTTTGCATAGACTTTCCTCAGAGGAGGCAAAACTGACTTTGCACCCAATTTTTTACATGTAGAAAGCAGGGAGTAGGAGGTTTGGGGAAAAAACCCTCTGTATGTAGCTGAACTCATGCTCTAAGTAGAGCAAGATGATTTATGTGGAAGAATGAAGTGAATTACATCTCCATTAGAGCAAAGAGAAATCCGAGAAGGACTGTGACCTCCAAGCCACAATTTTTGATCTGATCTCCTGGGGTACTGTTGCCTTGAACTGCTGCTGTTCAGAGTAGATAGCCAAGTCACACACCAACTAACAATATTTTTCCTGACAAGTGTGCAGGTCCTTTTTTCTCTTCCTGTCATCTAAGACTGGTAATGAGTTTGATGTAACCTCTGTTCAGTGCTCAAATAAAAAGTCCAATACACTTTTACAATACAGTGAATATCTTACCCCTGCTTATTGTATTTGTGTAGATTCGGATTTTATATTAATATACAATTTGGTTTATAGTGTGTTTTATCTGTTTTTTTATGTATATAGTAACGTGTGAGTTCTTTGAATGACTTTGTCATGAAATAAATTATTTTCTAAATGAAAATGAATTATTCTCCATAAAAAACAGCTGGAAATTTCAGCTTATTTGTTGAACCATAAGAATTCTTTTAAAATTATGTCCATAGTTATTGGAATGATTCTTAATTTCTGAAACAACACTTTAAAGATTAAATAACTTTGTTAAACACAAATAGTGAAACTGAGTCTTATTCTACTCATCAGTTTATACAAGATTAAAAAGGATGTGGACTTTTTTTGTGAAATGCTGTGTCAAGACCATAGAAAGTGCTCTGCCTAGCTTGTAGAACTTGCAAGATAAAACAAAATGCAAGTAGGCAGCAAATCTACAGTGAAACAGAAGATGAGGACAGGAGCCATGATAAGATTATAATAATTATAATAAATGTTATCTATCATGATATTTTTTAACCCATGCTTCTACATCGTTGTAAACTTTTAAAATAGGTATCAGCAGTCCCCACTGGCCTTTTACTTAGCCATTATCAGTTGGCTCTTTCCTAATCCTGTAGGTCTCAAGATGGGAATAGAAAGGCAAGAGGTTGATGTCTTTATGCACTAATTCAAGGAGTACACTGTATTTGTAAAAGTGCTAGGACTCCTGTGGCAGAAACTGTCAAGTGAATAGTTTGGGCTACTATCACTGATGGAGTGGAAATGTCAAAGAGCAACTCATTAGAGTCAGAGAACAAATACGTAGGGATACTCAGAGCTTTGAAAACCGTGAAATAGCAAGTAGATGAACCAGATGTGACGGTAAAAAAGTAGAGTCCATGAAAGGATGTAGGGAAGAGTGATCAATGAAAAGGAAGATGACCTTGCACATAGCAAAGAGCAAACACAGATTGTACACCATCATTCTGCTAATGTTTTTGTGATTAATTTTGATTCTGAAACAAAAGAGTTTGATTGTGATTTTAAAAAGTTTTTTATACATACATATTTTCAGATTCATAGGAATAATGTCTGGAAGGATGTTTAACAGCCATCTGAGCACCCTCCCATTTGAATCAGGACTACTTTCAATACTAGAATGGATCATCCGTTGCTTTGTCTAGTGGAGTCCCGGAAGGACCGATGTTGGCAAGCTGTTTCTCTATTGCCCTAACTTCATAATAATGAACTTTTTCTAACATCAGTCTGACATGTCCAAAGCCCTTATTTGTAACTGTTGTATTTTAGTTTATCATATGCCACTTATGAATATAGCTTAGCTCAGTCCAGCTAGGCTTTGGCTTTTCTGTGTTCATCCTTGAACACCTAAGAAATGCTGTTGAACTTCTTTTTCATTGCCTGTCCTTGATTCCACTTCCTGTATGCTCTCTCTTTGCAATTTAGTTCTTTAAGAATTTCCTGCTTAGCCTCCTCCCAAAATGTCTTATCTTTCTGTAGAAGAGGATGCTTTATTCCTGAGTGCTAATAATTACTATTATTTTTTTTTAATAGTACCATGAGCTACGTGATATAAAAATTGGGTCCCCATTCTGTGTTTAAGTGTCAGTTAATGAAAGAGGAAGGCCCAAAAGTTCCATGAACAGAAAAAAAAATCCACGCTTTTTTTTTTAATAGAGAGCTATACTTATTTGCACCTCTGCAAAAATTTTAAATATTTTTATAAAATCATGTGTTTGTTGACACAAAACTTGATATCTATAAAATATACAGTCCAACTTGATATAAAATGATAAAGATTCTTACTTTCCTGAAAAGAGAATTAATGTTAAAGTCTTAAAGGTTGCACTAGTGACCCAAAACAGTGTATTTGCTTTCACGTGGCATTTCAATTACTACCTCTTTATCAAAGCTCACTTCTCATTGAATCATGTAATATCAGGGATGTTTCCAGAGTACCTGTCAGTGGTGATCCCAGTATAAGTGAGCTGTTGAGGACCTGTATCATGCCATCTTATGCTTTCCTACAGGAAGAGGTGTGGTATAAAAGATAGAGTGATCTGACTAAGCTTTTTGTGGCAGCAAAGTGGAACATAGACCATGTTTGATCAGCTTCTGCTTTTGCTGCAAACTGCCTGTGTACCTGATACCTGGGCAGTATTCTACTGCAGTACCTACCAGTCTAGATCTCTTATTATATCTGAAGCTCTAAAATTTTTCATTTTAATCAAAGATATTTTGATGTGCCAATAAAGTCACTCTCCATCTTCTTCTGTTCAGTAATCCAGAAAAATTTACACTCTTGTAAATAAGAATAAACACTCTTGTATATCCTTGGTATTTTCAGCAAGTATTTTAAATCATACAAACTAGCTGTACACTTGCTGCAATGCGCAAAGGCTGAGGACAAGCTCCAAAGGAACATAGGCACTGAGATATGAAATTTAGGCTGGATGAGTTATGCAGAATTACTGTGAAGACAACAGGTAAGAAAATTTTATCTGCTTGGAAGTTCTAACCATGAAATCTCTTCCAATGAACTTATATCAAGCCAGACTACCGGTACAGAGAGACTAAAGTTATTGAGGTTGAACAGACCACCTTCTGCCTCTACCAGGGCCGGATTTCTGCTTGCTATCTTTCTCGTTCTGTGATTGATGCATTCATATCTGGACAGCAGCCAAGCTTGAACAAGAGATATAACTTGTACATTATCTAGTCTATAACTTGATAGTTAGAATTCTTTTGTAGGAATGGGAAAGGCTTTTAGGTGGATAAAATGAACCCATCTCTATTTTCTTAGGCATATGTTCTAACCATTCTGTTATTATGCAGAAGGGAGGAAAGATAGCACTGTCCTTTCGATTAAATGAGTGGTAGATATCCAACTAAATATCATGTTCCTAAGACAAAGTGCCAGGGTATAAAATGTCCAATGGCCATAAAGTTACCACTCTAAAGGTTGCACTGAGTTGATCCATAATCCAAAAAAAGTGTTCAGCATGTTTGTCCTGTTAGCCCCAGTCATAGGGACCAGCCTCTGCAATGCGACTTCCATAGTCCTCAGTTTGGTACTTACTGTGGAGAAAACTGTTGCACAGTGACTGGGTCCTGTTTCTAATCTGGTGCTAAGTGAATATGTCAGTGAATTACTCCCTGATAAACAGACACCACTTTAAGGCTGTAAGAATTTCATGAGCATGCTTAAGCATGTTGCTGAATTGTTCTAATATTTGAAATCTGAAAACTGAGTTTCTACATTTAGACTATCTAAGGGCCAAAGGACTTGTTTTGTTTGTAATAAACCTTAGCAACTCTTTCAGAATCATTGCATTGAATGTAGTAAAGGTATATAAGGAACATTAGGCTTTATGCAATTTAGTAAAAATGCTTATTAAATGTTGAAAGAAATTACCAGAAGAGATTAGTAGATATCACAAACTAATCACTCCATAGTTAGTTTTTGTTGGGTGTTTTTTATTTGATTGATTGTTTCATTGGTCTTTGTTTTGTGGTTTGTTTTGTTGTTGGGTTTTTTTTCCGTTTGGTTTGGTTTTGGTTTTTTTTTTATTAAATCTGCCTTCAAATTACATTCTTATAAAACCACTTCAATATATGAAAATATTATAGTATTTTTAAGTTAGTTTAACACATCTGAAACATTCCAAATTAAGGGCCTTATTCTCAGCTGCACTAAGGCCACTTTACATTGTCTGGCATCAATTACAGTGATGTGCATTTTAAAGCCTGTCGTGGTTTGAGCCCAGCACTTCTGTGCACTTTGAACAGGTATAAAGAGGACTTAATGTAAATGGTAATTCCATCATAATGTTTTGGGATGAATTGAACTGATCATTTATAAATGGGAATAATTCACAGAAACACACCTTTGCCTTCTTCATGTCAATGCTTTCAAAACTATGGACCAGCTTCTGTTAATTTTACTTATTTGAATAAGTAGTTCCATGTGAGTATCCCCTTCAAATTTGGATTTTTATGTAATTATTTTCTAAAGAGATAAAAAGTGATTTCCATTTTGCCGTTTAATTTTATCAATAATCTGTGAGTAGAGTAGTGGCTCTGTATTCAGAGAGCACTTCTCTTTGAAATATGAAAGAAAAAATGAACTCCTCTGCAATTAAAACTATGATGTTTGCCTAAAGCCTTTCAAGCAGTTTAGAAGTCCTCCAGAAATTCTTAAGGCCTTCCTAGAACACCACTGGGGTAGGAAAATCCAGTATTCTATTAACTGTCTGCATTGAATTTGAGTAACGATTTTCACTGAGTTTAAGATGAGAAAGGGTTTTAAGTTCTGTGTTCTGTGTTAGCAGTCTGCTTTTCCTCAGTTCTCTTTAAAGTCAATGCAGAAAGACAGGTAAGGCAACTCATATGTTAAAGGAGTTTATTTTGGAACTGCATTTGTGTGCCCAATGACTATTTGAAGACTTTAAATACAAGAAAATCAACACTTCCTCTGGTATCTGAGCCTTCTGAATGTCAGGGTCAAACATCTGTTATTATTCATCTAAGTATAGCCAAGTTACAAAGTCATTTGTCCTGAAATGAAAGTAATGCAATAATTAGAAAGCAGGGCAAGACATAAATTAAGTAGTAGTTATATATAAGCACATGTCGGTATGGCCAAAAACTGAAGAGAATGGAAAAATGGCATTAGAGAGTGAAACATTATTTATGTCGTACCATAATACTACTTTCTTTTCTATTCAGAGATGACCATAAGGTAATGGTTATACTGTGTGTCCAGTGAAAAAGACTGCAAATACCATAATCAAGCACTCCCAGTCAGAAGGTTTAGCAGACTAGGGACAGAGGAAGAGTCCCGTGTGAAGACTTCAGTTTTGACAAGTAAGATTCAGGGGCAAAATCTTTGTGTCATAAGCTAATAAGGACTCTTAACTCTCATCCAAACAATTACATTAACAAGAATGCCTGGTAGAAAAAGCAACAGCCAAAACTGTAAAGCAATTAAACAGATTGGTTAGATAGGTCAGCTTTATGTTTTCTGTCTCAAACAGATTGTCATATGCTGTGAACAACAACAACAAAAAAGTTTATTTAGTCTCCTCAGCTTTGTCATAATTCTTTTAGGAGAATATGAGGATGAAAAGCATTTTATTTGACTTTCTGTCTGATGTAGTCTGATTATATTAGAATGGGCTTTGGTAAACCAAATAGGTCCATTGCTGAAAAGCAACTCCCCATCATCATCTCTTCAAATAAACAAAATGGCATACCTCTAGCAAAAGAAAAAAATAGAATAAGTGAAAATTCATGTTGTATCTCCTCTGAAGCCAGTATTGGTTGATTCTACGTTTCTCGGAATATAGAGCATGCACAGACAAGAATCTGACATATCTGTAAATACCACCTTTTCATTTAAATCCTCAGTATAAACCACTGTTCTGTGAATACCACCTTTTCACTTACTTCCTCAGTATAAACCACTGTGTAGTTGTAATTAGGTGGATTTTTTTCCCCTAAAGTCAATGCATGGAACTGCTGCATGTACACCAATTAATTTGTTTCTTTCTATTGCTAAATATAAGCAATTCACACAGTACTTCAATACCATGCAGAGTTCAGTGGAAGGCCACCAAGATGGACAGGGTGTGGAACATTTGTCATGGCAGGAGAAACTGAGGAACTGGGGCCTGCTCAGTAGGAAGACTGGCTTTAAGTGCACCTAAGAGAAGCCTTCCCAGTACCTGTGGGGAGAAGATGGAACCTGTCTTTTCACAGTGGTACATGGCTGGAGGACAAGAGGAAAAGCACATAAATTGAAATAGAAGAGTTTCAGATTGGCTATAAGGAGAAAAGTTTTCACCAGTGGGCATAAGCAGTACAGGCAGACAGGGAGGCTGTGAAGTCTCCATCCGTGCAAGTTTTCAAGAACAGACTAGACAAAGCCCTGAGTAATCTGTCTTGATCCCCTGAATAGCCTTGCTTGATCCTATAGCTGACCCTGCTTTGAACTGGGAGTTTAAGACTAGAGACCCTGAGGTCCCTTCCAACTTGAATTATTTTACAAACCTACAGTAAACTACATGTATTATAAATCAACATGAAAAGTTATGTTAAAACCTATGAACACTGAACAGTAAAATAATTCATATTCATACAGCAGATAACATATCTCACAGAAGATGATATCAGCAATCGAACAAAATATTATCCACATTATTTCCACTGTACAAACTTAGATCCTTTTGTCTGCTGTTCATGTGTCTACTATGCCAGTAAAAGAAATTTGGAGGAGCTTTGTATTCTGGTCTGCAGTTACAACTTCGCCTGAACTCTGCCACCTGTACCATGTGAAGGACTTTGCAATGCACAGTTGCAATGTGAATGCTCGCCTATGCCTACTAAGGCTGAAAAAAGAATTACATCCTAATGGAAACCTGGCTTACCCAATTCTCCAAACCACTCAAGGGTGAATAACTACAATTAACAAAAGATTGGTTCTTTCTTTCTCTTTTTTTTTATTTTTAATTTTATTTCTGTTAAAATCACAAACTATGTGTTTAAGAAATATCTCAAAATGAATTCATCTAGAACTCATTCATAAAACAGCTCCAGAGAAAACTGTGAGATTTAACTTGAGATGACCAACTAAAAACAAATATTTTTGTACCCAGAAAACTTTGTGTGTACTTGTATACCTAATTCTTAATGCTTGTATACACAGATACATATTAAACCAAAGTTGTTGATTATATTCTTATATTCCCACATTGAATCTCTTGATGCATAATTTTCTACTGTATATCCTCATTTCCCTGAAACACAAACCAGAACATCTTTTCTTTTATTACTATTTGGTGTTTGGTTAAGTCAGTGAGGAATTCTCTTGCTTATAATTTTGATATCCAGTTTCACCAAAACTAAATTTTTCTTCAGAATTATTATAGGATTAAATATGGTTCACAGTTTGCTATATAAGTAGTGAGAGTATTAAAGGTAACAATTAATTAATTAATGAGACCAAAATCCCTCACTTTTCACAGCTTTTCCTCTGCACTACTCAACAGTTTGTTTATTCCACAGGCAATCCCTTCAAGAAAACTGCAGTAGTTGTTTCCATCTCAATAGCGTATCTACAGCTGGCCAAGCAGAATTGATTCAGCCCTAGTGCCAACACTTTAGAGCTAAAAGATACTTTAAACTGGATACTGAATATCTGCTATGCTGGGGAAGATTTATCCTTTTCAGAAATGGTGATTCATTGAATTCATTATGCCTTTTGGGGCTCCTGAGGCTGGACTTTAGGACTATAACATAATTATGCACAGAAAATATTTTTTTTCTTTTTCTGACTTTTGTGTAGGGGTCTCAAGGTAACTAAAGTTCCTGGCTTTACAAATTGATGTGGATAAAGACTTTCAATTAAAAAATAGAAAACTCTCTCTAGAATTTCTATACTCTTTTTTTTTTTTTTCTAACATAGATAGCATAATGACACATAAGGATACCTTGCAATTGCAAAGCTCTCTTGTCACTTCTTTAATGACCTGCATAAGTAATTTGAGGCTTTCTTACACGATAAAAAAATGATATTCCCAAATCACAATCTTACAAATTCCCACTGAAATTAGGTAGAGACTTCTTTGATTTTTAGGTTGGGCATAGTACGGTGTTATAAACAGATCAGGTTATTCAGTACTTTTTTTTTGTATGCATGTGTAACTAACTGTGGAATTTCTTTGGAGTCATTTTGACAGACAGCAAGAGGAAACACAAAACCATGTCCAGATACAGAGTTTCTGAAGTTGAAGAACAAAGGAAACATAACTGCTTTTTTTTTTTTTGTTAATTAAGGCATCATTTTTTCAGAAGCAGCATTATAAGGGAGATCTAAGGGTGAGCGAATACCTTAGTTTCAAAGCAAATACTGTAAAGGATGTGATTGCAGTCTTTGAATTTTTCCCTTTTGTATTCGCTTTTCATTCTACAGCAAATTTTTATCAGCGAAGACTTAAATTAATGAAAATGGAAGGTAATATTGTAGAAATACTTTAACCATAATGGAGCTAGTAGGCATAGCCAGGATACAAAGCGCATTTACTTTAATGTTATGAAGAGTCCTCCTGTTCTTCCCCGCTCCATCCTAAAAAAGAGTCAGTAAGCTGTGGAAAATGCTCTGCAGACTATTAAAATCCCTATATATTCAACAACATTATTATACATTAAGGTTATTTTATCTGAAAACCTAATAAAAGCTGGCACTTCAGGTTAGTCAGGGTGTTGAAAGTGACATGTTTTATGTGTGATGACATTAAAGGGAAAGCTAATAGAAGCTTAGATTGTGACACTGTATAATCATTAAATATAGACCTAATTTAGTTGGTAATTAACCCTGGAATATTATGTTGTGGGCAGCCTAGGACAAAAAAAAAAAAAAAAACAACTTGCAAAGTGACTGAAAAATAGAGGCAGAGGCACAGAGGATAAAAATATAGGTGAAAAACAATCAAGACACAGTTGACCAGTTTGGATTGGCACTTAAAAACCTTTGTCTCTCTGTCTTTCCCAATGCATGCTGAAAGCATAAGCTGCTGAAGTCTGCTGCAGAGCCATTATCATCTGTTCATTTTATTTCCATTGCCAATTATCCTTAATTATTAGAAACTTTTTTCAATGTATAATGACTGCTGAAATGTTAGCATGCTCATTAAATTGAAGCTTTAGCTCAAGAAATAGATTTTGGTAAGCTACATTATGTTATAGGCCTGCATTTTCAAGTACTCCATCCTCCGTTAACTTCAAGTCCATCTTTGCCAACATTTTCCAATATATATTTATGCATTTATTTATTTTTACAGGAGAAAGGAACAGAAGGCCAGATTTCCTTGTTGAAAGCTGATATAATTAGTATAAAAAGACAGACGTGATCTGAATTGCTAGTAGCTAAGGAATAAATATGGACAAACTTTGTTTCTGGAGGGATGAGTGATGTCACTAGAGAGAAAGCAACAGGAGCAGGAAGCTGCAGTTCACTTGGAGCCCAAGGAAATGCAGAAAGAAATTTCACAGAATCATAGAATCATAGAATTGTTTAAGTTGAAAAAGACCTTCAAGATCATTGAGTCCAAACATTAACCTAGCACTGTCAAGTCCACCACTAAACCATGTCCCTCAGTGCCACATCTGCATGTCTTTAAATACCTCAAGGGATGGTGATTCAGCACTTCCCTCAGCAGCTTGTTCCAATGCTTGACAACCCTTTCTGCCCCTTTGAAAGACTCATTGCAGCCTAATGTACATCCAGCCATAGGTACTGAGTGCTGTCCCAGGTTGCATCTTGAAACCTGATTGTGCAAGGTCTAAGAAGAATAAGGACACACCTTTGTGTCACATGCAGAGACTATCATCTTGCCTTATTCTCATGTGGATTTCACGTCTGATGCTGCACACCCATAAAAAAGTTAGGGCAAATCTGGCTCAGAGTAGGTCCATTTTTGGCATAGTAAAGCCTGAAAAAACAAGTAGGGAATTTGGCAGGAACTCCAGAAAAAACATCATATGTAGGAGAAACAGTAAGGGAGTTACTTCTCTGAGCTTTTTGGTATAAGTCACCTTAATGACACCTCCATCAGGCCTGGGATGAACAGATGTGCTGCTATTCCCTCATCTTGTTGCCTTTTCCCAAAGGCAACCTCATCCTGCCTTCCATGTCGGAATGTCTTTTATGCACCATGTTTTCCCTGGCCTTCCTTTCTTGACTTCCTTGATGTCTTCTGACAACATCCACGATTTGCGTCTCATCTGATGACAGAATACTTAACAAAAAAACCCCCAAAAAACCCCCAACCTAATCAAAATAAAAGCAAATAACTGAGATGTGCATGTAACAGTGCATGTCACTGTTTGAGTACATAGTTCTTTTCTTTCTTATTCACCATCAATCTCTAGTTTGTCTGTTTTTTCTCTTTCATAATTATGAGATCTTAGAAAGAAAAAAGAAGGGGTTTTTTTAATTTGTGCAACTTGTTTTAAACAACCTCTCTGCCCTTACTGCACAAACGCACACATATAACATCATAAAAGCAAACACAAATGTTAAGATGACAATTTTAATTTCTATTAGATGTTGTAGCTGTGTTGCTAGCTCTGTATTTCCTTGTTAGGCATTACAAGACTCATGACAGACACAGGTTTAAAGTATCCTCTGAAAGGCTGATATTTTTAAGGTAGTCTTCCTGTCCCAGACATTTCTGCCACACTATCTAGCAGCAATAGACTGAGAAGTACAAATTTAAAAATGAGACTGGAAAAATAACTGCCTATATAATTTATTACTCTTAATCTTTTATCTGGATTGAAAGCTGTGTTGGCAAAATTGGGTCAATACTATTTTTTTCATCATACCTTTATGAAGTGTATATATGCAAATGCTTTGAGATTTTTCACATTCAGACAAACTCCTTCAAAATGTTTGAGTTTGTTTATTTGTTTGTTTGTATTTATCAACATGTGAGATATCAGCTAGAAAGTTGTCATCCTATTGTTATTTTCGCAGAGCACTCTTGGTGGATGAAACTTCGTTATTGCTTTAGTTCTGAGGTCCCATTAAAAAACACCTTGATGAACCAGGAGCATGAGATGTGAGGAAAAATAACATTTCACTAAGTCAAAATGCCTTAATGAAGACTCTGATGATCTCCTTTATAACCCTTTACTTATTTGACAGAATTGCTACTCCATTCTAGTAGAGGAAACTTGCAGAGGTATATCACTGACTCCCTGTCCCTGTCGTTACACCCACACTTCCCATGAATTGAGTATGTTCCTGCTGAGTCTGAGGACTCTCTCTGTGGCTTTGATAAGGACAACGCTTCTATTCCAGATCAAATAAAATTCTTTTTTTCATCATTAAATATTACATATACATGTCTTGACATGAAATCCAAGCTTGGGAATCTCATCACATCCTTGCTGCAAACAACACTGACAGCACAGTCAGAATGACTGATAAAAATGTTTTTTATGGTGTTTCCAACTGACCTGCAACATGAAGTACTAGTGAACTTGTAAGGTACCTGGGTGCACAGTGCCCACAAGAATGCCAGCTCAGTTTTGCAGAACCATGGAATTTGGAAAAGGTTCAGAGAACCATTTGAAGTTTTGGGGCTTCATCCAGAACAAACTAAGCTTCCTGGTCATTTAGCTGTGCACCACACTAATCATCACTACCAGTAAAATCTCTGGAATCAAAATCTGGCTGACAATTTTGTTGATAATATGCAAGGCAGAGTGCAATTCAGTTTGCTCTTTAACATTTATATTGGCTGCACTGAACTGACAGTAATAACAACTTGTTTTTGTCAGTAAACTAAACAGATATGATTAGGATTTTTATAGAGATGCATAGGGGTTTTGTCATTAGAGTCAATAGAAAATGGGCAGCCGAAACCCCAGGTAACTCTTCTGCAATTTATACCACAGGGAAAAGATAAGCGAAGTAATAAAATGCAATTTTTTGCTTTGAAATTTAGTACTCAGTAAAGTTGCTACACTGGCAGCCTTGCAGAACAGAAGTGCTTTGCTGTATTTATCCGCACAACAGGTACAGCATACGTAGCAGCAGTATGGATTTCTTTCTCCTGCTGTACTAAATATTTGTTACCTATTTTTTTCAATGACACTAGTTATTGCCAATGTGTTCTGGGGCATTATTTGTAAAATGTATGAGCTCAGTCTTCCTTCCCACTCATTAGCAGTACCCATTACTATCCCTCACTCCCCTAGCAACAAACAGGATTTCCTTCTGCTTTTATAAGCAGTCATGTGAGCCTGTTATACAACCCTTATGCAAACTATTGATCTGTTATCGCACGAATAGACTCACTGAAGTTAGCTGCAAACATCAGCTTTTTATTGTCATGGTCTGAGTATGCCTCCTTCTTATGAGGTGCTAGACATTCCTTGATGTGAATAACTGAGGATACAAAAGGCTAAAGAAATTATTATTACAGCTGTTGTTGATCAAGCAAGAATCGCCTTCAGGCTATGCCTTTTCCTATCCTTCTCCATACAGGTGCTCTTCTCCTTTCCCTATTAAGTAACAAGCTAAATAGAACAAATACATTAAAATTGCTAAACCTGGCTTTAGGAAAAAAAGGAAAAATATGTTTTGGATATTGAATTTCCTTGATTATTTATATACTTTCTCCACCAAACCTCTTTCCTATGTCTGCTTGCCTGTCTGCAAGGATCTTCTTTAACTTACCTTGGTAGAGGTGCTCCTCTAAATATAAAGGTAACTTCTAGCTTTTCAGTGAGCTCTGAACCAGGAAGGAAGTGCACCAGATTAGAAAAAAATTATGTCCCAGGTCTTTTGAACTGCAGTTATCCTCAGATTCTTCGCCTCTTGTGACATTAGAAGAAAGTAGCTTGACACATCAGTTACCTAGTCAATTGCAAAAGACCTCCATGGAAAACAGTCTTCCCTACATGCTAATTAAGGTAGGTCATGATCTATAGATGCATGGGATGAAAGGCTGGAGAGATGTTGCTACTCCTACAACTATGCTTAGCTAAATGAAATACTTAGGTAGCAATTTTCATAGTAAGGAGACTTGACAGATAGTGAAAATAACAGTGAAAATAGGGGGAGAAAGGAAAATAAAGCTTATCAACTTAAAAAACTTAATCTATTTAAAGCCTTAACATTAAAAAAAAAAAAGGTAAATTTTCCATTTCCAAAAGGTTTTCAGTGTCTCTTTCCTGTGCCTTGTCCACCTTTTGATGTATAATTGAGTTTGAACACTTCGAAAAAAACTCAAGATCTGTGGTTGAACTAGTCATTCAGATCATCATAGTTTGCACATTTGTAACAAGGTGATAAGGGACTAAACCCAGGAGGATTAAGTATATTCCTCTGCTCTGGTTTATATGTATCTCATGCAGTTAAAACGTAGGAATTTTTGTGTTATTGCTGAGAAATAACTGTATAGCTTTTATTCAAAGCAGGCATTCCCAGCCACTAGGAGTCCAAACAATTCAGTGACCAGGGGGTGACAGCAAGTGGTAATTGCACTTTGTCTGAGACAGCTGAACTTTGGGAGGTTTTTTTATAGTTTACCAAGAAAATACTTGATAAATTATTTTCTTTAAGAAAGTTCAAAATTTGTGTAAGCGCAAATTTTACACAAATAAATTTGAATTCTTCAGCTCTAAGCCATTGTCTTTTCCAAAAGTAAAGGTATTAATGATAATGTTTTGACATACTGAATATGTTGCCTACCTTTAAATAACATTTGTAGTTTTTCCTGAATATAGAAACATCTGTCTGTAAAATTTGCTGTTTCTAGTCAGAGACAAAAAAAAGATTCTTTAAAGGCAATAAATAATCTCATATTTTTAAAATAGTTCTATAAAATGACTGGAATTTGAGAGGTAAAGTTTTCCATAGCAAGAGTTTTCACTTGTACCCATTAGTTTAAGTGAAAATTGTTTTGATTAAACTGTAAACCTGTTGAAATAGTGTCCCAAATCCAATTGACTAAGTCCATAGTCTATATTCAAGGAGTGATTCAATGTGCTTTCATGCCTGACTTGCATAATAATTAACACGTTAATCAAATTTGTAGCTGCAAATATTTAGACATGGCATTGGCTGGATGGAAAGGCTACTGTGCCTTTATAAGGTGTGATGAGTGACGATGAAGGTAGGAAGGACTCATATGAGTCCTCATCTCTCATCTGAGGAGATGCTGAAGGAACTGGGATGGTTCAGCCTGGAGAAGTGAAGGCTCAGAGGGGATCTGTGTTCATAAATACCTAAAGAGAGAGTGCAAAAAGGAGAGAGTCAGGCTTTTTTTGTTATCCAGTGACAGGGCCAGAAGCAATAAGCACAAACTGAGACACAGGAGGTTCCCTCTGAACATCTGCAAACTCTTTTTTACTGTGAGAGTATCAGGGCACTGGCACAGGTTGCACAGGGAGGTTGTGGAAGCTCTCTCCTTGAAGATATTCAAAAGCCATCTTGACATGGTCCTGGAGAACTGTAGGTGGCCCTGCTTGCACAGGGTTGTTGGACCATATAATTTCTACAGGTCCCTTCCAACCTCAGCCACTCTGCGATTCTGTGAGTCTATGATGTTAAAACGAGCCCTGTGAAAGGGTTTGCAATTCTAAGGAATGATGTTTATTGGAAGAAGGATCCAGAATAAAGAACATTGGCTTGTGGAGCCTCCATTTGCTGTTTTAATGATAGTTAATTCATGTTGTGGTTTTTTTTTTGGTCGTGCACTCTCTTGCACTGTCTGCACATGGCTGTAACAGCTACCAAGGAATCTTCTTCTTTAGCTGGTGGTGGTATTGATATTAAACTAACTTTTTCCATTTGACAGAAAATTTTCCCAAAGTTGAGGGGTTGTCTACAATTAAATACACTTATCGGTTGTCTGTGTTGGAGTAAATGACATAACAATAAAATGATTATCTTGTCATTTAGGGTGTTTTATTTGTTTCCCATTTCTCATTAACTTTGACAGTTCCATGTCATACAAACACCTTCCTTAAGCTAAGAATATGACTTGAGAACTTCATCCAGCAGTCCTGATGAAGGTAAAATTTGGCTCTTCTGAAAGAGAGATATGTAAAAGACATTATACAAATGTACAGCTAAACCACATTTTCAACATTTGTTTCCAAAGTATCTACATTTCGTCACTGAGATAGAGTAAAATGCAGGAAATAGCTTAAAACAGCTACTCAAATCATGCTAGAACAGGCAAAACTTTACAAACATGACAAGGCTTGCCTGGCTGTCTGCTGAAAAGGCACATACTGTCACAATCAGCACACTATAATCTAAAACATAAACGCAGCAGAGAAACTGGTTACTGGTTTTTTGGCAAATAGGGGAGTCACTTGTTAGGCATCCAGAAGAGAGTGTGCAAAGCTTTCCTTCTTGTGCCATGGGGGGTCACTTTGTTGCCAATGTGAAGAACAGAGACTGATTGAAGAACTCTAATTGGTCTACTTTATTCACAGCAGCCAATTACTCCCTTGTGCATAATCACACTCTGCTGCGGAAAAGTATAACGTCCTAATGTCTGTACCTGAGATTTTTGCCATAGAACTTAGCTATTTCATGCCATCTAAGAACATACTAAAATGCCTCCCAAATATTTAAGACCTGTAATCTGCCCAGAAATAAATTACAAAATTTTTCTATTAATCACAGACAGATTTTATTTTTTTTCCCTCGTACATTAAGTCAAGATGTATTAATCACATCACAAATCTTTGAGGTTATATGATATGACAATTTAGCAATCCAAATCAGTACATCTCAATTAAATCACAAGACTGCATTTAGATATCATGTGTCATATTTCCCTCTCTCTGTACCTGCAAGCCACACTAAGATTTTATAGGTAAAGAATGAAGTTACATGCTGCACATATAATGCGTATCATGGTTTCTCAGAATTCTCTGAACAGAGAATCTTGAGGAATATGGTAATGTATCACCTATGTAAGTGTTCCATAGGATTTGTTGAATATAGATGTCTAGTCTGCGCTTAGAATAGGTGTGATGTCTTCCTACTTTTAAATGACTACTCATTTAGGATAAAAGTGGCGAATTTCAGAATTCAACACTTTTTATGGAATGTTTAACAAGAGACGATTTCACCAAGAAAATAAATTACTATGCTGGTTATTCTATTCAAATTGATGTCAGTTTTGATTCAGTCTTTGCTAAATATCACATTACAATAATAAGAAGTAATATTAGAGAATATTCCAGACCACGTCAATTCTTCCTTTTCTTTCAATTATTTAATTTCTTCCAAATTTTAATTGTACCGTAAGTTGCAATGTCACTGAATAACCCTATAGTTTACCTTAAACTCATGCAAATACACAGTACAGTTGTTCTTGAAACTATTGCCTTTTAACTAATGCATATGAAATACATCTAACTGCATTCTACAACCTGTACCCCTATCTAGTATTTATACTGAATAAATGTCATGCATTCAATATTGTTGATCAGAACATGTTTTTTTTTTTTTCTCTACATAGAGTATCATGTTTCAAGAGATGTGTTGAATATATAGAAATTCTGTAAATCTTGCAGAGTTACCTAATACAGCTAATCTTCTTTGTGTGGCGCATGGTTCAGAATCACACTAGCAGAACAGCAGGAATATATTGTGCCACGGTGACTTTAAACTAGAAGAATGATTATAGGAAGCTCTGATTTCAAGTGCTTCTAGAATAGCGGAATATTCCCTCTCAAAATAACCAGTGAATTATGCATGTTCATATTTCACAGAACTGTCCCAAGGCTTGTATTTTGTTGTCCCAAGAATAAACTATCTGAGTTCATTTGCCCGTCCCCCGAAGAAAGGATGCTCTTGGTAAAGGTTGATATGAGGAAATGAAATTATGCCCAGGATGCTTCTCTCATTGTGCAAGGAAAGTTGATAAATGAAATTATGCTGGGAAGAAATTTCAGCAGAGATGACCTTGCTGTCCCATATTCCCATTCCTGCTGCTTCTGGGGCCATCTTAAGCAGTGGCTGTGGTCAATGTCCCTCTTTAGAAGCAGCAAAAGTGGCAGTCAACCTCACTTTTAGTTTCTCAGTCAGAGCAAGTAGCCAAATTGTTGTTGCATTTGGATCTCATAGGCAAGCATGTAGTTCACCTATAATTAGAGCCAGGCTTTTGTGCATGTGTGCCCATGCATTAGGAATACTAGCTATAAACAAGGTGCATCTGACCACTTGAGTAATTTGTTTTACTTAGAGGTCTCCTCCCTATCCAAGTGTGTATGAAATATAAAGCACAGAATTTCTTCATAGGAGGAATGTACAACGTCAAGAAGCTGGAATTTCACATTATGATTAATGTAACAGAGCAGAAGAAACTTTTACAATAAACTCACCTCTCTTGTCAACCTAAAACCTACTACACACTTGTGAAACTATGGAGTTGAAGATTGATTCTATTGCAGTCAGAATCACAGGAGTAGAAGATATGTGGTACAGAATGGAGAGGAATAAAGTGAATCAACAATTGATCCACTTCAAATGACAGCAGGAGAAATGGAAAATATCTAAGAGGTAAATGTAGCATTGATTAAGACAATTTCTTTTTTTGTGCAGAAAAGAGAAGCCTCAAAAAAACGGAATCACAGGAAAGAATTTGAGATGATTGCAAGTCCTACCTGGTGCTCACAAGAGGAATGCAATAATACTTTCTAAGGTGTTTTTTTTTTTTTTCCTAAAAATTTTGAGACAAGAGTCTGATTGCAGTTCTACACAATTCAAAACAAAACAAAACAAAAACCTAAAGAATTTAAAATACATCGCTTTTATAAAGTCTTCAGTGGTGGAAATTAAATGACTTACAAGTTTCTACTGAACTTAACAATGCAACTTTATTAAACATCTTTATTCAGTCAAATATTCATTGCAACTAATGCTGAGAAAGATATTAATCTATACTGGGAACAACAGCCCTTTCTCTGAATAAATTGGATAAGCTATGTTTGCTATTTAGTGTCAAATGCTATAATGCAGGTAGGACTGTAACTTCATTTCTTTGGAGGAATACAAGCTATTTTAAGGATGTAGAAATTAGGGAAGATTTGTTTACCTTTATATGAGAGCTTGTGGGGTTTTTGTTAAGTAAGTATTTAAGGGGCAATGTAAGGCAGTGTATATCCTACAAAAAAAAAAACCAACCCCAAACCAAAACAAAACTAAAACCAAAACCACCAAAAAATTTTTGGTTTAGAAAACTAGTGGGGGGTTATCTTTGCTCAGCCAATTTTTACTAACAGGGGAAATAGAAGAAAAATTTTTACTGTGTAAATCTAGCAAGGACATTAAATGGTATTATGGTATTCAAATGAGTTTAAAGTACAATAATAGGCTACTTTTCAAAAGATGATATTGAAAAATCACTATCAAAAGACTGAATTTTGATGTCATAGATGTTTTAACAGATGGTGATTTGTGCTGCAGCTCTTTCTAGCAGATATTTTAAAAGAATGTGATGAAATGTCGTATGTTTTTGACATTTGGTTTTCATTAGAGAAATATTTCTCACCTGGTGCTATTTGTCCCTTCAGATACTTTTAATTTGATGCAATATTGACTACAGCTTATATTTTATTTCTTTCCTAACTTGAATTCTTTTCCTTTTTAGTCTAATATTTCAAGTCAGTATGTATTTTAATCCCTTCTTATCCAATTAAATTAGTATCATGGTCATTTTAATAGTTATTCTACAGTTAAAGCTACATTGAGATAAAAAGTATGCAACCATGGGCACTGTGTTACATTAAACCTAAACCATTCTAGAACCAATCAACGTGGTGTACAATGGACAGAAGTCCTTAATTTAAAAAGACTAGTAGGATACTCACTTATAAGGATCATGGTAACCACTTGCCTATCTAATTGTGGGGGGCTGGCCCCAGCCAGCAGCCAAGCACCCACACAGCTGTTCACTCCCTGCTCTGCCTGCAGCAAGACACAAAGAAAACAGCAACAATAGGAGAGAGAAGACTTATAGGTCAAAATAAAGAAAGGGATATCACTTACTAGCTGCTTTTACGGGAAAAGTAGTCTGGATTTGGGAAATTTAATTTGCCAGTTAACATAAACATTAAATTATTGATTCATGTACTAGGAAGCAAAAAGATGAACTTGGAGACACTTGACAAAACACCTTTCCTCCTCATTTGCCAGACTCCATTTCAGTCACCTCTCCTTCCCCAGTGTTATTGCCTCAGGTTATACTTGATATCTTCAGCAAGCAGCTATCAGTGCATAGTGGTTTCTATCTTCTGATTTCTCCATATCACCCTTTTCCTGTTCTCCAGCATGGGTCCTCCATGAGCAACAGTCCCTTCAGCGTGTGCATACTCTGCTATGAGCACCTCCTCCTCCCACTTTGTTGTTCCTTCTGTTTTTTCTCGTTATTTTGCTCCCTCCTTGCCTTCCTCACGGGCATTTTCATAAACGTGTTGTCACAGAGGTGCCATCAGCTTTCCCAGTGGGATTGGCTATGTCCTGTAGTGTAACCATTTTGGAGCTGGCTGGAACTGCCTGTGTCCGGCATAGGACAGCCACTGAACTCCTCACAGAAAGGCCACCCCTGAAGACCACCACACACTACCAAAATCTTGCAATTTACTCGCAAAACATTTGCATTTTTCCAAGCTGAAAGGAAAGGAAAGATTGTCTGGTATAAATAGGTACATAACAGTTATAACTGACAAGACGGACAGATGTCAGTGACAGTGGTTCTTCTTTGGATAGCTGCAGCATTGTCCGGGAAAAGGATATGAAATTTACAGATCCATGCAAAAAGTATCAAAACAGATCAGCTAGCCTCCTGCTAAAAGATTTCATAGAGTCATAGAATAGAATAGTAAGGGTTGGAAAGGACCTTAAGATCATCTAGTTCCAACCCCCCTGCCATGGGCAGGGACACCTCGCACTAAACCATGTCACCCAAGGCTCTGTCCAACCTGGCCTTGAACACCGTCAAGGATGGAGCATTCACAACTTCCTTGGGCAACCCATTCCAGTGCCTCACCACCCTCACTGTAAAGAACTTCTTCCTCATATCTAATCTAAACTTCCCCTGTTTAAGTTTGAACCCATTACCCCTTGTCCTACCACTACAGTCCCTAAAGAAGAGTCCCTCCCCAGCATCCTTGTAGACCCCCTTCAGATACTGGAAGGCTGCTATGAGGTCTCCACGCAGCCTTCTCTTCTCCAGGCTGAACAGCCCCAACTTTCTCAGCCTGTCTTCATACGGGAGGTGCTCCAGCCCCCTTATCATCCTTGTGGCCCTCCTCTGGACTCGCTCCAACAGCTCCATGTCCTTTTTATATTGAGGACACCAGAACTGTACGCAGCACTCCAAGTGAGGTCTCACGAGAGCAGAGTAGAGGGGCAGGATCACCTCCTTTGACCTGCTGGTCACACTTCTTTTGATGCAGCCCAGGATACTTCTCTCATTGTGCAAGGAAAGTTGATAAATTAGTTAGCTGCAGTCCTCATAAACTTTGTGCCTCCTATATTTATCACAAGGACAGAGCCAGCATTTTCTGGTAAACCACAGAAGGTTATTTTTCGTCATTTGGAATGCTTTATATCATCACTTAAAAGAAAATGGTAGTCATATAAGCAGGCTGCTTTGCCTTCTGACTCATCGATATAATTTCTCACACACATGCTCACTGTTACTGACTGATGAAATAGGGAGATATACTTACTAAGCCCACTGGGAGCAGAAATGGAGATGATAGTTATGCAGCATTGAAATACGAGATGAGTAATGAAAAAAGCAGAACTCAAACCAAGACTCTTTCTTCAAGGTCAGAGGGCACTTATGATGAAGGAAGAAAACAAGGAATGAGTTGGAAATATGAATACTGAATTTGAATGATCATTTTGGATATGAGGGGGGCAGTTCAGCACGTAAACATGAACAGGGATATGAACAAGAAAAGTGAGCAAAGTGGAAAGAAGATAAGGCATCTGCATATATTTTTCTTTATAAGATGCTCATAAGAGTCCGTTTGTTGTCCTAGTTCCAGGAAACACTAGTCACCCCAGCGTAAGCTAACAGATAAACTGTTAATATATAACGTCACACATATGGATTCTGCATAGGAACTATTCTATCATTGATCAACATCAGAACAAAGTGTTCAACCTTCTCTGATTTAAAATAATAAAAAAAAAATCAGATTTTGACACATTCCAATGATTAGAACAACTTTTGATTTCTAGAAGAAAAAAAAAGAAAAAAATGTTAGCAGTAGCCCTTTTCTTTGAAAATATATAACAAACACCTACACAACATCATCTCCAAAACTAGTGTATGTGATACTTTGTTTTCCTGCTGAGAAGTGGAGAAATTTGATTATCGACCATTCAAGAATTATAACACCAATTCATCATTCTGTGAAGAAATCGACAGTGATGGTTGTTATAGCATAGAGTTAGTATAATTAAACATCGATTTATGTTACTCTATGGAATATATGAAACATACAAAAATGTAAAAGTCTACAGAAGTTTCTCAGCTAATCAACAATGTATTACCCACAGCACAGGGGATGACAAAGAAGAATGCTTACATATGTTTATTGATGTATAGTTTTATTTACTTGATAGATGATGAGGCTCTTTCCATCGATCTTCTTAATCTGTATTTAGCTAGTTTCAAAGGAAAAATTTTAAATTATGAATTGTAATTCTATGTTGGCATGATACAGTACTGTGTGTCAATTCACTTTATGGAGTTGTTATGAAGTTAACCTATATACCCTTCTGTATGAATATTGAAATTCTGATTTAAAAATGTTGACCTGATTCTTTCTAACTCATATTCTACCAGTCTTATATTAATGTAAATCAACTTAAATGAATGGATTTCAACCATCATAAGACTGAGATAAGTATTTAGAACTGGCTCTGATACATATGCAGGAGGTGACTTTCCTAATGTGGCTTACTTTGAAAAATATTACCAGAGCATAATTCATGTAATATAGAACAAAGACAACTTTTTTATTATATAGATGCATACGATACATGTATGTCTATATACTATATATATTTTCACTTACTTTGTAAACTAATATGAAAGATTTGTATCAGTATATTGCATTGATTTAATGACTGCAAAAATTTTATAAATACCTATATTTGTAAATGGCTATAAAGACAGGATGAAATGTATTTTCAAATAGCTTTTGAGAAAAGATTGGGATTTGCTGTTCTTTGAAGAAGGCTGTTCTTATGAATCCTTTAGGTGTTCATAAATTGTCAGTTTACAATCTTATTGCAAACAGCAAGGTGCTGTACAGTTACAGCTTCTATACTCAGCCTTACATGAGCCATTTCAGAGCGGATAAAAAGCTCCAGGTCATCCCAAAAGAAGGCTGAATATTACCCTTCTGTGCAATCTCAGCTACAGCTGCCTTCAATTTCCACCTGCCCTTGGGGCAGATGGCTTCAGAGCTCTTCTAGCGATGACCCTGGGCTGCCTTTTCTGCCCAGCATTCCAATTACGATGCCATAGGACAGATGGAAGTAGTAAGGGTAGTCAGAGTGTGCTGATAAATGCTCTGTCCAAGACTTTAGGCATCATACATTCAAACAGTTTCCTGTGTGGTTTGCTCCAAAAATGTCCTGAATGAAATGAAGGCTGTAAATGGTCATTGCATTTAAACATTAATCCAATCCTAAGGCCATTCAATAAATGCAGTAAACATTAGATTGCTCCTTCAAATGGGGTTCCATTTGAAGACTATTCTTTCATTCCCCTTACAAGACTGGCACAAAATTTGAAGACTAAAGATAGAGTTAAGCAATGAACTTGGTGAGTAATGACAATAAATTTAATATCTGTCAGGACTGTATTTACTTCCTAATATTAGAAAGCCTATCATATCAAGAGAAATACAGAAGGGCTAATGATATTGTATTTTTCATTAAACCAAAATTTTCTATGTGTCTAATTACTGAAATGTAATTGTACAGGCATAAATAACTTTCCACTTATGGTTATCATACCATATTTGTAAAAAAATAGAAATGTGAAAAAAAAACCAACTAAAGGAATTGCCCTGTCAGTACATGCAAATTACATTTATGTATACACATATACATGTTTGTATTTGTTTGCTCTTCTTTATTTATGTAATGTAAACATTAAAATATATGCATACTTATGAATAGCTGACATTGCCTCTTAGAAAGACCTGAAGAATGTTTTAAAATATTTCATATTTTCTTCTTCTGTGTGTGTGCATGATACCTCTTTCTATATGTAATGTGCGTCTATGTTTTAAATCATTCTTTATACACTTTAGAAATGCAGTGACTACATGACTGGAAACTACCGCTTTGTGTATTGAACCTTGGCACTGCAGGGCTAGATCTAACTACATTATATAAAAAAAAAAAAACTACTGTGGTTTTTGTTATTCCTAGTTTCAACTGAAACAGAAATTCGTTAAAGTGCAGATCTGGGAAACTGGAAGTTCTGTCTAGAGGCTAACATGGCAGGGGTTGAAAATACTGATAAAAAAAACCAAAACAAAAAAAACCCCAAATCAAACCAAAAAACCCACAGCAAAATTAAACATATCTTTGTTCTGCTTTGCTTTCCATAAATTTGTAATTTGCTAGGTTTAATTTGTTCTTGATCAAAAGCTTTAATTATTTACCAAATGAACCTTCATATATGTCTACAAATCATGAGGAAAATTTACCGCATCTAAGAGTGAAGCGCATTTGAATCTAGGTCTTCAAATACCTTGATTTTGTTTACCTACTGCAACTAAACACTGATATTTTGTAAGGTCAAATTCTTCAGAAGTGTTTGTTTCCCTCTGATTGACCACATGGGAAAATCCATTTGGTAGTTCTGTATCATCACACTTTCTTTCCATAGGCAGAAATGTATAAAAGAGGAATAGATGGGACCTAGCAGACTGCTAGTGGTTGTTAATATTGTCACTAAATCTGTGTTTCAAAGAATTGGGGGGGGGGGGGGGGGTGGGTGCAGGGAGAGTATGAGCAAAGGTAAGGAGTAAAAAGCATCAAATTTGCCCCCTAAAATTATTCCCTTGGCCCCTATTAGACTCCTAACTTTTCTATTGCTGATCTTTCCTCCACCAAAGCTAGGATTTTGATGCCATGCGACATTTTAACACTCATCCTCTGTGGACATCTTTCTGCCTCTGACTGGCATTTATACCGTATACAGTACAAATTGCTTGGCATGTATTTTGAAAATCAATGCCCAAAGAATGACTGTATTGATGTGGGTATTCTTACACCCTGTGGCTCTTGGAATTGTTTAGAAAAACTCTGAAGCAATCTCTAACTACTGATTTGACAATCCTTAACTTGGATACAACTTACCTGTTTCATGCTTTCTTCTAGCTAACCTTACACACCCTAATTTGGTTTTGAAAATACACGTGTAAAGCATGTACATAAACATCCAGTTCATACAAGCTAGTAGAAAACTAAGAGAAATAGAAAGATGAGAAAGCTTCAGAATTTATTCAAAGTCTGTGGCTTTCCTGCTACGGTTGATAAACAGGCATCTCAATAGGGAAATCCATTATTTTGGAGGGCAGGGGAGGATATAGACATACACATCTTGCTGAACTGTGGCTATTTTGTTCTAATGTTTAGGATTCTAGTTAGATATTGTGATAAAAATAGAGCAAGGCACAGTGTCTTTGCTTCATTATTCCTTTAGCAGACTCAATTTTGATCTGTGAGGATTCAGCTCCCACAGTTTGCTTTGTGATTTTTCCCAAGTTTCAATTTTTGAGTGTCTTGCATGAAAGAGGCTCACTGGGGAACATGTTCAAAAAACACCAGTGGTAATTTCAATAAAGGCAATCTCTCTGCCAGCCTTCACTGTCTCAGGCAGTATTTTCAAAAACAGGAACTTAAGTTTAAGTTCTTTAAATCACATATCAACACTAGCTTACTTTCTAAACAATGTTTAGTATACAATTCTTGGCCTTCTTTCTTCTCATCAATTTGTTTATCAGACTTGACCTGCATACCAGAGGAAGTAATTTTCAAGAATGGTATTTGAAGAATCTTATAAATCAGGATTATTCTTATACTTAACATCTGTTCCATTATGGCCGAATTGGGATCTGCACTACTGTACAGATCTTTGCTCACTTATTTAGAGCCATGAATATCTGTAAATACACAAAAATTGTTTCTTTTCCTGTATCTAGTCAAACTAAATTTTGTATTCTTGCACTGTTATATAGTAGTGGAAATTTCCAGGTGCTAATTCCCATACTGTTTAATGCTGAAGTATTTTCTCACTTCCCTACAGTGTTAAGATCTATTAAGACAGCAAAAACAGATAGAAAACTTTGCTGTAGAGCCTTATAGATTTCCCTGTAGAGAGCTAATTACAATATTTGTCAGAAGTTAAACTTTGTGCAGCCATTCATAAATGTTTCTACTATTTTGCCTCATGGGATCCCTCAGAAAGAATGTGAATATTTCCTTGGGGTTTTCATTCTCATTAGAGCAGTATCTCAAAAAGGAATTTTTATTTTAAGGCAGTGTAATAATGACAGGCCTTAATACATGAGTGTGCTGTATTTACTTCCAATTTGAAGTTTGTAATAA
Source organism: Strigops habroptila (assembly GCF_004027225.2). Classification (NCBI taxonomy): domain Eukaryota; kingdom Metazoa; phylum Chordata; class Aves; order Psittaciformes; family Psittacidae; genus Strigops; species Strigops habroptila. The sequence continues at coordinate 45,374,934 of NC_044277.2, read as the reverse complement.
CATATATAGCTAGTGATCACTGAACCCTTTCATATGAACACATCTCTAACTCACAGTTAATGTTAGCAAACCTACATTTAGAATCCCAAAACCTTAAGCTGATAACTTGTTGTATACTAAGAAGTTTATAGAATAGAAGTTTTCCTGTGAGCATAGGTCCTCCATTAGTATGAGCACCACCAAAGAGAATTTCTTTCCTAAACTTAATAAAGATTCTTTTTCTACGTTGTCAATTATGCCTCTTGATTTATAAGCAACAGTGAGAAATTATTCCCCAGAGGGCGACGCTTCTCTGTAAAGAGATCTAAAATCATATTTATATGACCTCCCCCCCCCAAAAAAAAACCAAAAACCAAAACAACCCACCACACACTCCTACCCTTAGCATTTAATATAACTTAATTTCCAATACCATGAGACACAGAGGTTTTTTTTACAAGATTATTTATTCAAAAAGAACATAAGAAAAAGGAATTCATTGCAGTGACTACAGCCATCAGCAGTAGCCCTCTGAGCACTGGTTACCTACAGGTATATGGGGCTGAAGCCAGGAGATAGATTTGATCTCACTAATACTTCTTTATTTTTTTAAATCTATCACATTATTATCATATATTACTTTATGATACGGTATTATGACCATATCGAATCCTGTGGAATTTGGAAAATGAAAACAGATTAATTTACTTTGTAAAAATTTTGCAAATGAAACCAGATGGTTTGTTTCCTTAGACTGGATGTCCTGGGTTCAGCTATAGCAGTCATTTTTCTCCTTCTTAGTAGCTGGTGCAGTGCTGTGTTTTTGACTTTCAGCCTGGGAACAACGCTGATAACACCGATGGTTTTAGTTGTTGCTAAGTAATGTTTACTCCAACCAGGGACTTTCTCAGTCTCATGCTCTGCCAGGGAGGAGGGGAAGCCGGGAGGAAGCAGAGACAGCTGCGTGGTTCCGAGTTACCGGCTGGGCTCAAACCACGACACTGGAAAAGACCTGCAAAAGTCAACATTTGTACAAAATGCATCTACACTGTCATTTAAGAGTGAAAACTCTCATTGTCACACTGGGTTTTACAATCCATCGTACTGAAGGTGCAGAAGGACAGGAACCTCTTGTCTGGTTATTTGAAAAAAGCAACAAGCCATGCAAAAAAGAATTAAAGTTCTCCAAGATCAATGGTGTTATTTAAATATGTGAAATAAATATAAGGATAATAAAAATAAAATTAATAGCATAAAAGAAATTAATTGCAATTAGAAATGACAACTTGGATAACACATTACTGAGACAGAAGAGATGAAATTTATTTGAACAGCAAGAAAACAGAAAACTGCTAAAGCATTAAAACTGGTGAAAAATCATATAAAATCTCTCATTAAAAGCATACAAATATAAGATAAAGGTTGGTATCATTGGTGCCAGCCTCATTAACGGTGAATGTTATGGGGTACGGTGGACTGTAGAAAGCTTCTTTTGGATATTTTGGTCACAGCCTGAACTTATCTTGTGTAGATGATTAATTTTTGGAAGAGAGTTACAGAAATGAACTAGCAGCAAAGATTAAAAAGTTAAAAATTGCTGCATAAGGTAAGATTTTATATATCTGCTTTTGTGCCATTGCACCCAATGGAACAAAGACAGAAACATTCAGTGCAATTTCAAATCTCTTGTGGATTTTGAAGCTTAAATCCTCCTATTTTGGCTTGCTGTGCAAAGTGTTGTCACAATTAAAAGATTCCAGAGAAGTATATCTTACTTCTTCTGCACAGATTATAAAAATATTGCTAGAAAGCAGCTTTGAAAATGAAAAGAGAGAAAAACATGAACCTCTCCTGCCACAGGAAATGAAGTAATGAATACTTATGAGCAAGAGATTGCAAAGCTCATCAAAGATGCAGTGCATATATGTAATCACAAATACTCTCACACCCATGTTGTATCCATCCACTATGGATCTAATAAGGCAACTGTATATAAACACTAAAATGATCTACATCTGTATATTGTTCTGTAACTGATAAATTGGTTAGAAGTGTAGGCCCATTTAAAGTATTTCTAATATTATCTTCTCTATAGCACATTTTTCAAGCTCAGCTGTCAAGAACACTTTGTAGATGGATATTTTCATCAGGGCTGTTAAGCATCTTGCTCAAAAATCTTGAGAGCATTTGACTAAAGGCTGTTGCTAATGCTCATGAGTTATGCTTTCAGGTAACCCTAGATACATCAGAGTGTTAACAGTCCTGAAAGAATCTCCAAGAACTGACATTATTGTCTACATGCATGACAAAGTTAAGAGATCTACTCTGTACAGGGAGAAAAGTGTAAATTGGAGACATTTTAAATGGAAGATCAACATACCAATGGTAGAGAAGGTGATCCTCTAACTAAAAGAATGGATTTTTTTAACCTACAGGGGAATTATTGGTTTATAAATTGGGAAGCCAAGTATACAGCTAGGAGAAAGAATACAAATTTAGATTATATACATAGATATGTGTATATGTGAGTGTATGAGTGTTTACATTTACATATATTTATACATTTACTTGTTCACAGTAATGTTAAATGTTCTTATTTTTCATTTACATAAATGGTCACCATTATGCATGAAATACAAAATCACAGACATTCTTACTTTCTGAAAAACAAAACATTTGAAAGGTCACTTATAAACCTGAAAAACAGTATATATAATTAATTAGAAACTCTTGTGAACATTTAATTAATGTTAGAAGTTAAAAACATTCGAAGTCAGCTCATTCTAGTTCTGAGATGCTAGGAAAGGATCAGCTGTTGATGGTCCACTGAATTATATTCTTCATAAATCTCGTACTGAGAATAATTGTTTTCTTCATGTCACCCATCTATGTCACTCCCAAGTTGTTATCATGAAACTTCCATCTGAAAGAGAATAATAATAAAAAAAAAAAAGGTAAGGAAGAAAATAAGAGTTTACAAAAGGAAGGACTTTCAGATTTTTGAAAGTTCACCATTTAAAGACAGAACTTGGAAAATGTACTGATAAAAAAATCAGAAAATTAGAGTTACAAAAAGACTAATAACCCTTATAAAAAGCTCCCAACAAAGATCTGAAGCAAATGACTCAGTGCTTAGTGGATGTATCCTGAGGAGACAATTTGCACTGCCTTACGTAAGTGTCCATAGGGGTAACTGGCACTTCTAGAAGTCTTGTGAAGCCTAGAAACTCCCTAAGATTCCTGATAACAAGACTAGTTGTGCTTAGAAGAAGTTAACAGCCTATAAGCCCTTTCCGTAGCATAACCATTTTGCTGTAAAGAAAGGTATAAGCACCAACAGTGGTTTCTAATAACTACTAAGGAAAACAGCATATGTCACAATGTTATGCTCAGTTCCAGAAGCAGTATTTCTCATAGCTACAGGTTCTTCAGTTAAGACAAAAAAAAAAAAAAAAAAAAAAAAAAGCAGCAAGTTTCTGGAAAGAAGATTTCAAGTGAAGTATTGTCAGTGGCTTTACCGAGAAATTGTAATATACAATGAAGAAGGAGGTATGTGGTGAGCTTATTCCATTTTATTTATTGCCTGGAACAGAATGCCTGGCTGACAAACTCCTTGCAGAAATCCTGTAGTGATAGGTAATGGCATGCAAAATTATTCATAAACTTGTTCTGATAGAGGCCTATGAGATCTCTTATCAGTCCTCAAAGGTGGGTAGGAGTAAGCAAGTTGGGGAAGGGCTAGATCAGGCAAGCACTATGTTATAGACTTAGTTGCCTCCTTGAACAGCCTGTTCTACACCGATCCTTCAGGAAGGATGACAAGCTCCTTTCACTAATCAAACTTCTGGTGAGAGGAATTTGATTTCTCCTTTTGTCAGTTTAAAGAGCATTTTCCCTTGCATGTGATTTTGTAAAACAAATAAATAAATCTGCTATAATGGAAAATAACAGTTCTGCAAATAGTACTGTATGGGAGTACACGAGGAACTATAGCTCTGGCATACATGTATGCAAAGTCAGAGGTAGTTATAACACAGATAGCACATTGTGCAGCTGCATGGCCATCTCTCTATCAACTGATTGGGAACACTCATAGCATTCTGACTGTTTAATACAGAAGTAAAAGCTGTTTGGGTTTTCTGGTAAATCCAAGAAGTTGTTTGCTTCAATAACCCAAAGTAACAAGGCAGTCCAGTTTGCACTATATAATCAGCTTTTACACTGATAGCTTGCATTTTTTCTTGGATTTTGTTTTTTTGGGGGTCTGTTTGGGGTTTTTTCCCCATTTAAAAAAAAAAAAAAGAATAAGTATAGGGTGCATTGTAAATAATGCTCCAAGATCTACAGGAGAAAAACAAACAAAAAACCAAACAAAAAATCAAAGAAAAAAGCCCACAAACAGACACACACAAAACAACAACAGCAAAAAACAAAAAACACACACACACACAAAGAAAAAAAAAAAAAAAAGACAAGAAAACACCAAGGAGAAAAGAACAGACGAGAAAAAGGTCTGGGGGATAATAACCTATGGCTATAAATTCTTCTACCTAAGGGAATACTGCAGCGTTGTGCCAAAGACAGCACTTTCTCTTTAGGTGAGGAATGTGGGTGTGAAAGCTGACATTCTCCCACTATTAAAGGGCAGTGGCTTCTACTGCATCTTTTACTACAGGAAGAAACAGAGGGCACTTTGAAAATTAAAACAAAAAATGAGTGAAGATAATGTACAGCAGTTTTCCAAGATTTGATTCAGCAAGTACCTTTCATGGGAAGGTACTTCTAATGTTACTGAATATGCAAGGGATAAGTGGAAGAAAGAAGAAAAACTAAAACTGGTGACAACATGACCCCAAGTAAACCATAGTTTTTGAAGGAGCTTAAGTGATTTTATTTAGCTGAAACAGAAACATTTCAAAGATCATTTCAAAGACAACTCAGTGGATAAAGAACTGGCTTGATGGTTGCATGCAAAGAGTTGTGGTAAATGGCTCGATGTCCAGTTGGAAACCTGTAACGAGTGGTGTCCCTCAAGGATCCGTGTTGGGACCGGTCCTGTTCAACATCTTTGTCAGCGACATGGACAGCAGGATTGAGTGCGCCCTCAGCAAGTTTGCCGATGACACCAAGCTGTGTGGTTCGGTTGATACGCTGGAGGGAAGGGATGCCATCCAGAGGGACCTTGACACGCTTGTGAGGTGGGCCGATGCCAACCTTAGGAAGTTTAACCAAGCCAAGTGTAAGGTCCTACACCTGGGTCAGGGCAATCCCAGGCACTGCTACAGGTTGGGTGGAGAAGAGATTCAGAGCAGCCCTACAGAGAAGGACTTGGGGGTGTTGGTTGATGAGAAGCTTAACATGAGCCAGCAGAGTGTGCTTGCAGCCCAGAAAGCCAACCGTATCCTGGGCTGCATTAAAAGAAGTGTGACCAGCAGGTCGAAGGAGGTGATCCTGCCCCTCTACTCTGCTCTCGTGAGACCTCACTTGGAGTACTGCATACAGTTCTGGTGTCCTCAATATAAAAAGGACATGGAGCTGTTGGAGTGAGTCCAGAGGAGGGCCACGAGGATGATAAGAGGGCTGGAGCACCTCCCGTATGAAGACAGGCTGGGAGAGTTGGGGCTGTTCAGCCTGGAGAAGAGAAGGCTGCGTGGAGACCTCATAGCAGCCTTCCAGTATCTGAAGGTGGCCTGCAGGGATGCTGGGGAGGGACTCTTCCTTAGGGACTGTAGTGGTAGGACAAGGGGTAATGGGTTCAAACTTAAACAGGGGAAGTTTAGATTAGATATGAGGAAGAAGTTCTTTACAGTGAGGGTGGTGAGGCACTGGAATGGGTTTCCCAAGGAAGCTGTGAATGCTCCATCCTTGACGGTGTTCAAGGCCAGGTTGGACAGAGCCTTGGGTGACATGGTTTAGTGCGAGGTGTCCCTGCCCATGGTAGGCGGGTAGGAACTAGATGATCTTAAGCTCCTTTCCAACCCTTACTGTTCTATGATTCTATGATCATCGTTCTCCATTGTTTAATTAAGTGGTGCTTAATTAAAGTCTGGGATTTCAAAGTGTCCAAAATAATTTCCTGCAAAGTCTAGGATTTCCTTGAGATTTTATTTTGAGGCACTGCATCCTGTTTGGCTGAGAAGATTTGACAAGCTGGTAACCCAGGTGCAATTGCACCTATGGAGATACTGATTGTAGTAATTAGGAAGTAAGTCCTTCTAACGGTGTAATGGTAAAACTTTGTTTGTATTATGACAGAAACACCCAAGAATAAAGAGAGAGAGAATGCAAGGTCCAGTGCAATATGTTTTGAAACATTCCACCAACAATGGCTTTTTAAAAGCAATGGCAATGTCTGCCTTTGAAAGTAATGGATTTTATGTGCTTTTAAACTCTGTTGTGGAGGGCAGGGATCAATAATGCTCCTCTCCATTAAATCAAGACTGTTTCTACTTTCTGGTATTCCTTTCCGTATTGCACATAATTTTATTACTCCATGCCTCTCTCACAGGCTTCAGTAACTGACTGGCAAAACTACAGCATTTAGGAAAGTTTTTTGTACTTGGCATCAAGAGGCACAGAATTCTTAAGCGCATTTCATTTATGACTTTTGAAAGCTTGCAGTCAAGTCATGTCTCTTTAGCATGAAGCCCTAAAGAATTGCACAGATAAAGCTTGAAGAGTGAAGGAAAGCTAAAAGAGAGATATTAAAAGCAAGGAGGACTGCAACACAAAAGCCATACGCGGCATAAGCTTCAAAAGGGAAGACATGGAATCTCATGGTACACAGAAAAATTTAAAAAGAAAACAAAAGGTAACATTTTGGTGCTCACCTAACCTTCAAAAGGCAGCCTACAGAGGTGCTGAAAAGAGTTCTTATAGCTATGCCCACCTCTGAGATTTCATTTGGTGTGGAAGGTGTACACTGAGATGAATGAGATTGTCCTTTCAGGACTAAGTATCTGCCTAACAGTCAAGTAAAAAAACAAAACCAAACAACAACAACAACAACAAAAAAAAAAAAAAGAAAGAAAAACAAAACAACAATAAAGAAATCTTAGCAAACCCATGTTTATCATTGATTCATTTAAATATGCAATTAGCTTTTTTCTTGAACTTTTCAGGCAGTTTCGCTCATCTGACTGTTCCTGCTTTTCTGTCAGATATTCAGCTCTTTTTAATACAAAGTGTCCACAGGACACCTATCCTTTACCCAGAGTATACCCAGAATACCTGTCCTTTGGAACATTTAGCCTTTACAGTGTACATTCCTTTCTGTTGCAGAAAATGAAACTTGCTCCTTTCTGCATGTTGCCATAATATGTTCTGATCAGTAGAATTCATATGTCAATTCCATTTTCAACAGTAGCAGGGTACAGTAAGTTACACAGCTGGTGCCAGGAAACCAGTTTCCCATTACTTTTCTCTGATGGGAGCTTATTATTGAAACCATGCACTTTTCAACTGAGCCGCTGAATTATGAGTGTGTAGAGTCCAATTCTTCTCCCAGTGTCATCAATGATAAAAACATCCACATACTGTACTGAAACCAGTGTAAAACAATTTGGCTGTATTGGGACCTTGCATTTTAGATTTCATTTTTCTCTTTTTGAATCACCCCTATAACGCAAAACAAAAATAATAGCCAAAACCTGGATAAGAGGTATGTGAAGGAAGTAGTTTAGTGTTTTTTATGGGGCAAGAATGGCTAAGTGAAGCTTCAGATGAAGTTGTGGTCAAGATGTCTCTTCAAATTTACTTGGAGCCAGACTGCCCCTATGACATCATGAGTCAAGAGTTGCCCGCTCACTAGACACTTTCAGAGCATTTTCAATCAAAACAAGAAGGAAATTAAGGGGAGAAAAACAGGAAGAAAGGCAAGAAACTGAGCAATGAACTGGAGTTAAGGGAACAACTTCTAAGAAATCTCATAAATAGTAGTAGGTTAGGATTTATTTCTTGTTATGTTTCCGTTAGATAGAACTGAGCTACAAAAATGCCCTTGATTTTGTTCCTTACCCTGCCTTCCTTACACCCTGAAGGTCTTTCCAGTGCATGTTGTACCTCAGCAGTGTTAAAATGTTTCAAACAATGTGACTAGTTCCTAGTTCAAATAGAAGTTAATTTCCCCATCACTGGCAATGTTCAAGGCCAGGCTGGACAGAGCCTTGGGCCACATGGTCTGGTGGAAGGCGTCCCTGCTCATGGCAAGGGGTTGGAACTAAATGATCTTCAGGTCCTTTCCAACCCAAACCATTCTATGATTCTATGATTCTTAGCACATGTGGACAGATAACTCATTTTGCTGTAAGGAGGCATGAGAACCTGTACTGGCAGAAAACACTTTTTATCACAGGATGGTCAAGCCTGTACTTTCAAGTATGTCCCATCAGCTTACAGATTCTCCCGATACCATGTCTTGCTCTAAAACATGAGAATGTGATTCTCTAGAAGCTATGGGAAATAATGACTAAAAAGGCAACACAAGTAGGTCGCTTGCAGAGTGAAAATCTAAAGAGAAAGGCCAAAGGTTTCCTATACTGGTCTGAAATGAACGCATACACCAAAGAACCTATTAAAGCCTATGGAAACTATAGTGTAAGTCAAATAAAAGAATCTATATTGACAATGTAGAAAATTTTATCTTCTTGAATCAAACAAGATACAGATTATACGAGGTTGGGGTGGGTTTGAGAATAAAAAAGCTTTGTACATCTACACTCTTATTCTCACCTCCCTGAGGTACTCTCACTTGAGAATACTTCAGTGAAAGTTAACATATACCAAACCTATCATACTAAAATCTTGTGAAAAGGCAACATGCCAACATACCAAACTTCTGAACAGAAATCATATTCCATAAAACACACACTGAATGCATTCATAACACCTGGTCTGTCAGGTAATTAGAAACTTCAGAGAGAGAATCTGGAAATTCCACAAGCCTGTGCACCAAAGCTCTGATTAGTTTTTAAAACTGACATTAGACACAGACTCCCGGACCTGGGAGCCTTTAATTGTCAGCTGATTGTTCAACAGTACTAAAAAAGAAGAGTGGTTTCAATGTTAGAAGTCTGATGTTAGAATCACTGAGGACTTGTAGATAGAAACATAAGGTAAGACAAAACATTAATCATATTTGGGATTGAAGGATCTACCATCAGTTCATGAAAATGATGCCATTATGACTACACGCAGAAGAAAAATCTCACGGAATAGTCCTGCAGTCTAATAAGAATTTAAGTACAACTTACTTGGTATAGACTGCCCTTTCCAAAGAATTAAATTGAAGAAAAAGAGGCAGATAGACGTTCTCAGGGAACAGCTCCAACAATTTGACACACATCAACCCTGCAATATGCAGAAAATGAGAATAACAGGTTTCTTACTGCTTTACAACAGCACTGAATTCTCAGGGATGATATGTATACCTTAGAATTGTAGAATTATTCTGGTCAGAAAGGACCTCGGGGGGTCACTAGTGCAGCCTCCTAATCCAAACAGGGTCAGCACTCAATGACTAAGCTGCTCAGGGCTTTGGCTACACAGGTCTTGAGAACCTCCATTCCGTAAACTCCCTGGACAACCTGCTCACATGCTTAATAATCTTCAGGGATACAAATATTCCTTATATTCATTTGGAATGTTCCCCATTGCAATTTATGATCCCTTTCTCTCACTCTTCCCCTGATCTCATTTGCACTTCAGGAAAGAGCCTGGTCCCATCTTCTTGATGATCCCTCTGCAAGTGTGGGAAGACTGCTTTTAGGTATGCTCAAAACCATCTCTTCTCAAGGCTTAATAAGTACTGGTTTCTCAACTTCTCCTCACAGGATAAGTGTTACAGTCCCTGACCAGGTGAACTTGCTTCCATTTATCAAAACTCTTATTGCCCTGGCGCTCCCCAAAGTGAATGCAATATTTCACATGACCTAGTCAATGCTTCTCAGAGGGGAATAATCATGTCCCTCAATATACTGGCTGAAGTTTTCTGAAGAGGATTATTTAATCCCAAGTACTGGACTTTGCATTTGTCCTTGTTGAATTTCATGAGGTTCATATTAGCAAAATCCTTCAGCCTGTTTAAGTCCTTCTGAATGTCTCTTCTGTACTCCCAGTTCAAGGTTGTCCCTAGACTTGATGAGGGTGCACCCCATGACATCTTCTAGGTTAAAGATATTGAACAGATTAAAAGATATTGAACAGTCACAGGATTGAGCCTGAGGAACTCTGCTAACAGGTTCTCAAGGGAGTGAGAAATGGGGAACGATTAAAAAAGCTACAAAAAATTCCCATCCATCTTTTCTCCCTCTCTATTTTTTTTTTTTCTGTTTTTAATCTCTTTGTGAGTATTCTGTCCTTTTGAAGAGAGTAGTATGTCCCCCCCCATGAAACTGGGGACAAATCCCTAGAGATGTAAGTCCAAAGCAAGATCTCAAGCCTGAAAGCAGATCCAGAAATGTTACGGGTGGAAATTTGCAATTTAAATGTCTGTGCACTTGAAGCTGTCGGTGGGACTAAAAGAAGCCCTTGTTGACACACCATGCACAGGCACAGATAGGATTTCTTACCAAGGCTTCTTAGAGCTATCTAGGCACTGGAAATTGGGGTGAGAATTCTGGCACTGAGTTTAATTTGGTCAGAGCTAGTGTCAGTTGTTTTACAGCTTGCTGATGGGAGAGGGATTGAAGGGTAGTTATGGCAGTTTTTGTTGGTAGCAGATAGTGGGTCTGCATGAGCATATGTATGTGTATATGTAAACATGGTATGGAGCATATACATACAAAAATTTACAATACTGTGTAAAACAAGAACACTTATGTAATTTGAAAGCCGCACATGCAATGCATAATTTTTGAAATTACAAAAATAAAGCCGGTAGAATTTGGCACCATTTGTCAACTTAAAACTTAAAAGTGATTTTGTCTGGGCTTATCTACACTAATATTTTCATTCTTTGTCATCTCTTTAGTAACTGAGTGGGTCAAGTTCCACACAAATCTTAATAGATTATACTTCTAAGTAATCCTTGGGCATACATTTTAAATAAGTTTTCGTTGACAGGCCCAAAACATGGGGCAATGGCAGACGTGGAGATATCACAGCATTTGCTGTGAGGAGTTAGGGAGATGATGCTTCCCTCAGATGGGGATGCATTGTCTTGGGGCTTGCTATTGCTTTCCCTAAGCTTTTCTGATCATCTTGAGAGGCAGTGATGAGCGACATGAGCCCACTTCGGCCTCACCTTTGCTGAAACAGATTCTGTTTTTCAGTCTGACTTTAACATGCTCCATTGAATTTCGATAAACAAGTCTGTTTATGAGCCTGGCAAATCTAGAGAACAGCTTAAAACTATGCTCAAAGAAATTTATTTCCAGTCAGCCTATCATATGTCAGGGAGTCCCATATAAACCTCCCATTCATGACTCACAAGTCTCCATTTAATTCTTCTCTCCTGAGGCCTTGTGTCTCAGAAGTACTCTCCTCTGGACTATTTTGCAGAGAAAATGACTTAAAAAAAAAAAGAGGTGTATCGATGCCTTTTATTCTCCCAGTGGTCCTTTCAGTTATGAATTGCTCTTTCCCTCTTTTTATATTGCTGTTATCCAGCCATGTAGCTGATAGCCCAGTTCCTCCCTGTAACCTCTACCTGCTGCCTGTATCTTTTTCCCTCAGGGCTCTTACTGCTCTTTCTATTGCTTGCTGCTCTCCTGCATTGCTCTTCTACCCACAACATCATCTGTTTGCAACAGGTTTGGCATTACTCTACATATGCTCATATACATGTCGGACTTCATATGATTGCTGGACTAAGCAACTCAAATATGCTCAGCAGATATGGTCCAGATCAAATCCTTATAAAATATGCTGATCCCACGTATGTTGTCTAAGAGAAATGAATGTCAGAATAGGAGCAGGAGCAATGGCAAAGAAAGGTTTCTGCATTTCAACCACTTTGTAATACCTCCTAAAAAGGTATTAAGTTTATGTTTGGGATGTTTTCAATAGTTGCAGGAATATTATTGCCACAGCTCTACAGCACCTCCCTTGAGTTTGCGACTTCTATTGCTAGAATTAGTAGAATCATAGAATCATAGAATAGTAAGAGTTGGAAAGGACCTTAAGATCACCTAGTTCCAACCCCCCTGCCATGGGCAGTGACACCTTGCCCTAAACCACGTGGTCCAAGGCTCTGTCCAACCTGGCCTTGAACACCGTCAAGGATGGAGCATCCACAACCTCCCTGGGCAACCCATTCCAGGGCTTCACCACCCTCACTGTAAAGAACTTCTTCCTCATATCTAATCTAAACTTCCCCTGTTTAAGTTTGAACTCATTACCCCTTGTCCTACCACTACAGTCCCTAAGGAAGAGTCCCTCCCCAGCATCCCTGCAGGCCACCTTCAGATACTGGAAGGCTGCTATGAGGTCTCCATGCAGCCTTCTCTTCTCCAGGCTGAACAGCCCCAACTCTCCCAGCCTGTCTTCATACAGGAGGTGCTTCAGCCCTCTTATCATCCTCGTGGCCCTCCTCTGGACTTGCTCCAACAGCTCCATGTCCTTTTTATATTGAGGACACCAGAACTGTATGCAGTACTCCAAGTGAGGTCTCACGAGAGCAGAGTAGAGGGGCAGGATCACCTCCTTTGACCTGCTGGTCATGCTTCTTTTGATGCAGCCCAGGATACGGTTAGCTTTCTGGGCTGCAAGCACACTCTGCTGGCTCATGTTAAGCTTCTCATCAACCAACACCCCCAAGTCCTTCTCCGCAGGGCTGCTCTGAATCTCTTCTCTGCCCAACCTGTAGCAGTGCCTGGGGTTGCCCTGACCCAGGTGTAGGACCTTACACTTGGCTTGGTTAAACTTCCTAAGGTTGGCATCGGCCCACCTCACAAGCGTGTCAAGGTCCCTCTGGATGGCATCCCTTCCCTCCAGCGTATCAACCGAACCACACAGCTTGGTGTCATCGTCAAACTTGCTGAGGGCACACTCAATCCCGCCGTCCATGTCGCCGACAAAGATGTTGAACAGGACCGGTCCCAACACCGATCCCTGAGGGACACCACTCGTTACAGGTTTCCAACTGGACATCGAGCCATTTACCACAACTCTTTGCGTGCGGCCATCGAGCCAGTTTTTATCCACCGAGTGGTCCATCTGTCAAATTGATGTCTCTCCAATTTAGAGACAAGGATGTCATGTGGGACAGTGTCGAACGCTTTGCACAAGTCCAGGTAGATGACGTCAACTGCTCTGCCTCTGTCCATCAGATCCGTGGCTCCATCATAGAAGGCCACCAAATTGGTCAGGCAGGATTTCCCCTTAGTGAAGCCATGTTGGCTGTCACCAACCACCTCGTTGTTTTTCATGTGCCTTAGCATGTTTTCCAGGAGAAACTGTTCCAAGATTTTGCCAGGCACAGAGGTGAGACTGAATGGTCTGTAGTTTCCCGGGTCTTCCATCTTCCCCTTCTTGAAAATGGGGGTTATAGTACCCTTCTTCCAGTCATCGGGAACTTCACCTGACTGCCAGGATTTTTCAATATGATGGACAGTGGTTTAGCAACTTCATTCGCCAGCTCCTTCAGGACCCGTGGATGGATTTCATCAGGTCCCATGGACTTGTGCACGTTCAGGTTCTTAAGATGGTCTTGAACCTGATCCTCTCCTACAGTGGGCCTAAGGTCTTCATTCTCACAGTCCCTGCATTTGCTTTCCAAGACTTGGGTGGTGTGGTCAGAGCATTTGCTGGTGAAGGTGGAGGCAAAGAAGCCATTAAGAACCTCAGCCTTCTCCAAATCCATGGTAGCCAGTTCTTCTGATAGCTTCTGGAGAGGGCCCACGTTGTCCCTAGTCTGTCTTTTATTTGCTACGTATCTATAGAATCCTTTCCTGTTATCTTTTACATCCCTTGCCAAACTCAATTCTAGCTGGGCCTTAGCTTTCCTAACCCGGTCCCCAGCTTCCTGGGCAATGCTCCTATATTCTTCCCAGGCCGCCTGTCCTCGCTTCCACCTTCTATAGGCTTCTTTTTTCCCTCTAAGTTTCCTCAGCAGCTCCTTGTCCATCCATGGAGGTCTCCTGGCCCTCCTGCTGCACTTTCTTCTAGTCGAGATGCAACACTCCGGAGCACGTAGCAGGTGATCCTTGAATATCGACCAGCAGTCTTGGGCCCCCCTGCCCTCTAGGACTGTATCCCATGAAACCTTACTAAGGAGGTTCCTGAAGAGGCCAAAGTCTGCTTTCTTGAAGTCCAGGGCAGTGAGCTTGCTGCATGCTCTTCTCACTGTCCTGAGGATCTCAAACTCAACCATCTCATGATCACTAGAGCCAAGGCTGCCCTGGAGCATCACATTTCCAACCAGTCCCTCCCTGTTGGTGAGCACGAGGTCAGGCATGGCACCTCTCCTTGTTGGCTCCTCTATTGCTTGAAATAGGAAGTTGTCTTCCACACAATCGAGGAACCTCCTGGATTGCTTGTGCCGGGCCGTACCGTCCCTCCAACAGATGTCAGGATGGTTGAAGTCCCCCATGAGGACAAGGGCCTGCGAGCGTGAGGCTGCTCCTATCTGTCTGTAGAGCGCTTCATCCACAGAGTCCCCTTGATCAGACGGCCTGTAACAGATCCCCACCGTAATGTCCCCCATTGCTGTTCTCCCTTTGATCCTGACCCACAAACACTCTGTTAACTCATCACCCGTCCCCAGACAGAGTTCCATACTCTCTAGGCTATCACTGACATGGATAGCAACGCCCCCTCCCCATCTGCCTGGCCTGTCTTTTCTAAACAGCCTGTAACCTTCCATTCCGACACTCCAGTCATAGGAGCCATCCCACCATGTTTCTGTGATACCAATGACATCATATTCCCGTAGCCTTGCACACATCTCTAATTCCTCTTGCTTGTTCCCCATACTACGGGCGTTTGTATAGAGGCACCTTAGCCGAGCTCCAAATGCAGACGACTCAATGGCTGGGGCAGCTGAAACACCTCTACATCACTCCAACCACTTTTTACAGGTGCTGGCAACTGACCAGGAGTGTTGGGATGGATCAATGCTCCCCTCCCCCAACACATCTAGTTTAAAGCTTTCTTGACCAGCCTGGCGAGCCTCCTACCAAAACAGCTCTTCCCCTTCTTTGTCAGACCAGCTCCACCAGCCTCCAGTAGACCTGGCCTCCCAAATCAAGCCCCATGTTCTAAATAGCCAAACCCCTGACTATGGCACCACCATTCCAACCATTTATTAACCTGCCAAATGCGCCTAGCTTTTTTAAGGTCCTCCCCTTTGTCCTGGAGAATCGATGAAAAAACTATCTGAGCTCCAGAGCCCCTAACCACCTTTCCGAGGGCTCTGTAGTCCTTCTTAATGTTCTCCAGGCTACTGCTATCTATATCTCTAGCACCCACACGGACCACTAGAAAGGGGTAATAGTCAGCAGGACTTACTAGAGCAGGCAGCCTCTCAGCAACATCCCTGATCCGAGCCCCTGGCAGGCAACACACCTCCCTCGAGACTGGATCAGGCCAGCAGGTGGGTGCCTCTGTGCCTTTCAAAGTAGAGGCCCCTACTACTACGACCCTCCGCTTTTTCCTGGAGGCACCAGTAGTGATCCTCTTTACTGGTGCATCAGCAGGATGCTCATTAGGTGTGGTGGGTGCTTTCTCATTAGCCCCCTGCAGAACTGTGAAGCGGTTCTGGGTGGGGACATCAGATTTAGGAGGAAGTCCCTTGTCGTTACTTGTCCTCTTCCTCCTTTTTTTGTTAGTTTTTCTCGTTACTGGTTCCCAGCTTCCTGGGTTGCTGCCCTCCTTCTTTCCTATGTGAGCAATGCTGGACGTTTGCAGCCCCTGTACAGTTTGGGCCTGGAGCAAGCAGCCCAGTTTCCTCTCAGCTTCCTTGGCATCTTTTAGCTCTCCAACAGCCTCCCGCAGCTCAGCCACCTGCTGCAGGAGGACCTCCACCAGGGCGCACCGAGTGCAGCCCTGTCCATTGAGCACCCTCGCCTCAAGAGACCAGTCGAGGCACTTTCTATGCTCCGAGGTCTGCGCCGCAGCCTCCCCTCTCATTGGCTCTGTCTGGGTGCCTACACTGGCCACCGTCGGGGCAGAGCTCCCAGAGCGGGCCCTGGTCCTGAGGCGAGTGCTCACCACCCCGCTCGCTGCCTGCTCGCCCTGCCTGCGCCAACTGCCGCGCCACGCCCTGACTGCCCTCCCTGTTCGCCGGGCTCCTGGTTGCTCGCGCTCCCTGGGATGGGTTTTTACCCACTGAGAGCTGGTGCCGTCACTCCTGACGCCGCCCCCTGTGAGTCAGCTTCTTGCGTCAGCTGAGCTGCTGGCTCCTGGGCAAGTCCTGTCGAGGGCTTGAGGCTCCCTCGGTTGCTCTTGCCACTCGGAACTGAGGCTTCTGGACGCTGTGCTTCCCCCCGCTCCGGTGTTAAAGGCGTCCTCTCTGGAGATACTCACCTCGGCAATTCAACTACATAAGAAAATACAAAGGCTAAACAAATAGACCAATAGACCTTTAGATATTTGCATTTTGGTATATTTAGTCTGTTCTGAAAAATGGATTTTCAGTAATTTCTCATTTCCAATAACCAATTTTCATCTGGAGAGCATTTCACATAAGACATAACACTTTTACAGATGTCTGCTGAGTAAAGTCAGAGTGAGTTTCCAAATACCCCTCTGTCGCTTAGAAACAAATTTCCTTAGTGTTGAGGGGAACGTATCATTAACTGTACCGGGATTCAAAGATGTATGGCATTTTTAAATTTGTGTTCACAGAAAAAGTTGAATGAAAGCAGGTCCTTACATTTACTTCCAGCTTTTGTTTATTTCATATTTGTTTCATTGTCGAAACAGTTCAAAATTATCAATAATAACATACTATGGGTATGTTATATTTTCTCCCAAGGAAGGAAGGAAGAAAAGAAGGAAAGAAGCAAACCAGATATAAACTAAGTGCGATACCAGTTGCATTGTATTATTTCCATAGAAGCAGGTATTGTGACTGTAGGAATACAGTTTGGAAATAATGCTGTTTTCGTTACTTTGCAAACTGTAGATCTACCACTTCGGCTGTAAACTTGCCCTTAATAAGGAAAGCCAAGAGAAAGCAAATAATCTAGGCTGTGAATCAGAGTTAATCAATCATGTGAGTGTTACTAAATCATATTGATGGCACAGAGGAGGTGGGTTAGCTGAACTGCTGGAAGGTTTTAATCTTTCTTAAGAAAAGGAACAAACACCCTAGCTGGACGTGTACATATCTAAGTGGACAGGATGTTTGACCATTTTGTCAAATGGCAAATGTATCTTTTTAAATCACTGAATTCTGATTTACATGATGAGAGGTGGTCATGTCTCCAGGTCCAGAAAAATAAAACTAGTTCATTACCAATGTTCCCCAATGCATGATATCGTAAACAACCAAGGCAGTAACTAAGTAAAGTATGCCTCAAGCATATTTTAGTGCATAGAGGGACAAAGCAAAAAGGAGATTTCTGAAGAATTTCCAAATATTGCAATTTGCAGTTGGAGCACAAAATATTAGGCAGAAAACTACCTATAAATTGAAATAGCTACTTTAGCTATATAAGGCTGTGGATTAAGAAAATTTTTTATCTTGTTAAGAACACTAAAAACAGACCAATATCATTGAGCTTCACTTTTAATGTACATTGTGTGAGTTAGAATATTAATAAACAATAGGTTTTGTTGGAGGCACTGTCAATTTACTGAAATCCTGACAAAAATAATGTTATTGTGAGGAACAGACTTGACTTTGCAAAGGTTAGGATCTATGCAGGGGGAGGAAAGGGAGTTGCAACTACCAGTCAGAGGCTGTCATCCTGCATGCCAAAAAACAGGCATCATGGATTTAACTTAAGAAACTGTTGTAGAAATGTAGTTTTCCTGTTCATGTATGTTAAAAGCCAAAACATTAAACCATATTCATAGACCCATAGCCTGACCAAAAAAGCTCTAATTCTAGGCCATTATATTCCAGCTTATTACTGTGAAACCCTTTATTAAAGATAGAAATCAAAATTTTGTGATAGATCAGTCTGTTGTAGCAGCACAAATAATCGCTAGGTTATTATTAGAGTTGAACAGTAGATCAACAAGGTGAAAAGGTATACACAGAAGCTGAGCCGGCCCCAGTCTGTAATGAATTCTGCTGTCCTAATTTGGGTGGAGCAATGTGAAAATCTGTTTCAGCTAAGGCATTGTGGTTATATGAGAACGTAGAAAAACTTTATGGTAGAAGCTAAGCCAGGGAAAGGTACAGGTCTAATATGGCAGAAATGAGCAATAGTGCAACTTGCCTTGGTTTGGGTTTTTTTTCTTTCCTTTCTGAAGTGTTTCTCAGA
Source organism: Strigops habroptila (assembly GCF_004027225.2). Lineage (NCBI taxonomy): Eukaryota > Metazoa > Chordata > Aves > Psittaciformes > Psittacidae > Strigops > Strigops habroptila. Next base: position 45,356,581 of record NC_044277.2, on the reverse strand, counting down.
ATATCTTCATTATTATATTTATCTAGTTTCTCATTTAAGAAGGATATATTGTTTATTGATACAGTACTGCATCTGACTTTTTTTTGCATTGTTTTATGTCTTTTGGGAAGTGGAAAGGAGTTATGAGATGCCTATGATACTTACAGATACTTCAGTGATCACAGCCTTTAGGACTACAAATGCATCTATGAAAAAATAAGAGAGTCCCATTTTTTTGTAGAGCCCCAGAATGCATCCTTCCCACAGAAAGAAAACTCAATGCATGCAAGATCTTCGTAACTCACTACTGTACCCTTTAGAGTAAACAAGGGAACTGATAAGCATAAACATGTGTCAGTTTAAAACACAGTAGGTTCACTGCACTCCTGTTGAGTTTTAGCCCAGGTGGTCAGGTAGAGAATATAGGCTATGTATCTATATTCAGAATGCAAAAGATAGCAGTGAAGAACTAGAGGTATTCAAAAATGATATTTCTGCAGACTTCTATATGCTACTAAAACATATGTATCACATAATGTCTTATTCTACTGCAGAGAAGGCAAAGACCAGAGATAACTTCTCATTTTATCACTGTCCTGAGTTCAGCTATAGCAGTCATTTTTCTCCTTCTTAGTAGCTGGTGCAGTGCTGTGTTTTTTAACTTTCAGCCTGGGAACAACGCTGGTAACACCGATGTTTTTAGTTGTTGCTAAGTAATGTTTATTCCGACCAAGGACTTTCTCAGTCTCACGCTTTGCCAGGGAGGAGGGGAAGCCGGGAGGAAACAGGGACAGGACACCTGACTCAAACTAGCCAAAGGGGTATTCCATACCACAGCACATCATGCCCAGTATATAAACTGGGGGGAGTTACCTGGAAGGGCAGATTACTGCTCGGGTTGGGCTGGGTGTCGGTTGGCGGGTGGTGAGCAATTGTATCCTCTCCCCTTGTTATTTCACTAATCATTATAATCATTGGTGGTAGCAGTAGTGGTTTTGTATTATACCTTAGTTGTGGGACTGCTCTTATCTCAACCCGTGGGAGTTACGTTCTTTCGATTCTCTTCCCCATCCCTCCTGGAGCGGGGGGAGGAAGAAGGGTGGGAGTGAGCGAGTGGCTGCGTGGTTCTGAGTTATCGGCTGAGCTCAAACCACGACAATCACGTTTGTTGAGAGAAATCAAGTGTTTGAGTTCAACAGTGCTTGTAGGACTAATGAGTAAGTCTGGAATCACCTGTAAACCCAGGAGGTAATAACCTAGCAATATCGATATTGATGGAGTAAGATTTTATCCTTAAATAAAGACCTAGAAAAGCTAAAGTAGGGGAGAAGTGATAGATATATGCTGTTGCGAGAGGTGGAAAGTGAAGGAAAAGAGCATAAGAAGATATTCCGAAATGTAAAGAATTACAACAGTGCAGAAATTTTTCTCCCAAAGGCATTTGATGTGGCTCTTAGCAGAATAAAATGATGGATCTTGAAATTGATAAAGCATCTCAGTCACAGGCTTATTTATGGTCCTCTGATAACCTTACATGGCTAGATTCTGGAAATTTTTCCGTCTCATTGAAGCGTCATTAATGGCCGTCAGTTTTTGTACATCCGCTCAGCAGTTGATAGTGATCCCACAGAACATAATCTATATTCTTTTCTCCAGATGACCATTTAGGATTTTTCCCCTCTTACAGAGTGTCTGATACCTAATTTCATATAGAATAACTACAATATGTGTTCATTTTGGTAAATGCTGCATTAGGTAAGCTGTATAACCCTTGGCTGCTGAGTTTGCAAAAATCAGAAATTTTTAAAGCAGAAAACAACAGAGCAGCAAGACTATGTGTTTAGAATAATGAGAAAGGGAGTGAAATAATGAATACACATTTTTATCAGTGTTTTATTCTGATACATCAAAATATTGAAAGATATTGAGAAGATCTGATTACACATATTCAATTTGCCAATTGATAAAGTTATTTAAGTAAATCTACCAAATATATTAGCATGTTAAAGGTTAATATCTTTAGAGTGGAAGGAAAAAATTGTGATATGATACCTTATAGAAAATATATAAAAAAAAATCCAAAATGTAAATGGTATAAAAATGCAAATCTATACTTTTGTACTTATTTGAAATACAGAAATTCCAGTAGATTGATAAAATAGCATGTTATAGAGCAATGACTTTCTATGTGACTGCAAAAGGAGGAGTTAATAACAGTTTAAGCCAGAGATGTCAGGAGAAGTTCAAAAATCACTCAGGAGGATAGAGATTGATTAAAAGAAAGATGGTTTCTGATCCTGCAAACTCAGGGCATGGGAAGGCTGAACTGGAGAACATTAAAATGTGATGGCTTGTTCAATTTTATATATATATTTTTATATATATAGATATAGTTCCTACACATTTTCAGGTTTAAATAAGTTAAGGCCAAAGTAACATTTCATTTTGGAATTATTTGCTTTAAGTTGTTTCTAGAAGAGAAAAGGAAATTAGACAAGAGTTCCCACAGAGTTTTATTCTACAAAGATGTTTATACCATCACGTCCAATTGTATTTTCACTGTAGCAGCATAAATGGGACTAGATAATTTACATCCTTTGTCACAGAGCCCTGCATCCCATGCTCTGAGTAGAAGCTATGGTATGGATAAAGCAAGAACACTAGTCTGCCCTTCATGAGCAAAACTTCTTATTATCCATATGCCTGATAGACAAAACAAGTGCTTTACCATGCTTTTACTAGTAGTTGAGCAATGTAGTGCTGATATTTTCAATAGCACAAGATACTTGGCAAAAAACTAGCTTTTTTGCTGGCAAGAATTTTTTGCTGTATTTTACACTGAGGAGAGTTGATTAAATGAGTCTTTGCAAAGTAGCTAAAATTCCTTTTTATTGTCCTCATTTTATGGGTCAGCAGTTTAATTCTGGGGTAGTTTCAGTTCAGCTCCCTGAGTATTGTGCTTCCTAAAGAATCTACACCAAGCAAGTTCCTTGTCTGCGATACCAAGGTGCCTTTGGTCACTTTAGCTATCCACACAGCACCAGTCAGGCTGACTGTATCTCTGCCAATGCCAAGTCCACAGATTCAGGAATGCCCAAACAAGCATAATTCCACCTACTGGGAAGGCAAAAGCAGGAACAGGAAGAATGAAGAACTGCCTGCTGTGAAAGAAGATCAGGTTTGAGATCATCTAAGGAATTTGAAGGCTCATAAATCCATGGGACCTGATGAGATGCGTCTGCAAGACCTCAGGGAACTGGCAGATGAATTTGCCAAGCCATTATACGTTATGTTTGAGAAGTTGTAGCAGTTCCTGCTGACTGGAAAAGGGGAAATAAAACCCCCATTTTTAAAAGAGAACTACAGGCCAGTCAGTCTCATCTCAGCAAAATCATGAAGCACATCCTCCTGGTAACTATAGTAAGGCATATGGACAATAAGCAAGTGATTGGTGACAGCCAACATGTTTCACTAAGAGCAAATTGTGTCTGAAGAATTTGGTGGCCTTCTATGATGGTGTCAAAGTGTTGGTAGACAAGGGAAGAGCAACTGACATCACCTACCTAGACTTATGCAAGATGTTTAACACTGTTCTGCATGACATCCTTGTCTCTAAACTCACTTCAAAGTGCCTGCAAGAATGTGCCAGACTAGTGCTTTATAGCATTAATTTGAATGCCACTAATGTGGCATCCTTCAAGATGTGAACTGTGACAAAGCCTTCTGGAATAGTTCCAGAAAACTATTAAAGCATCCCAGTATGGTGCTATATCACTAATACTGCCATTTGGAAGAAGTTTTTGTAGGTAGCCACAGTCCTCTCAAGAGTCATGCCTGAATTTGTTATGAAGACACACCATTGATGTGGTGTAAAGAAGAGCCTTGGAGTAAAAAGTAAACAGTTTGGATGAGCCGATATCTAGTGCCCAAGCTTGCCCCACTTTCTTCTCATCTTTTTTTCTTTTATTTTTTATTTAGCCAGGTAGATGTGTACATAATATCTATTTTTTGTACTGAAAAATGCAATTCTACTGCAGCCACTCATTTTCTGTCCAGAGCACTTACCTGCTTTGCCTATGCTTGATGCAGGTTTTGGCTTCCAGGAACTGTAGAGAAGTTTAAGAATCTTTGGACTTTCTATTTGTAAAATGCTTCAGTTTAATTGTGCCAGAGCAAATCTGCATGGTCCCACTGACTGCACTAGCTGAAGAGTTGACGTGTCACCATGGGGCATACAGAGAATGAAGGAGTCAGTGCTGCATTTCTGGTTTAAACTTGAATTTAGGATTGGACTTTAGGCTCTGAAGATAACCTCCTAGAGCTACAGCGAACCAAAAAATTGAGTGGATATTTTTGAGTGTGATCCACAGCATTTTGTAATAGTAGTTTTCTGAAAATCTCGAAGGCTAAAACTGGACTAGCAGGAAACTTTGAATAGTTTTCTGGCTGGAGAAAATACTTTTTGGTATTCTAGTGTATTCTAACTTCCCTCTTTATATTTAACTTACCTTTTTGAAAAGTCTTCTCATAGAAATTTGTATCTGTATTTAGTCTTTAATTCATTTAAATATAGACATAAGGACTTTAATACTTCTGTGCTTGCCACACTGGACATCCATTAATATAAAGGTGTGCTGCTCTTCATCTGTGTAAATTCTACAAAGTCGTCTTTAGCAACAGAAGATTGGGGCTGACTCAGAGTTTCATGCAAAAGCCATATAAGTCTAAAGGTAGTATGATACTTATTCTTTATCCTTTAGGAATGCCAGTGGATGCTGAAAACACTGTTCAGTCCACAACTGGCATAATCGGGGTCTGTCCTGATAGCATCCTATCCAAACAGTTTAGAGAACTGCTTCTTTTCATTCTCTGCATTATCAATGGGCTTTGTACCATGTCCAAACATATTTATTGTCCATTTATTAGGTGTACAGAGAATCATAGAATCATAGAATAGTAAGGGTTGGAAAGGACCTTAAGATCATCTAGTTCCAACCCCCCTGCCATGGGCAGGGACACCTCGCACTAAACCATGTCACCCAAGGCTCTGTCCAACCTGGCCTTGAACACCGTCAAGGATGGAGCATTCACAACTTCCTTGGGCAACCCATTCCAGTGCCTCACCACCCTCACTGTAAAGAACTTCTTCCTCATATCTAATCTAAACTTCCCCTGTTTAAGTTTGAACCCATTACCCCTTGTCCTACCACTGCAGTCCCTAAGGAAGAGTCCCTCACCAGCATCCCTGCAGGCCACCTTCAGATACTGGAAGGCTGCTATGAGGTCTCCACGCAGCCTTCTCTTCTCCAGGCTGAACAGCCCCAACTCTCCCATCCTGTCTTCATACGGGAGGTGCTCCAGCCCTCTTATCATCCTCGTGGCCCTCCTCTGGACTCGCTCCAACAGCTCCATGTCCTTTCTATGTTGAGGACACCAGAACTGTACGCAGTACTCCAAGTGAGGTCTCACGAGAGCAGAGTAGAGGGGCAGGATCACCTCCTTCGACCTGCTGGTCACACTTCTTTTAATGCAGCCCAGGATACAGTTGGCTTTCTGGGCTGCAAGCGCACTCTGCTGGCTCATGTTAAGCTTCTCATCAACCAACACCCCCAAGTCCTTCTCTGTAGGGCTGCTCTGAATCTCTTCTCCACCCAACCTGTAGCAGTGCCTGGGATTGCCCCGACCCAGGTGTAGGACTTTACACTTGGCTTGGTTAAACTTCCTAAGGTTGGCATCAGCCCACCTCACAAGCGTGTCAAGGTCCCTCTGGATGGCATCCCTTCCCTCCAGCGTATCAGCCGAACCACACAGCTTGGTGTCATCGGTAAACTTGCTGAGGGCGCACTCAATCCCACTGTCCATGTCACCGACAAAGATGTTGAACAGGACCGGTCCCAACACCGATCCCTGAGGGACACCACTCGTTACAGGTTTCCAACTGGACACCGAGCCATTTACCACAACTCTTTGCGTGCGACCATCAAGCCACTTCTTTATCCACTGAGACTAAAGCAACAACTATAGTATGGTGGGTTAACCTTGGCTGAATGCAAACTCCCCAATCCATCCACTCTTTCACTCTCTCTTCTCAACAGAACAGAGGGAGAAAATAAGATGGAAATGCTTGTGGTCTGAGATACAGACAGGAAGATCACTCATCAGTTACCATTACAGGCAAACCAGACCTGACTTGGGGAAAACTGATTTAATTATTGCCAATGAAAATAGAGTAGGATAGAGGAAAAAAAAAGACAAAATCAAAACACCATCCTCCCATACTCCTTCTTCCCAGGCTTAACTTCGCTCCTTCACCCCTGACTCTTCTACCTCTTCCTCCCCCTGAGCGGTGCAGGGAGATGGGGAAGGAGGGTTGTGGTCAGTTCATAACATTATTCTCTGCCCTGTCTTTCTCTTCACACTCTTCCATTGCCCCACTATGGGGTCCTTCCCAGAGGATACAGTCCTTCATCACCTCCTACATGAACTTCTCCAGCATGCAGCCTTTCCACCCCCATGGGCTACAAGTCTTGCTAGCAAATCTGCTCCAGCGCAAGCTCCTTTCCATGTGCTGCGGCTCCTGACAGGAGCCTGCTCTGGCCTAAGATCACCATGGGCTGCAGCTTCTTTGAGGGTGCATCCACCTGCTCCACCATGCAGCCCCCTACAGGCTTCAGTGTGAATATCTGCTACCATATGTCCTTCCATAGGCTGCAGGGTGACAGCCAGGAGTGACGGTGGCAGATTCAAAAGGGTCATCATCGACCACTAACGGTCAATTGCCAAGGTATCTCCAGAGAGGACGCCTTTAACACCGGAGCGGGGGGAAGCACAGCGTCCAGAAGCCTCAGTTCCGAGTGGCAAGAGCAACCGAGGGAGCCTCAAGCCCTCGACAGGACTTGCCCAGGAGCCAGCAGCTCAGCTGACGCAAGAAGCTGACTCACAGGGGGCGGCGTCAGGAGTGACGGCACCAGCTCTCAGTGGGTAAAAACCCATCCCAGGGAGCGCGAGCAACCAGGAGCCCGGCGAACAGGGAGGGCAGTCAGGGCGTGGCGCGGCAGTTGGCGCAGGCAGGGCGAGCAGGCAGCGAGCGGGGTGGTGAGCACTCGCCTCAGGACCAGGGCCCGCTCTGGGAGCTCTGCCCCGACGGTGGCCAGTGTAGGCACCCAGACAGAGCCAATGAGAGGGGAGGCTGCGGCGCAGACCTCAGAGCATAGAAAGTGCCTCGACTGGTCTCTTGAGGCGAGGGTGCTCAATGGACAGGGCTGCACTCGGTGCGCCCTGGTGGAGGTCCTCCTGCAGCAGGTGGCTGAGCTGCGGGAGGCTGTTGGAGAGCTAAAAGATGCCAAGGAAGCTGAGAGGAAACTGGGCTGCTTGCTCCAGGCCCAAACTGTGCAGGGGCTGCAAACGTCCAGCATTGCTCACATAGGAAAGAAGGAGGGCAGCAACCCAGGAAGCTGGGAACCAGTAACGAGAAAAACTAACAAAAAAAGGAGGAAGAGGACAAGTAACGACAAGGGACTTCCTCCTAAATCTGATGTCCCCACCCAGAACCGCTTCACAGTTCTGCAGGGGGCTAATGAGAAAGCACCCACCACACCTAATGAGCATCCTGCTGATGCACCAGTAAAGAGGATCACTACTGGTGCCTCCAGGAAAAAGCGGAGGGTCGTAGTAGTAGGGGCCTCTACTTTGAAAGGCACAGAGGCACCCACCTGCTGGCCTGATCCAGTCTCGAGGGAGGTGTGTTGCCTGCCAGGGGCTCGGATCAGGGATGTTGCTGAGAGGCTGCCTGCTCTAGTAAGTCCTGCTGACTATTACCCCTTTCTAGTGGTCCGTGTGGGTGCTAGAGATATAGATAGCAGTAGCCTGGAGAACATTAAGAAGGACTACAGAGCCCTCGGAAAGGTGGTTAGGGGCTCTGGAGCTCAGATAGTTTTTTCATCGATTCTCCAGGACAAAGGGGAGGACCTTAAAAAAGCTAGGCGCATTTGGCAGGTTAATAAATGGTTGGAATGGTGGTGCCATAGTCAGGGGTTTGGCTATTTAGAACATGGGGCTTGATTTGGGAGGCCAGGTCTACTGGAGGCTGGTGGAGCTGGTCTGACAAAGAAGGGGAAGAGCTGTTTTGGTAGGAGGCTCGCCAGGCTGGTCAAGAAAGCTTTAAACTAGATGTGTTGGGGGAGGGGAGCATTGATCCATCCCAACACTCCTGGTCAGTTGCCAGCACCTGTAAAAAGTGGTTGGAGTGATGTAGAGGTGTTTCAGCTGCCCCAGCCATTGAGTCGTCTGCATTTGGAGCTCGGCTAAGGTGCCTCTATACAAACGCCCGTAGTATGGGGAACAAGCAAGAGGAATTAGAGATGTGTGCAAGGCTACGGGAATATGATGTCATTGGTATCACAGAAACATGGTGGGATGGCTCCTATGACTGGAGTGTCGGAATGGAAGGTTACAGGCTGTTTAGAAAAGACAGGCCAGGCAGATGGGGAGGGGGCGTTGCTATCCATGTCAGTGATAGCCTAGAGAGTATGGAACTCTGTCTGGGGACGGGTGATGAGTTAACAGAGTGTTTGTGGGTCAGGATCAAAGGGAGAACAGCAATGGGGGACATTACGGTGGGGATCTGTTACAGGCCGTCTGATCAAGGGGACTCTGTGGATGAAGCGCTCTACAGACAGATAGGAGCAGCCTCACGCTCGCAGGCCCTTGTCCTCATGGGGGACTTCAACCATCCTGACATCTGTTGGAGGGACGGTACGGCCCGGCACAAGCAATCCAGGAGGTTCCTCGATTGTGTGGAAGACAACTTCCTATTTCAAGCAATAGAGGAGCCAACAAGGAGAGGTGCCATGCCTGACCTCGTGCTCACCAACAGGGAGGGACTGGTTGGAAATGTGATGCTCCAGGGCAGCCTTGGCTCTAGTGATCATGAGATGGTTGAGTTTGAGATCCTCAGGACAGTGAGAAGAGCATGCAGCAAGCTCACTGCCCTGGACTTCAAGAAAGCAGACTTTGGCCTCTTCAGGAACCTCCTTAGTAAGGTTTCATGGGATACAGTCCTAGAGGGCAGGGGGGCCCAAGACTGCTGGTCGATATTCAAGGATCACCTGCTACGTGCTCCGGAGTGTTGCATCTCGACTAGAAGAAAGTGCAGCAGGAGGGCCAGGAGACCTCCATGGATGGACAAGGAGCTGCTGAGGAAACTTAGAGGGAAAAAAGAAGCCTATAGAAGGTGGAAGCGAGGACAGGCGGCCTGGGAAGAATATAGGAGCATTGCCCAGGAAGCTGGGGACTGGGTTAGGAAAGCTAAGGCCCAGCTAGAATTGAGTTTGGCAAGGGATGTAAAAGATAACAGGAAAGGATTCTATAGATACGTAGCAAATAAAAGACAGACTAGGGACAACGTGGGCCCTCTCCAGAAGCTATCAGAAGAACTGGCTACCATGGATTTGGAGAAGGCTGAGGTTCTTAATGGCTTCTTTGCCTCCACCTTCACCAGCAAATGCTCTGACCACACCACCCAAGTCTTGGAAAGCAAATGCAGGGACTGTGAGAATGAAGACCTTAGGCCCACTGTAGGAGAGGATCAGGTTCGAGACCATCTTAAGAACCTGAACGTGCACAAGTCCATGGGACCTGATGAAATCCATCCACGGGTCCTGAAGGAGCTGGCGAATGAAGTTGCTAAACCACTGTCCATCATATTTGAAAAATCCTGGCAGTCAGGTGAAGTTCCCGATGACTGGAAGAAGGGTACTATAACCCCCATTTTCAAGAAGGGGAAGATGGAAGACCCGGGAAACTACAGACCATTCAGTCTCACCTCTGTGCCTGGCAAAATCTTGGAACAGTTTCTCCTGGAAAACATGCTAAGGCACATGAAAAACAACGAGGTGGTTGGTGACAGCCAACATGGCTTCACTAAGGGGAAATCCTGCCTGACCAATTTGGTGGCCTTCTATGATGGAGCCACGGATCTGATGGACAGGGGCAGAGCAGTTGACGTCATCTACCTGGACTTGTGCAAAGCGTTCGACACTGTCCCACATGACATCCTTGTCTCTAAATTGGAGAGACATCAATTTGACAGATGGACCACTCGGTGGATAAAAAACTGGCTCGATGGCCGCACGCAAAGAGTTGTGGTAAATGGCTCGATGTCCAGTTGGAAACCTGTAACGAGTGGTGTCCCTCAGGGATCGGTGTTGGGACCGGTCCTGTTCAACATCTTTGTCGGTGACATGGACGGCGGGGTTGAGAGCGCCCTCAGCAAGTTTGCCGACGACACCAAGCTGTGTGGTTCGGTTGATACGCTGGAGGGAAGGGATGCCATCCAGAGGGACCTTGACACGCTTGTGAGGTGGGCCGATGCCAACCTTAGGAAGTTTAACCAAGCCAAGTGTAAAGTCCTACACCTGGGTCAGGGCAACCCCAGGCACTGCTACAGGTTGGGCAGAGAAGAGATTCAGAGCAGCCCTGCGGAGAAGGACTTGGGGGTGTTGGTAGACGAGAAGCTTAACATGAGCCGGCAGTGTGCGCTTGCAGCCCAGAAAGCCAACCGTATCCTGGGCTGCATCAAAAGAAGCGTGACCAGCAGGTCAAAGGAGGTGATCCTGCCCCTCTACTCTGCTCTCGTGAGACCTCACTTGGAGTACTGCGTACAGTTCTGGTGTCCTCAACATAGAAAGGACATGGAGCTGTTGGAGCAAGTCCAGAGGAGGGCCACGAGGATGATAAGAGGGCTGGAGCACCTCCCGTATGAAGACACGCTGGGAGAGTTGGGGCTGTTCAGCCTGGAGAAGAGAAGGCTGCGTGGAGACCTCATAGCAGCCTTCCAGTATCTGAAGGGGGCCTGCAGGGATGCTGGTGAGGGACTCTTCCTTAGGGACTGTAGTGGTAGGACAAGGGGTAATGGGTTCAAACTTAAACAGGGGAAGTTTAGATTAGATATGAGGAAGAAGTTCTTTACAGTGAGGGTGGTGAAGCCCTGGAATGGGTTGCCCAGGGAGGTTGTGGATGCTCCATCCTTGGCAGTGTTCAAGGCCAGGTTGGACAGAGCCTTGGGTGACATGGTTTAGGGCAAGGTGTCCCTGCCCATGGCAGGGGGGTTGGAACTAGATGATCTTAAGGTTCTTTCCAACCCTTACTATTCTTTGATTCTATGATCATAGTCTTCACCACAAGCTGCAGGGGGATCTTTGGTCCAGCACTGGAGCATCTCCTGTCCTCCTTCTGCACTGACCTTCGTGTCTGCAGGGCTGTTTCTTTCACATTTGTCTGTCTTCCCTCTCTCTCACAGCTGCTGCATGGCAGTATATGTTATCGCAGAGGTGCCAACAGCATTGCTGGGGGGCTCAGCTTTGGGCAGCAGCAGGTCTGTTCTGGAACCGTCTGGAAATATGTGTGTTTGACATGGGCGTAGCTCCTGGTCTTTTCCCCAAGAAGCCACTCCAACCCCCCTGCTAGCAAAACTATGCCGCATAAACCCAATACACATACATATATGAGAAATAGAAGGAAAAAAAAAAACCTTGGAATGTTAATTCATCATATAAATCATTTTGTTAATGTGATTTCAAGTACAGGCTGATGTTATTACACTAATGAGTTTAGTTCAGTTCTATTTTTTGTAAAATCTTAACACTATAAAATGATTTCTTTCCTGTCTCGCTGCCATAGCTTATTATTACACTTGCATTTGATAGATTATGAGTGGCTCCCACGTCTGTAAAAGTAAGATATTTCATTCACTTTGAGTCCTTTTTTTTTGTATTAAACTTGAATCACTTACTTTTGTTGTTGAAGGACTGGAAAATTAAACTGCATTATGAAAATGTAATAACATACTCTGTATGTTATTGGTTCATATCTGTTTCATTTTTAGCCACTGCTGGATAAGAATTGCATAATATCACTTTCCATTACAAGCAGTCTTTATTAACCTTTGAGAAATATTTTTATCCATTGAGATTCCAAATGTTTGATAGCAACATTAGTCTTGGATTTAATTTATTTGTAAAAGAGCTGAGTTAGCAACAATGGTCAAGTGTAGTAAACTTAATTTTCTGTATTATTTCCACCTCCACTTTCAGCTTTAATATGCTGTTTCATCACAGCGAACGATGAAATGTTGTGTGACAGCTTGATAGTTTAAGTTTCATTAGATGTCTGATCCTTTTTATGCCAGTATCAGTTGAAATGCCACTGTTCACATCAGTGAAAAAGGAGAAAGGCACCTATGCATACATCTTTGAGTTAAACTGAAAATCAGATGCCCTAAAGATAGATTTTACACATCTGTCTTAGAAACTGTGTATATCTGATGCTCTACCTAATACCTAGAGTATGTGTTCATTGTGCTGTGCTCAGAAGTGAAACTTCATACAAATGAATAAATTAAGTTTGGCATATATCAACTTCAACAGAAGTCACAAAACTGCTGTAAATCCATGTGTTACATATGTGCAGTTAAAGACATGACAAATGTGAAATGATTTGACAAATATAATCTTTCAACAACTATAGTATTTTGCTTGCCAAAAATTGCTCAATTTGCACAAATAGTTTAATTGGAAATTCCATTAATTTAATGATCCTTTATCATTATAAACATGATGTTCAGGCTACTGTAGAGTTAAGAAAAGGTGCACAGAGATGTAGCTCATCCTATTATTATCAAGTGTTCTAACTGAGCTTATGAACCATGTTTCTTAGACATTAGGCAACATAAATATCTCTGGAGTCTGAAAAAAGACTTAGAAAAGGTTTGTCATTCCCCTTTTTATTTTCAGGTGTTTTAGAACATTTAAAACACAGTATTTCTTAACTTCCATAGCAAAATTGGAGTGTCTAAATCAGCAGATCTATACACTTACCATTTTATGAAAATTTGGTCTAGAAGAATGAAAAGGATCTCATGGGCACTTGGTTGTGTGTGGACCACATGATTTACTTTTTCAACTATCACAAGCAAAAGACAGCAATAGGACCTTTATCTGCTTGTCTGGGGCAGGTAATTGCCTTGATGAGATGATAATTTAATGAAAAAACGAACAGGATTTCATGAACGTAACTTGAAAGAACATAATCTCAAATGACTCATTCTTCTCAAAGCATTTCATAAGCAACAAAAAGGGGAAATATCTCATGCTTCTTCCACGACTCTCTCTGCGTCTGGGCAAAATTTATTTACAAATTAATCTTCCAGTTCAATTAAATAGGATTAAATACACACCTAGCAAAACGTAATAGCACTCCTGTGACAGATCATTCACTCGTTCGAAACACGTATATTGGTCCTATTCCTTTGTTACCAATGAAATGCGGCTTGTGCTACTCCAATATTATAGGAAGAACACTATCTAAAAAGAGAAATTCTTGAAATTTCGTGTTGCATATGTTTCTCTTTATACTAGAGAGAGCATATAATCCTAAATTTACTCTATCCATTTTGCTAAAAATAAAGCATTCTATCCAGACTTCATATGTAGTTAAAAATGTTGAGATTCACACATGGATTAAAAATAAGTTAATTTGATTTCCAATGAATTAGTGTAAGAAGGAAAATGAAAGAGTGAAATTTCTATTCTGTTTTTAAGAGGCGGTATTCATTTTTTTTTAAGAATGGTTATAATATCTGTGATTTGATGAACTCTGAAAAATCTTTCTTTCCCAATTTGAGTGTCTAGATAAGAGAATTTATATATATATCTATTGGCTGGAGGTTTAGTAGAGCAGAGCAAGTGAGGAGGAAAAGTTGAAAAAAAAAAAAAGTGAGTCATGAGGGACTGTGTAACCTAAAAGTTAATGATGGAATTATAGCCTTCTAAAAACCTACTTGATACCTTGCAGGAGAGCACACAGTATTCACAAATTAAAAGAATAAAATGGAAACTGATGCTGAGTGCAGTGTGACTGAGGATATTATTAATTAGTGAACTAAATGGCATAGTAACTTTTAGTCTCATCTGCGTATTCACAAATCAGTCAATTTTTCAATTCTGTTACCACCCTTTCTTGAGTCTTTCATCTAGCAATCTCAGTTTTGATTTAATCTGAACTCATTGCAATGGTCTTCCAGTCACTGTGACCGTATCTTATTTTAAGAAGAATTAATTGAAAAAGCAATGGGTGGGATTTGAGAAGGAAATGAAGAATCCTTTTTTCATATTGTTTGGAGGTAGGAAAAGAAATAAAATAAGAAAATAAGAGCAGCTGTTCTTTTTAAGCATTTTGAGACCTCTTAAATTTAAATCTAGGTGATTGTATGATTCTAGATTTACAAACACGAGATCAATATAAATTATTGCAAATTTGCTAATAAGGCTAAATATAGAATTGCATTCCTAAAGCAGTAAAAATGGAAGATTATTTTATCTGTATGTCTTGTAAGTATTTTTTAAAGTAGCTCAGGGCTGCTACATGACACCTAGTATCAGTACAAAAGAAAGCAGAAAATAGTAGATGCAGATACACAGCATTTGCCTATTTCTCTTTTCCCTGACCCCAACAGTCCTCAAGGCTTTCAAGGGGTCAGATTAAGTTAGAAACAGCAGTGGGAAGCAAAACAATAATAAAGAGTTACCTAATGATTTCATCTCTGCTTTCTGAAAATTGGATTAAAAGGGAAGTTTTTATAGATAAAATATTGAACTATTCTCATGATGAAAGAAATCACCCCTTGGCACAGTTTATATGAACATTATCCTGTGGTTCAAAGTAACACCCAGAAGAATGTATTCTAAGCAGTGATTGATTAATGAAAATAGTGGTAAATTATTGCAATAAAAGGTATTTTGCTAAATCCACTCCTTCAGATATAATTTACCACAATAATGACTACTTCACTGTAGTGAAATATTTTTAAAGTTAGAATCCATAATATGATATTGATAATCACTGGTTTGGTGGTGGTGGTGGGTTAGCTGTTTTGATTCCTAATAAAAAGACTAAAATTCATTATTCCTATAAAATAAAGTGGGTTGGGTGGTTTTCATGCTGTCAGACATACAGCATGGTTTGGAATGATTTTTTTTTCTAAATATGAATCCATGCTGAAATTCACTAGGAAGGTACTAGATTTGAAGCTACTCTAAAAACTTTCGGAGAACATCTGCAGGCTCCTCTCCATATGAGCTGATTCATCAAATCATATTTTAGCTCTTCACATTGACCTGTGCATGCTACATTGATGGGTTGTGTTTAATGGATAAGTGAAATGCAGTTAGCTATCTGGCTTATCATTCTGGATATTTTAATTCATGCTAGTCCTCCTGAATTAAAAAATAACCAACAACAAAAAATATCAAGAAATCACAGAACAAGCTGTGGTTATTTTATTATTGTGGACATGTCCTGACATGAACTTTCTCACAGCAAAACTCATCTTTAACTGAAAAATTTAATCTGTCCTAATTCACTGAGTGGAAAGCTAAAAGTAATTATCTACTGACTATTACAGCAGTAGCTGGCACATCTATAGCCACAAGAGTGTCAATGTTTCCATTACAAACCCTGTTATTCTAGGTTCTAAACATTTGCAGACTATTGAAATTTGGCACAAAAGTTAAAAGATTAGAAACAACCTGTCTGAAGGGAAATTTTGGTGTCCAGCTGTTTGCTGATTACATAATAGAAGAAGAATAATAGTTTGCTATTTGAACATGTGCAGGCTTTTCAGTTTGGGAGGACTTCATTGAAAATAATGACACCTTAAGATAATAACATGACATTCTTCGAATTATATTTATCAGGATTATATAAACATCACACATTAGTTCCAGTAGCACTCTGAATGACATCATGGGGGATTAAATTTCATCTTCTTCTGTATTAATTGTCCGTTCTGACTGCTGCTAGTAATGATTCCTGTTCTGTACTGCATCCAGCCAAACCTCACTTGGAGAAATGGAAGGTGAATCTTTTGTGAATAATGTGTTTTTGAAGCTTCTGGCTTCAGACATTCTGAAGGAAATGGGAAAAATACCTGAAGACATGTGTCTCATATTGCCAAGTCTGTCAAACAGAAGATATCCTTTTTCTGATTTATTTAGTCCTAAACCTATGAAGGTTTTCCTAAACCAACAGAGATATTCTCAGTTTGCAAAACTAATGAACACAGTTCCATGGAAGGACTGAAACGTGTAGTGTGAAATGTGTAGTGCACTTCCTAAAATCTGGAGATCTGTGAGACATTTTCTTCTGCCATCACCAGGGCTGAACAACTCTCTATGGTGGACTCTGTATATATGAGATGTAGTATGGACTGATTTTCAAAGGAGAACCAAGAAGGGTATGCTTAGTAAGAACAAGTAAATATATATTTAGGAATTTGTGTCTTATAATCTTTTTTTGGTTGAATTAGACTGGCAAAGGATCAAAACAGTTTGACATATTAGCTAAAAATAAAAAAATAATGCAACATTTCATTCTTGTATTTCCCATGACACTTTTTCTGCTTACATTCAATTTCCACAGACATTTTTGGAACAATTCAAAGAAAACCTAACAATATCTTGCTAGTATTGTCTACAGCATGTTAAATCTTGCTGTACAGAAAAGCAATGTTAGGATGTTATATTACATGTGCTGTTGATTGGTAGCTGTGGTCACTCAGCTCCCTGCAGGCATAAGTACTCTACAAAACAGCTGTCTCATGCACAAATTGACCAAACCACATTGTTTTGAATATTGAGTTTGGCAGAGACAGGTGATGGAAATTGCAATGCATTTTCAGTAAGCACTTCTGTATACATGTTCAGAGAATTTATTTTAGATCTTTCACTCATCTGTTTTTGATATAGCCTAAGTGCTTATGCAATAGCAGGGATTTTTGTTATGGCAGAAATGCTTTACATGGTAGCATTAATTCATTCCATATGATCTCAATTAACTTGCTATGGCCATATTAGTGGTCATGGTGACATCTTATATTGCAAATTTCATGACTGATTGCTGAAGCTTCCTATTGGCTCCTTCATGGACTGTGTGTGGTCAAACAAGTTGAAAGGAAAGTATTTGATAATTCAGGAGCTGGCTGGAACATTTCTGCAATACTGGAGCTTATCAAGAGGATGTAGGGTTAATACATATGATAAATCTACTGATTATATGGTTCAAATACACTCTTATGCCTTCAAAACTTGAAGTTTTACTTCACAGCAACAGTATAAATCACAGTATAATAATTGTTTGTTTCAAAATCTGACAAATTTAACAATGCTTCTACTAATATTTTACCATAATCATTGTTGGACTGCTTTTGAAGAACCTGGGGACAGGTTCAGATTCATCAGGTTGACATCTTCATCCTAAAGTTACTTAGGAGTAAATGAGTAGATATCGAAAACCAGTGAAATTACTGTTTTAGGACGCCTTATGGAAATGTAGAGCAAAAAGTGGTTTTTTTCCTCATAATACTGGTATCTCAGATACATTAGTTTTTGCATTTTCCTAAGATAAATAGAAGCTGTGCAGCTAGCCTGGGGGGAAAAAAAAAGTCATTGTGGATTACAAATTGACTAATCTGTAAACTGGTAAATCCTAAAAGATAATCTTCCTTTAATACTGGAGTAGACCATCTCAAATTTCCTTTCTAGAGATCAGCAAACTGTGAGTTATCCATTCTTGAAAAACATGAGGAAAGGAAAGCAAACCTACAGGTTTTGCTAATAAAATTTAACAAGAAAGTACTTTACTGAACTGATAAAATAGCTGACAATTAATGCAGAGCAATGACTATTGGAAAAAGCACTGCAAATATGAACCCACTTTGCCAGCTCTAAATCACCTCTTCATTGTCTGCAAGAAGACGGGTGGGATTTCAGTTACGAATATTCTTCTGTGTGTCTTGGCAGTACAAGACAGTATCGAATTTTAATGCTCTGCAAGTAATCTTGAAGATATTATTAAGTCATCAAATAAAACAATAGTACAGAATCATCCTAAAGACCCTTATCATCCCCTATGTGGATAATATTGCCAGGTTGCTCCATCTTGTGGTTTAGATGGTTTGGGATTTGTCATCAAAGAATGATGTGAGACTTATCTCTGACCTGTTCTCCCGTTCTCCTTCTCAGCCTTCTTCTTCAGTTCCATCTATGTTAGGGAAATTATCCAGCTTTAACTTTATGGTAGTTTTCACAATTATAAAGTTTAAGGGGCTTTTTAAATATTTATATTTGACTGACAGTCTTCCTCCATGATGTTGCAAAACTAAAGTTCTGCACTATGAAAGCATTATCAAAGTCTGACGAAACTGTCATTACAGAAACATGAAAAGCAGGTATTTAATCCATACACTTCAAAAAGTGAAGAAATTAAGATTGATTATGAACAACAGAAAAAATATTTGGATATGTGTTTGAATGAACAGCAGTAGTTATGGATAGAAGACAAAAATATTTGGATGAATATTTTGAGATAAGTGAAGTGCTTGAGCATAATCATCTGAGATGCGAGCAGTTAGGAAATTGTTGAATTACAAGAGATGAACAGACAGCGAGACAGGTGTCTATTTTTTCTCCTGTTCATGCACCAGGAGAAGAGAATTTCCAATAAAATTAAAAAGAAAAAAAAAGACAAAACCTAATTTTATAAATAAGAAGTGAACTTTAAAGTTCATTGCCAGACTTGATCTTTAAGGCCAAAGAATATTAAATATAATGTGGACGAAATAAAACTATCTGCTGTAAAAAGCAGAAAACGTTAACTTCTTCTGAAGTCTTTCTCTGTAGAGAAATAATCCATATTTCTCCAGTAAGGACTTTCTTCTAGAATCCCAAGAGGCATCTTCACTACAAAATCTGAAGTACATGGGCTTTTGATCAGAACCAAAACCAGCTTCATGAACACTAGAATGAGCAAAGCACCATCTAAAACACAGTCGCCTGTAATTTTTGATCTCAGCAAAGAATGAAAGCATATGCTTGGGGCAGGGGGATTGTTGTGGGGTTTGTTGTTTTGTTTGGGTTTTTTTCCTCCCTGTGTCTGAGGTATTTTGCACAGGTTTACTTCCATTTGCGTTATCAGATATTTAAGAATATTTAAAATTATGTTAGACCTGTTTGTTCAAGTGACACACAAACTTTTTATATTATATGGCAGTTTTTGCAGTTTCTCTGTAGTTTCTTTAAAGCACTTAGGAATATCTTGAAGTACAGTTGAAATCCCTGAGATTTAAGTCCCTAATAATTTTAGCACTTGCTAATGAATTCATCAATTAGAAACTCAGTAGCTAAACTTATACAGTTGCTACTTATCAAGGATGTTTACATAAAAAAACCAGTGCAGATGGTGGTGTTGCAGACATTAGAGCTATTGAAGTCTAAGACTATTCATTCAGCATGTGTTGGCTGTTAAAATACATGCACCTGATACAGCACATTTCTGATGCTTCTTTCAGAGACAGACTAGTCTAAAGCTAATAACAAAGAGAAGCTATTAGGACCAGCTTCTGATCTACTTACTTCAATATCTTCACTCATTTTCCTAACGTTGTGCATTGTTTTTTAGTGAACATTTATATTTTCATTAGAAATTATACATAGACAAATGAGAAAATTATAAAAAAACTCATAATAATTATAATTACTCAGTTAATCTCTCCTTTTCTTCATAAGTTACAAGTTTACTTACTTTGATTGTCACAAAAGCTGAGGATTGATTAAACTCATGCAATAGCTTCTTGGTCTCCGTGGGTTGCTTGTGAACTTCCTGCAGTAATCACTCTTTCTTGAAAGTTATATTTTTATAATTTGTTTTTTATTTTGTATGAGGATCATCCAACTCAGAGAATATTACTTCTTCTTCCAAGGTTCTAGAGGGCCATCTTAATTTCTTGGCAGAATACTCAAATCTATATCAGGTTGTATTCTTGCTCATCTCACTGTTTATTCTCTTTCCACAACAGTTCTTAGAAACTAGGTACACAAATGTTCTCAAACAGAAAAAAAAATTAAATTCTGTAAAATACAATAAAATCAGATGAACAGATTTTCTTCAGAGAAATGTTTACAAATACTCCTTTCCTTTTATCTATCCATTTCTTGAAACAGGAAAATACAGAATTAAAAAGTCAAAGCTCAGTCTCTTTCTTCTTATGTTAAAATGTTATTTTAAAATACAATTTTAAAGTATTATTTCAGTTTACTGACATAACCAGGGTGGATGTATTCTTTGGCATTTGGAATTTCCATTGAAATCATGGGTTATACAGTTACATATATTATCTGATCAAGAAAGTATGTAGTGGTCACAGTTGTTTATTGATTCAGAGCATTGCAAAATGTAACATAAATACAAGTTCTCCATTCATGCTGCGTTAATCACAAAAATAAGATACTGGTATTCTGCTCCTTCACTGACCAACATTATGAACATATTGAAAATATGATATGTAGATAATAGAAAAAAATAATAAATTCTGAAGGAGAAACAGAACATAAAGAAAATATTCAAACCCAAGTGAGTTATATATCATGAATACAAAAAATTACCTATTTTAAGAATGTCTGTAAACTAGCTTTTTGTTTTTTCCCCATAAGTTTTTGTGTGTAGTTACACATACTACTCACAAACAAAGTTGAATTTTTAATATCTTTATTTTTAGTTTGGATCATGTTGGTTTTGCTCTATATGTAGGGTTTTTATGTGACTTATTTTCTCACAGCTATGAAAATTATCTTTTAAGACTGTAGGAGATAATTTTAATAACTACTTTTTATCAATGTCCTCCATTAGTTATGATGAGTAGTGCCACCTTTGCTGATTACACAGCAAATGCAAAGCATAATCAAAGGATTTTTAAGCCAAACCAAATGTTCTTACTAAATGTTTCAGAACTTCTCATTCCTTAGTATCAGTCATTATAATGCCATGTAAGTTATAAAAACACACTTTGTTTCCAGTGAATTGATTAAATTTTGTGGGGTTTTTGGGTAGAAAAATTACTTTATCCAGAAGAAAATAAACCAGTTTTGTTCTTATTGACTACCTGAAAAGCTTAGAAATGAAACAATAAAATAAATTAAATAATAGAAAGTAATTAAAAAGATCTGGAGCTGTTGGATCAGATGATGGGAATACTAGAATCACAGGCTTTCCAAAGTACAGACAGGTGTGAATAACTCTATATTCAACCTAAAGGTATTGGAAGCAGATTTAAAAATTGTCTTATTTCTGCCATATAGCTTTCAGAATAGCCTTTTGATACATTTCAAAGCAGTTTTAAAATTACGTGTATACCTTTAACACCATTTACATGGTTCACGCTTGGCTACCATTTAACATGGTTAGTGTTTCATACCTGAAATAAAAACTCCCACTCCACCATATGTCTGCCTCTAGAGGCCCAAAGACTGTTCCTCCTATCCTTTCCTCATATATTTCTTCCTTTTCAGCTGAAATATCAGAGTTTATGCTACATGTAATAGTGTGCAGAAATAGGAGTGGTATCATTACCACCAAAACCCATCTCCCAGTAGATTGTTCAACAGGGCAAAGGAGAAATCATTTCTCTACTGCTTCTGCAACCACACCTGAAAAACTTACATTACCAAAAGGACAGAAATAACAGGAAGGCACTGATAAAACAGTTTATGAACAAAGTTGAGCAGAAGCTTTCTTCATCATTCCCATTTGTTCCAGACATATCCAAAGACCTTTAATATGGATTTATACCCAAATATAAGGGAAAGATCAAAAGTTAGTCTGGATTATAATTTGAAGCCTAGAGTTAAAACAGTTTTAAGGCTTTAATTCCAGTCCAAGGTCTTAACCTTTAGTCTGGACAGGT
The DNA here is from genome assembly GCF_004027225.2 of Strigops habroptila. Classification (NCBI taxonomy): domain Eukaryota; kingdom Metazoa; phylum Chordata; class Aves; order Psittaciformes; family Psittacidae; genus Strigops; species Strigops habroptila. Next base: position 45,334,809 of record NC_044277.2, on the reverse strand, counting down.
AGCTCTGGCTGTACTTTCTCCACAGGAGGAACTGCTCAGCAGTGAAATATATACATTGTTAATTGTAAATTGTAAAGCTACTCAATCCTATTGCATACATTTTTTTTTTTTTTTTTTTAAGTTATGAACATGAACCAGAACTGAGGCATACTCCAGCCCAACTACGCTGTCTGCATAATCTGAAAATGAGGATCCAAATCCCTTTACACACCTACTATTTGACTGGGGAGAATATCTTGCTTGGAAATATAAATGAAATTATGACTTTGGTGATATAGTGATATAGTACTGATAAAAAAAGTAGCAGAGGCACAAGAAAACTTTTTACTGTATGTCCCTGTATTCAAAAAATGTTGAAGAGATATAACTAAACTGTTGCTCTTAGCAGTGGGTTTTTGTGAAATGTGATTAGTATAGCATTTATTGGAAAGAATTACACCCTAAATGCATTCAACTATCAAGATAATAATGTGCAACTTCCCATGCCTTATTGAACAGAAGTCTGATTTTTCCTCTCTGATTTAAATGCAGGTAACAAGAAATATCCTTGTTCAAGAACTTCAAAGTCACATTGGACGCAAGTGGTCAGAGATGAGAAAAACATACTGAGTAAATAGGCATTGACATAATCAGAAATCAGTCAGACCGGTGATATTTTAAAGTAGGTAGACAAAATTCAGGATCTGAGCATGTGAGCATATGACCTTATCTGTAAAACTGTGAATATGGTTATTAACACTGAATAAAAGATTGCAGAATTCTCAAGGATACAGCAAATATCTAACAGCCACCTCCATCTCACTCACTTATCTACAGATGTACAGATGCACAATATTTTCTGAAGAGAAAAGGAAATCATCGCAATATCCAAATGAATTATCCTAACATTTTTGCTTAACAGGCAAGAAAGTTAGGTTTGATATATCTACAGTCAGGTTGCATCACATCATATACATATGTTTAGCATTATTGTACAATAAAAATATCTAATCACAAATTTCAATAGTTGTTTCATTTGTTCGTACAATTAGACTAATTTGTGAATAAAACACTCCAGTTAATCGTTCATCTTGGGAATACTCATTCAGATATCTGACTTGTAACAGTTTGTATGAACTAGTGTACTTAAAATTTTAAACTTAAAGTCTTTTAAAATGCAAAAAAAAAAAAAAAAATCCATTCTGTATTTTAAACCACTATTCTTCTCTTTCCTACTCTTCACTGTCATTTAGTGGGAGTTCATACCATTAAAAATGGTACTAGGAAAAAAAATGGCAAAACTATTTATTAGTTGTTTTCTCTCTGGTGGATATCCCTGCAGAAACTAGAGTAACTTCTTATTTTCCCTAAACATATATTTCAAGTTGACTTTTTGGGATTTCAAAGCCTATAATTTCCAAGACTCCCTTATGTTCTGGGATAAGTAGCAAGACATTGGTTTTTTTTTAAAAAAAAAGAAAGGAAAAAAAAAAAAAGGGAAAGAGGATCAGAGAAAATAAGGACAATCGTGCAGTTATGAAGGAAATGGTCTTTCTCCAGTCCTTTTTAAAACAATAGAGTCAGAGGCACAAAAACCAAAGAAACAAAACAAACAAAAAAGCAAACACACACCCTAAAAATACCCATGCATAAACCAGAAAAAAGCAATATTTGGTGAAAGATCAAGAGGTAATAAAGGAGGTGGAAAATGGAAAAGAATGACTCTGGGCTTCATTAAGGAATCTAATGTGACCAGAAAGAGCTGGTAAGGATGATGAAGAAAGCAGAGGTACAGATATTTGCACTGGTGTTCTATTATTTTGCCTACAGTTGTATGTCTCCTGTGCTCTGTGAAGTGTAATTGTTTTACAAGCAGAAGTCTATGCTTCTATATGCATCATCTTCCATGAGTCCTTGAGAAATAAACTCTAAAACAAGGTTGAGTTTTCTAAAATTGTTGGTTAGGTTTTTTAAGGATACACATTGATGTTAGACATGACTAAGATAGCTGGATAGCAGCTTGTCCCATTTTTACAGAACTTTTACAACAGCTATTTGATTTCCTCTTTGACTATATTTACATGCAGACTTCTTTTGCGTTCTGAGGCTGAGGGTTCTCACATCTTTTCAGTCTTCCCTTCTAAAAATCAACTACATACTGCTTCTCAGACTCTTTTCCAACACTTTATTTTCAACCTCCTGATGACTTAAAATGCCATTACCTTCATTTAAATTCAGTCTTTCCTTTACAAAATTACTTTTCAGTTCACTTTTGTAAAGCACACGTCAATCTCCTTTTTGAATTTTAAATATAACTTTTAAGTTTAATGATGAGCTTTGAGATGTACAACTGGATGTACATGAGAAGATCTTGATGCACTAAATATGCCCATCCTAGGATGATTTTTGGGTACTACTGAGCTTAAAGTATCTTTTGGAAATCTTGTACCCACATTGCAGTGCTAAAATTTGGCATCTCTGCAGGCTGTGAAATTTTATGAAGCTTAGAAGTTGTTTCTTCTTTTTAATTGTTCGAGTTTCAGGAAGTATGTTAGAGAATATTTTCCACTAGTGGGTGTACATTTGATTTCCTTGAAATCAATGTTAGAATCATAGAATCATAGAATCGTAAGGGTTGGAAAGGACCTTAAGATCATCTAGTTCCAACCCCCCTGCCATGGGCAGGGACACCTCGCACTAAACCATGTCACCCAAGGCTCTGTCCAACCTGGCCTTGAACACTGCCAAGGATGGAGCATCCACAACCTCCCTGGGCAACCCATTCCAGGGCTTCACCACCCTCACTGTAAAGAACTTCTTCCTTATATCTAATTTAAGCTTCCGCTGTTTAAGTTTGAAGCCATTACCCCTTGTCCTACCACTACAGTTCCTAAGGAAGAGTCCCTCCCCAGCATCCCTGCAGGCCACCTTCAGATACTGGAAGGCTGCTATGAGGTCTCCACGCAGCCTTCTCTTCTCCAGGCTGAACAGCCCCAACTCTCTCAGCCTGTCTTCATATGGGAGGTGCTCCAGCCCTCTTATCATCCTCGTGGCCCTCCTCTGGACTCGCTCCAACAGCTCCATGTCCTTTCTATGTTGAGGACACCAGAACTGTACGCAGTACTCCAAGTGAGGTCTCACGAGAGCAGAGTAGAGGGGCAGGATCACCTCCTTCGACCTGCTGGTCACACTTCTTTTGATTCAGCCCAGGATACGGTTGGCTTTCTGGGCTGCAAGCGCACACTGCCAGCTCATGTTAAGCTTCTCGTCAACCAACACCCCCAAGTCCTTCTCTGTAGGGCTGCTTTGAATCTCTTCTCTGCCCAACCTGTAGCAGTGCCTGGGATTGCCCCGACCCAGGTGTAGGACTTTACACTTGGCTTGGTTAAACTTCATAAGGTTGGCGTCGGCCCACCTCACAATGTTGTCTTCTTACTTTTGGCAGTCACAACTATTTGGTCAAAATGACCCTTTTTCATGTTCTTATAGGATTTATCACTTTATCTGTAAATGTCAATGTACTCTGCATATGTATTTATTTATTTTATTTTTCATGGAATCACAGAATGGTTTGAGTTGGAAGGGACATTAAAGATCATCTAGTCACAACTCTCCTGTCACAGGCAGGGACACCTTTCACTAGACCTGGTTGCTCAAAGCCTCATCCAGCCTGGCCTTTAGTACTTCCAGGGATGGGGCATCCACAACTTCTCAGGGCAGCCTGTTCCAGTGTTTCACCACCCTCACAGTAAAGAATTTTTTTCTAATATATCCACTCTGATTTCTGTGGGATTACCCATGGGATTGAAGTTATTTGCTGAAGGTAGTATTTGGTTTTACTAGTAGAACAATTAGATTCTACATATTTAATATTTGCAAGATTTTAATAGCAATTTACTCAGCAGAGATGTGATCAAGGGAAATAGTTGCTTAGAATATTGATAATCATGACTTACATAACAATTTGTTTATGGATTAATTTTAACAGAAGTTAATCATGTTCTTGGGTGTGTAAGAATATAAGCTACATGCTAGAGCTCTGGATATTTCAAGGGCATGTATCAAGTGTTGACATCACATAGGAGGGGTCCAAACTTCTGAGATTCACACTGATTAAATTTAGCACATATTTAATACATCACATTTTCAAAGTCTTTTACCTAGGGGAAAAATTAGCTGTGCACAGTGCACTTGAGTTCAGAGATTAAAGAACTAAAAATCAAACTCCCTGACTTTCATGTGTGTTCTATGTACAGAGAACTGAGAATTGAATGGTGCACATCTAGATATGCAAAACTTTGATTCTGAGATTTGACCCAATATAGCGTAGAAACATCTCCTTTCTCAGTTTGTTCCTGCACAGCTACTGGCATATGAGCCCTATAATTTTTGACTCTTATCTTCTGATTCCACTTCTTTACAGAGATACTTCAGCAAGACAGACTAAAGTCAGGCAGGGTGAAGCCGCCTTCTGGTCATGTTATATACATAAAGGGGATCTGATACCTTCCATTTGGTTAATGCCACCATTTGCTAATCATTAATCCTGGAAATCTCATTCACTGTCTGTGCCAGCTGTTATTATTATCTGTTATGTAGATGGTCTTGAAGGAATGCAGGAAAGGCGTACTGAAACTGGTTTCTGTGATACTGAAATGCATGCTTCGAGATAATGTACTCTAGTGGTCTTTAATAAACAGCCCATGTATTGTATTCCTTCCAGAGGGGAGGAACCAGCAGAAGGAGAAGGTTCTTGCTGTATCTAGTAAATAGAATAGTGCAAACAAACCCATCAAACAACAGAAGAGAATTTATTGTATTTCACATATGCAGTCCAAATCGATTACCACAAGCAGAATTAGAATTAGCCTGCTATGTTCCAGCATCACCAAGACAAAAGGCTAGCACTAAATCTAACATATGCATTTAAAGATACTTGAAATGATAGAAATTTAAACGACAAATCCAAATTACATTGGCCAAACTGAGAGTATATAAGATTCTAAGTTCCAAGCTGGCACTGCGTGAGCCAAAACTTTTTTAGCATTGCAAATTGGCATCAGCATTGAAGAAGGTTAAGACAAGTAAAGAAGAAATACTTCTACCTCAGTTATGTCAAGGGTTATTGCTCATTAGCTGGCTATGCTTGGAATTAGCTTGCAGAATAAAGGGATAATTTCTTTGGAGCTAGTGTCACATGCACCATGTGTTTGTCTGCCTCTGATAATCTTTACTTTATTCTCTGCAAGTCTTTATCTGAAGCTGCTCTTCAGCAGGGTCCTTAATTTTAATGACTATCAGGGATTTGATCATTACGTGGTGAATCTTTACCTCTCAGATGTGAATGGCTTTTTAAAAAGTGTTCCCAATTTCAACAAGTAGTCTACTGCAGAATGGCATTTATAAATTGAATGTGTTTCAATTCTCCAGCTGTATTACATGAGGGTCAATGTATTTTTGCCACTAGAATTGCCTTTAGAAATCCACGGTTTTCATCTTTTGGAACAGCAGGTAAGGTAGGTAAGGGAAAAGGGTAAATTCAAGAGGGATACCTCTGAAAAAGATACCATTTTGGGTAAGATATTGGAATCTTCTAACTTTAGGATTATTCATTTTTTTCTTAAATTTTGTCATAAAAAGAATTATTTAACTCTTTTTTACTTTTGCAAAATTACCTTAAACTAGAAATTTGGATCAGTGAAAGATGTGAATTTTTGCTGCTAGTCATAGTAATTTGCCATTTGTAAATGGTCATTCAATATTTTGGTCAAATAATTTGCTATCCATAGGTTGTACAAACTTTATTACAATTGTTCTATATTCTATATTTATAGAATTTTGTGACCACTCTGCAGCAGTCTGTTTCTGCTCTCAGTCAAGTTAATGAAAGCTTTTCAGTTTAAAAAATCCAGTCTGTAATCCTCTCTAATTGGCTGCCTGGCTCACATGACAGCTTCTCCTCACTGATTTGCTTACTGCAATTTTTCAGATGTGTTAATGATGAATAACAGTTTGGGACACTTGTAATTAATACACACACACTTAAAATTTTTTGACTGATGTTGACTGCTGTAACTCTCAGAAGCTCTGTGACTCAGTTATCACTGTTCTGGGAGAATAAATGGGCTTTAAAGTAGGCATAAATTACTTTTACAAGTATTTCCAAACCTCTCTGCGGTAGTAGAGGACTATAAAACTGCCTGATACAAATTAGAATTAGGCTCACTGTATTTTGCTTATTTCAGTTTGTCCTTGGAGTTTTGTTGATTTTTTTTTCCTTAATCATGAAACTTTTCTTCATAATCTAAATTTCCTTATAAAATGACTTAAGAAAATTTAGTTTAAGATTTAAAAAATAACAGCCACCATATCATTTAGCTTTTCTTTCCATGTTTCTAACTCTAAAAAGGTCAAAAATCAATAAATTAGAATCATAAGATTTATTTCTCCTATACATATTAGGCCAAAACCTTATCTTTTCCGTTCATGTTAATGGAACTATGAAGTAGAATCAACTGCTTCAGACAGCCAGGCTTTGATTCCCTTTACATGCAGGTTGCCCCCAGGTTATGGAGCTGGCAAATTTTGTTCTGCTTCACACCTGCTTTACAGTCCCTGACTATCAGAGAGCTCTTGTTCTGGCTGCCCGATTAGTCCCTTTGGGTTGGCTGCTACAGGAGACAAAGTAGAGCTTCAAGTTGTGAACAGGAATAATTTGGCTCCACTAGCTGGGAAGCTATAAGTATGGTTGACAGCTGTCATATTCCTCCTCCCCCAGTACTCCTTCATGTTGGTCTCTTTGGCAATGAGTCCCTGTTATAAAGCTGAGTCTTTTCCCTTAAAGAATCATTGCTTTAGCAGACCTGTGGCCTAGAATAATTTATGTCGCAGAGGTATAGGATTCAGGGTGCAATTTTGAAACACTTTATGTGGCAAAGTTGTAATATTAGATGTTTCTTGCTTGAAGTTATAGAATTAGTATAGGCTCATAAATTACCCTTTAACTTGGAAATACAATTGCTTTATGATTTTTCTTTGGAACTGAAAAGTATTTTAAAAATTGATTGCATTTGCCAGTGGTACTGCAAGGAGATTGATCGTTTAACGATGGTTGAAAAAAGCCACCAAAATAACAACAGGAAAAAACTGGTATGTTGTCATTAAAGAAATTATTTTATATGAACAAGAATAATGACATACTTAAAGAATTTCATGTGATGCAGGAAAACTGTGCTTTATATCTCAATCAAAACAAGATGTATATGAAAGAAGCATGTCAGATCAGTCAGATTTGTAGGGGAGACATAGTATATCAACTCAGATTAATATTTTACAAAGAATTTGGTTTGCTTCTTGTCCATCAAGCTTTTTAATGCACCAGATTATTCGTTTATCAGTATTTTTAAATCAATAGACATTTATATTTGTACATTTATATAAGCAGTTTAAATGGTCTTATCTTCACCCTCCCCTGTAAATATCTGACTAACGTATGAAGTATATACAGGGTTAATGTAGCCTTGCTGTCTAATAGGCAACATTCATCAACATCTCCTCCTTAATCTTTCTGTTAAAACATTCTTTGCTATAGACCTAAGAATTTTCTGGTTTTACTTACAGTAAATCCTTCTATAATTATTCTTGGCTTATCTTGATACCCCTCAAAAACTGCTTGTTCCTATGGACAATACCTCAAGAAGGAAATGAGTGCAAATATTTTAAATCAGAGGATTATGCCAAAGCAAAAGACAAAAACAAACAAACAAACAAACAAAAAAAGCAGTTTCATGTTTTTTTTAAGTATCCATAACCAAGATCTGGATTACTGATGCATGATATCTGTAGCTCTAATCATACTATTGAACTGAAGCAATTGCTGAAGCCCTCTCAGAAGAATCTAAATTCCAAATTAAGATAAAAGACTATTCCTTTGACTTTGGTTATAATAAGCCATGAGGATTTATATATTTATATATTTACACAAATTCCCCAGGATTTGCTAGTTTACTGCAGCTAATGACCACTCTTAGACCCCAAGCCGTGTTCAAAGACTTCTTTGACAAAAATCTCACCTGAACTTGTTAAAGGAAATTGAATAACATTCTTAGAGTTTGAGTTCTTCAACACTTCTCCCCCAATTTTTTTCTTTACTATTCCTACAACTAAATAAATAAATAAAAAATATATAAGTTAATAACACTGGCTTCTCTCATTATTTTCTTGTCTGTTTATCTGCTGTTCTGGAGATTTTTTTTCTTACACTGAAAAGACACAGATACTATTCAGTGTCCCATTTATCCTCCAGCTGCTGGGCCAAAAAAGGACAAATTTTCTATAGATACAATGTTTTTCAACCTTGTGCATGAATAACACAGCTATGAAGCCTTATGCATGGTAGAACATCTCAAAATATGTTAATGTAATTGAATCTATACCTACCTACCTAATTATGAAGAGATAAATTACTCTCCAGATTACGTTAACTATATTTGATTAGATCTCCTCCCCATTTGAAGCCTAGACAACAATCTCATAAATTCACAGCTACACTGTAGAAATTTAAAGAGAAAAGTTGAATCCCACCCTATGGCGCTGGGGACAAGCTGTCTTTTTTCTTCACATTGTTCACTGTCTGATACAGATGGAACTTGAAAGCCAAGTGCAGTTACACTGTTAATTCAAGAGTTATCACTCACATGGTATACTATATGCACACTCTTAGTCCAGGATGTGTCTCACACTGGAAGAGCTAGACAAGTAAGATGAGTTCACTTAGTGCTTAAAGCACACAAACTAGTAGTTTCTGGGACTTTGAACTCATCATGTTAATGAGATTGAGATATTTGCTGTTGTTTGCGAGAAAGTGCTGCAGTTATTAGTAATAGGACTCAGATCCACATTTTGCACAAAGATAATACAATGAGTCTCATTTTTCAGAGAAATGAATCTCTTTTGTTCTGAGCACAGAGACATTTCTTGGATTAGATGATCAGATTACTAAAGACAGAGTTTTTCTGGACATGTCTGTTTGAAGTACAAATGTTTAATGCATAAATCTCTTCAATACCTAGAGTTGCTCTGTGAAGTCATCGCTTGAGCTGGCAGCTCTATGCTAGAGGTCATGACACAAGTGGAGTCGTGTTGATTACAAATTGGATTTCCTGTCTAACAGAAACTTAGTTAGTTATTTATGCCAGTATCTAAGATTATGATATTGATGTGTTACAGCTGAAGCCAAGACAAAATAGAACCCGTTTTACAGAAGTATCTCGACAATTAAAAAGTCTGGAAACCTTTAGTAGCGGTTACTGTAAATATTTGCAAATAATCAGATACACAAGTAAACAGAGAGAAATCTTACTGGCTCATAGGTAAATAAACTCTAAAGCACTAAGATACTCATGCATGTCTTTCTCACTTATTTTCCGCTAGCTTTAGTTATTCAACGTTTTTCTTTCCTGTTAAGCTAGATTGCAAACCTTTTCAGCAGGGAATTTTTATTCTTTCATGTCTTCAGCATGTGCACAAAATACAGTCAGTACCACAGAGAAGAATATCATTACTGCTAGTAGCTCGGTCCACATGTATTTAGCAATGTCAAATCTAATAGTCACAAAGAACAAAACATTCATAGAATCTGCAGGTTATTTATAACTAGAAGTGTTAATTTTATATGGCTAACAAACGGTTGAGCTATATTCCTCTTTCTGGAACTGATTTTCTAGGAATTTAGCTTTGCTTAGGCAAATAATCACTGAAGGTCAAACTTGTTACAGGTTAGTGAGAACACAGGAGAGATCAATGCATTGAACATCAGTTCTCTTATACTGGAGTCTCTTAATTATTGGAAGCTCGTACTACGGGTTGCACATTGAACCTCCAACATTCCAGATAAAAAAGCTAAGGTTTCTGAATTTTTGTTTTAATTCAGTTATTTTTTGCATTTGGGAAGGAGACTTAAAAAAATTAACTAAAAATTAAAAATATTGTATTGGTCTGTGGTAATCGACAGTATACTCACACATTTCTGGTATAGATCTTTTGCAAGTTTGACTTGGCTGTTTTCCTGTTGGCCTTTGAAAAATTGCTGTGAAGTTGGGAAAAATTCCCAGAATGGAGTATAAAAGCAGCATAATCTTCCAACAGTGAATAATATCCAATATTACTTTCTCTTGTGTAATTTCCTTTTAATTATTTATAGATAAATTATGTACAGCTGGATTCACCAAGCAGGAGATGTCTGCAATATAGATGTCTACATCTGGACTAGTTATCCTGCTGTCAATATGTAGTTAGTCAAGAGAAACAGGGACTTTTTTTTTTTGAGCTCAAATGCTCAAAAAGTCCTTGTCACATTATACTGCAGACCTCAGCCTCCCCTTATCTGCAGCATAAATTGTCCTGGTCTGTCATTAGTATGTATCTCAGCTAACCTAATGGCAGCGATACAAGAATATAGATTTATTCACAGACAGCTTTGTTGACATCTTACAAGAAAACTAACTTATATGTAACCTGCATTTAAACTGTCTTGCTTGGTATTCAGTGAAAAGTGGAAGCCAGATCACTTGCCCTTACTTAGGTGTCAAAGCAGCTCAAAGCTGGATCTGAAAAAGTGCCAAATATTAGACTTCTTCCTGAACCAAGACACTGTAGATATAATCATTAAAGAGTATTGAAGACACAATCACCAAAGAAGAGTCCTTGCTGAGCTATTCCCACAAAATCAGGTCTTGAAGAAAAGTCTTGAAGAAAAACCTGGAACTGGGTCTACAGTATATGGAACTACAAAGGTTTTCAGCAGCTCCATAGCTCCTGCTGAAGGGTTGAGCCTGGTTCCAACAATGAAAATCAGTCCTTGTTGCTGTCTAATTCCTTTTTAAAGGTACTGGCTGACAAGAGTAAGGCAAAACAAATGTCCCTTTCTCCTGAACTGAGAATTCTGTGATATGTGATAGAAATTAGTCTAACCTCAGTACCTAGAAAAAATATGGAAATGATCATACTGGATGCTATTGAAAGGCATTAAAGGACAATGCAGTCATCAGGCACAGTCACCATGAGTTCATGAAGGGAAAGTCCTGTCTAACTAATTAGATATCCTTCTACAATAAGGTCAGCTGACTAGTGGATGAGGGGAAAGCAATGAATGAATTTTTTCTATATTTTAGTGAGGCTTGTGATACTGCCTCTCACAGTATCCTTGTCCATAGTTGCCCAGCTTTAAAACATATACAGAGCACTGTGTGAAGAACTGGCTGAACAGTAGGGCTCAAACGGTTATGTTGAATGGGGTTACATCTGGCTGGTGACTGGTCACTAGTGGTGTTTCTCAGGACTCAATTCCGGGCCAGTTCTGTTCAACATATTTACCAATGATCTGAATAGAGGAGTTTAATGCACCATTAGCAAGTTTGCTGATGATACCAAATTGGGAGGTGGTTTCTTGAGGGACAAGATTGGTCTGTAGAGTGATATGGTTAGCATTTGTGATAAATGCAGTGTTGACAGCACACCAACATTTTAGTTATTGCTGAACAGTTCCTATGCAATCATCAATGGCATGAACTTTAAGAACAAATGCTGGACGGAGTAATGCCAGACACAACTGTAAGCTAGGAGAGGAGTGGCTGGAGAGCAGTGCTGCAGAAAGGGATCTGGGGGTGCTGGCTGACAGCAGGCTCAACATGAGCCAGCAGTGTGCCCTGGCAGCCAAGAAGGCAAACCACACCCTGGGGTGCATCAAACACAGCAGATCCAGTCAGTCGAATGAGGTGATTACCCCACTGTATTCAGCATTGGTGTGGCCTCACGTTGAGTAGTCTGTGCAGTTCTGGGCCACACAGTTCAAGAAAGATATGAAGAATGTGTTCAGAGGAAAGTAACAAAGCTGGTGACAGGGCTGGAAAGAATATCCTCGTAAGGAGTGGCTAAGGAGTCCAGGCCTGTCTAGTTTGGAGAAAAGGAGGCTGCAAGGGCTGACCTCATTGTTCTCTACAGCTTCTTGAGGCAGGAAAGTGGAGAGGGAGGTGTTGATCTCTTGTCCCTGGTGACAGGATGCCTGGGAATTGTTCAAAGCTGTGAGGAGGTTCAGATGACATCAGGAAACATTTCTTTACAGAGAGTATGGTCAAACAATATAAAAGGTTTCCTAGAGAGATGGTCAATAGCTTAAGCCTGTCAGCATTTAAGAAACATTTGGACAATGCCCTTTTGTTCAGTCCTGAAGTTGTCAGGCAACTGAACTAGATGATCATTGTAGGTTCCTTTCAACCGAAATAGTCTATTCTGTTCTACTCTACTCTACTCTACTCTACTCTACTCTACTCTACTCTACTCTACTCCACTCCACTCCACTCCACTCCACTCCACTCTACTCTACTCTACTCTACTCTACTCTACTCTACTCTACTCTACTCTACTCTACTCTACTCTACTCTACTCTACTCTACTCTACTCTACTCTACTCTACTCTACTCTACTCACCATTGATCTTCAGATATTTTCAACTTGCCTGAAAATAATGCAAATATTGGAAAAATAAGATTGCATCAGTAATTTCAAATATTTGTGACTATTTTAAGAGATATGAGAAGTACTTTGAAATGGATTTCTTTATTAAGAAAGAGACCTTGACAGTTCAATCAGATTTATACCAGTTTTTTGCTAGAATAGTGTTAATTTTCTTTATTGTAGTTTATATGTTGCTATGGTTTGGATTTGTGATTAAAACAGTGTTGATAACACACTGATTTGTTATTGCTGAACAAATCTTTCACAACATCAAGACCTTTCCTGCTTCTCACTTGGCCCTCCAGCAAGCAGGCTGGGGATGCACATGAAGTTGGGAGGCGGCATAGCTGGAACAGCTGTCCCCAACTGACCAAGGGATATCCCACACCATATGATGTCATGCTCAGGAATAAAAGCTGGGGGAAGAAGAAAGAGAAAGGAGAGGCATTCAGAGTGATGGTGTTTGTCTTCCCAAGTAACCGTAATGCGTGATAGAACCCTGCTTTCCTGAAGATGGCTGAACACCTGCCTGACCATGAGAAGTAGTGAATGAATTCCTTGTTTTGCTTTTCTTTTGTATGCTGTTTTGCTTTATGTATTATACTGTCTTTATCTTAACCTGCAAGTTTTCTAACTTTTACCTTTCCAGCTCTCTTCCCCATTCCACTGCAGGGAGTGAGAGGCTGTGAGGGGTTTAATTCCATTCCAGGCTTAAAACATAACACTTCTGTAGCTCCCTCCCTAGCAATACTCAATGCTAAAGGAACCGTCTTGATTTTACTGAAGGTAGATTTCAAAGAAGATAATTCAAAATGTGTAAAGCCATAAGAAATATTTTTAATACTGCTGAATGTGAAATTCAGTTATAAAAATTAAAATAGAGAAATATGTTCAATACTACTTTATCCTGTAAAGATTTAGATATACTTAAAATTTTACACTATTGTATTTGCCCTAATGACATTCATGTAGCATTATAATTATACTACCCTCCATATGAATCCATGTCTAATATGTAGCTGGGTCTCCCAAGACTTTTGTTCAACCACTAAAAATATGCATTCTATAGGTTTCTATAATTGTACAAATTTAGCTATATTTAAAAGATGGTGAAACATTATTTCATGAAATATTCTCTTATTTCACTTTCTCATTCTTCTTTTCTCTGACTTCCTCTCCTGATATGTCTTCCATTTGTCAAATTAAAGTAACTGACAGAGAAGACAAGGAAAGGCAGAAAAATGGCAAATTCTTTTTGGAACTTGCTTCAGAAAAATTTTAAAAGCAAGCCTTTAACTCTTAGAGTAAGCTTCTTACCTTTTGAAAATAGACAATTTATTTACCAGCTTCACTTTTATTTCCTACACTATGATTAGTCTACATACTTTTACAGATTAAAAACAACTTAAATATAAAATCCTACTAATGACTAATGCTTAATCTTCCTTTCTCTCACACTCTCTCAGTTCAAAAATAGTATGACAAATTGGCCTTCAAAATAACACTGCTTATAAGCAATTTGTTCATGTGCATACACAAAATTATCTGAAGTTATAATTGCCATGGGAGATAGCAGACAGAGCGAGAATTTAGGCCTCATCTTATTATTTGCTTGTTATGGTGTTCTAATGGAGAAAATATATATATACATACTTCCATACTTACTTTCCCTCCCTCCCTCCCTCTCTCTGTTCGTTCCTTCCTTTCTTCCTTCCTTCCTTCCTTCCTTCCTTCCTTCCTTCTTTCCTTCTTTCCTTCCTTCCTTCCTTCCTTCCTTCCTTCCTTCCTTCCTTCTTTCCTTCCTTCCTTCCTTCCTTCCTTCCTTCCTTCCTTCCTTCCTTCCTTCCTTCCTTCCTTCCTTCCTGCCAGCAGGAAAATACTCCCATTGAAATGCAGAGTAAGTCACATTCTTCTGCCAAAAGAAGTCTGAAAATCGACATATACTAAGATGAAACAAATTAAATGATATACAATACACACAAGCGTCTGTCAAGCAGGATCACACTCTAAAATTTCCCACTTAGAATCACATTTAATGTATTTCACTTTCTTTTCTTTTTAAGCTACAGGAGGTACAATTTAAATTTGAATTATGGTAACCTCAAAAGGCATTTTACTGGAAAAGACCAGTTGATCAACATAAACCATTTCACTGGAAGAAAAATAAATGTGTAGCGAGTTTGTGGCTTGATTTTTTTTTTTCTTGTTTACTCAATTCTGTATTGGTGATCTAATATTTTTTTATATTTTTTATCTAATTTATTTTAATCAAAATTAAGTAGATGTACTTATGTCAGTATTAAACATCCTTTTTGATTGGTTAATCAGTTACAAGTCTGCAAAGACACAGACCTATTTTAAGCATTTGATTTCTTTTATATTTTTAATTATAACAAGGACCAGGACTCATTAGAACCATGTGTAATTAATGTTTTTTCCTCAGATATTTTATTTCTGTCAATTCTGCCCTCCTATAAATTCATTTTGTAGATTGAATCAAGGAGCTTTAGGAAGAACATTCTTCCAGATTAATAAGTAGAGCTTTGATTTGTAAAGATTCACTTTTACGTGAACTCCTTTTTGGTTACAGTTGCTATTACCAAATGCTTTCAATTGTGATGCTGACATGATCAATTTACAGCAAAAATAGAGCTGGGTTGAGCACATCTAGGAGTATAAGCAGTGCGCTTCAAGTGAACAGAGGTTTAGACAAAGTAATGAAGATAAATCCTAGGATTACAGGAAATTTGACAGAAAAAATCAAATACATGAAACATATCCTTGTCCATTATTAGGTCACACAAAAAAATACAGAACATTAATCACTGATACTATCTGTTAATTTCTAAAATAAGTTTGCAGTAGTCCATTTTAGTTTCATTCTAAGCAGGATGAATATTAGTCCAGAATGTGTTCTCATAGATTAAGCTTGAATTAATGGAATCTTCAACTTCAGTCATTCATATTTGTCTAATAATGGCCTAATTAGATTAAGAAATTCCTCAAATCAGTAGTGTCAGAAAGTTACACAAACTTGAAAGCTGGTTGATGACTCATGTGAAACAAATCTATCTGTCATCTTATTCTACCTGCTCTAGCTTAAATGGTGTCGGCATAAAATTCACGCGACATTTGCTCCTGTTGCCTGAATCCTGAGGGCATATTCATAGTATGTAACACAGCACTAGACAAACTGCTCTGAGTAAGGTCCAGAGTAATTGTTGGTTCAGAAAACATAGTTCAAAGTTGGCTGTAAACAAAAGCACAAATACCAGAATACATGAATCACTATACTGAGCCCTAGATATCAAGCCTTCCTGCTGTAGGGCTATTTAACTGAGCATATGTATCTTCCATTTTCAGACTTCATTTAAATACACCTGGATTGTGAAAACTCCCTTCTGCAGTGAAGAATCCGAGTAGAGGTTTAGGTTCTTTGCTGAGCAATAATGTGTTCCCTGAGTGGTGAATGATGGAGAAAGTTAAGCCACCCTTGTTTTCTTGAGCTAGTGTTTATAATATTGGAGAGGCTTTTGATTTTCAAGTTGTCAATTAGGAATCTGTGATGGTGAGGAAATTAATGGAAAATTGAATTAAATGTTTAAAAATAGAATTTTGTACTTAGAACAAAAAGCGTTTCCAAAAGAAAGAAACTACTATATGTACAAAGGTAATACATGCTATAATTACTGCCTCATGAGACATGTGGTAGTACACATACTTCACTCTGGCACATACTTTGTTTACCCAAAATATTTTTTAGCTTAAGGGGTTTCAGAATTTTAATGCAAAATTTCTTGATGTGTATTTTATTATTTAAAAAGAAGATGCTGTCAAGAACATCACAAGCATTGTAAATTATTATTTATGTCTCAGGATCTAGGTTCCACTGTCAAACCTATTTCCAAACATCTGTGTTATTTTTTAGAACTAGAAAAAAGTATTTGGATAATCAGAATACATTAATGAACATGTATGTGGTTGTATCCTATCTCTTCATGCCCTTGCCAGAAGCCCCTCTCCAGGGTTCTTGTAGGCCCCATTTAGGTAAGTACGGCTTTATCATTAAAGAGCAATGTGAAATATATATTTCAGAAAAAAAACAGTGAATAAAGTGGAAAAAAATGTGATAGAATACTAGCTTGCTTAGTAGTTTCTAACAGTGATTTAAAACCTAGGAATTTCAAAATTCATCAGAATTACACGCTCATGTAATGCCTCAAGAAAACCCATAACAGCAAACTTTACTGTACTATTGTACATTTGGCTGGAATATAAGCTGGAAGGTGTGTTTTTCCAACAGAGCTGACACAGCTATCTGGTAAAACTTCCCATTTTATATCAGGCATGGACTGTACCTAAATGTATCTTTAACCATAGAAATTTCAGCTAAATTAAAATTGATAGATGAAGGAATTAAGGGCTGCATAAATATATGTCCATAAGAAAAAAGATAAGGTCAGGTCTCACGGTAGTCTCATGTATGCAAGAAAAAATCTTCTAATGATGAAAGTGTCTTCTGGCTACTGGATCGTTTACTAGAAAATGGGGGGGATAATACTAAGTATTATATTAGTGAGTATTATCCAAAACTTTTTATTTTGTTTTATTCAGCATAGTAGAAATAGGTCTTGCATTGACAATTCATTATTTAAAACGGAATCGCTGCTATTCTGAAGCTACATATAGCAGCAATCACAATTAAATGGGAAGGTCATTTCTGAGAATTGTATTTGACATTCATAGATCCCTTTCCTGCTTTGAAGTGTTAACCTATATGTTTATCAAAGCAGACACAGCTTTAACCTCTGTATATTTAAACTGAATAAAGACTAGATGTTATAATTCCAGGTTTCGGTGCAAACAACATTTCTCTTTAAGAAGCAATGCATTTTGTCATAGCAATTTGTGTAAAGATAAGAAGTCATGAAGTAGGCTGCCAGGTTCTTTCTGGTTCATTTCTTATGATTTTTGCTTCTGACACAAAGTCATGGGTTCAAGTCTCAGACTGACACTCCGTAGCACTCTACTGATAGAAGAGCTATCTGCATTCTTGGTGACATTTTAAAATAAGCTCTTTGGCAGTTATCCAAATGTATGCTAAAATCATAAGAGGCATTTTCAGATAAGAGTTGGAGATAATAGCACTCTCTTGGGCAGCATCTCTTCTCTCTATAAAACTCACTCTGATACCCAAGATTGTCTGTGAGCTACTGCTAAGCACATCTGTAATGGCTGCTTCATTTTCTGCAATGTCATTTTATAGCAAATAACTCATTATCCTTCAGAGATGTTCAATATCTGGGATTTGAGGAGCATTTTAAAATCAATTTCTATACAAAAGCCACTAATCTATGCCACAGAAGCTTTTGTCGCTTATTATAAATTAACTCCTTGATCCTAGCAGCAGTTTGACTGTTTATATGCCAAAGCAGCATACCCAGATTATCTGAAGAATAGCCTGTTATGAGATGAGGTGGTATGCAGTAGAAAAGTACAATACCTAGGCATATGCAGGTGGGATAAGTAGGTTACCAGGAGGGTAAGTGTCCCCCTAAGATTCTGTCAAGCCCCAGATTTTTCCTACAGGACTGCTTAGTGCTGGCAAGAAGGGAAGTTTGTTCACTCAAAATAACCAGCATAAATAAGACCAGTGGTGTGGACTGTTTGATATTGATCTTTTTTTGTAAAATGTTCTTTTGTACTCTTCAGTCATTATCATTCTACCTTTCAAGTCAATTTTTTTTTCCTTTTATTGGGTATGTATAGTTCTCAGCTTATTTTACTATGATATATTTGAATATTAATGTCAGTATTGGTGACAATTTGTGGTGAGAGCTACAGAGTATATGCTTTTCTCTAACTAAAAAAAAAAATGCCATTTTTGGCAAATAAAGTAGGAGCAATATGGAATGTTCCCATAAACTTTATCATATTTGAACAGTAATAACAGGACTTTAATTAGAAAGACATAGTTGGCATACCTGAATGTGTAAAATAAATGTACAAAAGATATTGTGAAAACCATAGGAAGTGCTATCTGTATCCATCCCAGGTAAATGATTCTTTGCACGCATTATTATTACACTGATAAACTCTTCATTAGGCTTTCTACTGATCTGTGCAAAAGGAAGAGACCAGAAAAACAAAATTCCTGTATTCTAACCTTCAAATATCTTATATGTGAAGATGTCCTTGTTCCTCTTCTGATAAGAAAATAAAGCATTGTGACTGATGGGAACTATTCACCCGTTCATCATTAAATTTATGTTGTTTCTTTTGTTAATATTTTCTAATTCTACAGATAATTCTCTGATAAAAGATTTTTCTGAGCATTTGTATTTTGATAGTTGATGGAGTGGTATTTTTTGTCTTGCATCAAGGGCTTTGTGTATTTTAATTTTCAGTGGCTGGAATAATAGTGTCTTAAGTATTGTCCAGTCAGTGAATAAAATTCAAGTCAAGAAATACTATTAAGTTCAGTTACTCCTTTTTGTCTAATTCAGCTGAATCTGTGTAAGAGGTTGCGGTGCCGCAGAATTAATGGGTATTCGTATGAATTACCTAATGCACACACAATAAGTAGTCTGAAGTTTGAGGAAAAAGGGGTAATTTATCTTTATCAGACTACAGTTGCAGCTATGTTTGAGAGAGTTATGAGGTTGCAGGGCTCTAAATGGATTTGCTGTTGTATTGACAGAATTCTTCAAGAAGACTTTGCTGTTTTGGTTCCCCCCCCTAAAAAAAAAAAAAAAAATTAAATGAAAGAAAATCCAGAATAAGAAAGAAAATCCAGAGGCACTGGGTTGTGCAGAGGAACAGTGGGGACATGACCAATGTCAAACAAAATGAACCTCTTTTTAACTTTAAAATCTCAAAACTTTAAGTTTGCATCAGGAATGGATTTCCATGTATGTTCAAAATCTACTATTAAATGTCAGATTTGTAAAGAAATACCCCTCATGATTGCTGGTATTCACCAATGGGAATAGAAAGATGCAGTCCAAATTTTTATCATCACATCTCTTCCTGACACAAACATACATAGTGTTAATGTAGTTGGGATGTGAGTGAGAACTACACAATGGAACAAGTTGATGTTGAAGACAGTTTTAAATAAGACTGGGGAGGAATACACACGTATGTCAAGGACAACTCATTGGGCGTAACACAGAAGTAACTTGATAAGTAGCTTTCTGTGATTAGGAGGTCAGCCTGTAAGACATTTTCTGACTTATTAAGAAACGGTTATGAATAGAAGTAAAAGTATACCTAAACAAAGTATAAAAAGGTG
The DNA here is from genome assembly GCF_004027225.2 of Strigops habroptila. Taxonomy (NCBI): domain Eukaryota; kingdom Metazoa; phylum Chordata; class Aves; order Psittaciformes; family Psittacidae; genus Strigops; species Strigops habroptila. Next base: position 45,315,023 of record NC_044277.2, on the reverse strand, counting down.
TTAATGAAAAAATATACCAACAGAAAATAATTTAGGAAAAATATGACTGTAGCACACAATAGCTATATATTATTTCAAAGGTGCAGACAGCAAGTTTGAATTTTTCACTGAAAGTGGTGGAGAGTCACTAAGACCAATGGGTTTTGATGAATTTATTTTGTAAATGCAAAAACAAAATTACCTTCTTAACAAAGGGTGATTACAGAGGATAGTCACCCAGCAAACTCTACTGTGACCTCTATTATTTATCTGTACTTTGCTGAAACATTTCCTCTGTTGCTCATTGAGACATGTTTCCTTCATTATCTCTTTAACTTACAGGACATAGTAAACAAATTAGGACACCATTATGGTCCTTGTGTACATTTCAGTAATACATTTAAGTAATCTAAAACTTTTAGGTGATGAACTTAGTTTTTGTTACACATCAGATATTATTTGTCTACTGCGTGTTTAGATAACATATACAGAACATGTTCAGTGCTACTTTTGCAGTCTAGTGAAGGTCAATGTATATGGATGAGGAAAATATTTAGGCTTCATCACCAATTCGAAGGAGTCATGTCAGCAGAATGTTCTACAAAACCCCTGTATCTGTACTGTGAACATTTCTGCTTCACTTTCTTTTGCTGAGTTACACACATGCCTTATGTGATCTATTTTTTATCATACAGAAGACCTATTTGTAGACAAGCGTGGTAGTTCCAGAGCAGAAGCAGTGCCACTCTGAAGAGCTGTGAAGAGCTTTTTTTTTTCTCCTTAGGATGCGATGTTCAGAATTGAATGAATAAATGAATAAATATTCAGAGCATAGCATGATGCTAACAAAACCACTTTGATCAGTCCACACATAAACCCACTGAATGAATGGACCTATGCAAGTCTATAATTTATAATTACATTACAAATTACTTAAAACTGAAGTCTATCGTACTATCTATATTTTGGTTATACTGTGTTTCAGACAAACAAATACATTCAATACATGTTGTTCCAATGAGTTTTCCAGAGTTACATAAGTTATGTTAGACGCCCTAATGGCAATGAAGAGGTGTTACCTGAGCAATTTTGTTGACTCTGCCAGCAAAGATTTGCTGCAATGTCAGAACTAGAACCACGTTGCCTTAGCAATGTCGGAAAACCCAAACTCTTGGGACTGAAGTATTCTTCACAGAATCAATCTCTGTATCTTGAGGATTACATGAAATAGAAGCAGGAAAGCAAAACTGTATACTCTAATTTAGATGAAGGGAGATGGTTTTAAACTGTTCCTCTACAGTCTGACTGCAGCTATTATTTGGTTGTATTGCAGGCACTAACATCAGATCATTAATCTACGACATACCACTTAGGTGACAAAATTATTAGTCATAGATAATTAACATGACTAAAATATATTGGTCAATAACAGTGGAAATAAATAGTCTGTGATTCTAACTTGAATGATATGCAGTGGTACAAATTACATTAAAAGTTTCTGACAAAACTGAACTAACGCACTTAGGAGTTCTAGGCAACATGCAGTCCAATTTCGGTGACTTGGGCCTTTGATATAATTTAGGACGCATTTACGACCTTCCTATTCCACTTAGTTCTGTGATGTTTTGAAAGCTTACTAGACATACAAACAGTCTAACAAAGCCAAGGACAGATTGATAGTGGTAGCGGAGATCATGTGTGGCAGATGATAGACTTTGAAGGCTTATATTTTTTTTAAAAGCCTAATTGTCAGACTGTGTATATTTGATTTCCACTTGCAGTGTAAACCTGTAGGGGAACAAGGGCAAGGCTCCCTGCTAGACCCCAGTTAGTTACTGTCACTCCGGTCAGACAACTTGGGTTTGCTGCTGTTGTCCTCCAGGGAAATGACATGCTGCATCCCTCAGCATCATGCTGCTCAGTGCAGTCTCCACTCTGCTAAGCTTCAGGTGTAAGATGACCCTTTATTTTCATTTTTCCTTTTCTCAATCTTTCCTCTGGGTTTTAGGAAATAAAAATGATGAATAGGTTGTTGCCAAATTTATTTTGTCAGCGTGACTTTTGGATTTAGATTTACAAAGTTGATTAAGGTATTAAGCTGCACAACTGCCATTAATGTCAACCTTCTTTTAGTTAGTTTGAGAATTAAAGCATGCATCTTTGGGTTTTATAATTTAATGAGGATATAAATTTTAAATACAAATTATGGGACTTTGTAACAAGGAACATTTGGATCCAAATTTTTTTCAGCTAGTTCTACAAGAAATTCTTGCTGCACAACTGGGGGAATAAGCCAAGGTGAAGAAAGGAAGTAAAACATGTCCCTAAAGAATACATTAATTAATTCAACTTTCTCAATTTTAGCGCTATATGCATATACATCTGAAATAAAATTTTTATTAACTCCTATCAGTGATAAATAAACAACTGAGAACCCACATGAGAAAAGCTTGGGTTTTGGAAAGCTCTGAAAAAATGATGACCAAAAGGAAAAACATTTGTAATAAACAGCTTAAAAAATCTGAATCAAGTTTTAAAGATGGTAGTCCAAATGAAACAAAAAAACCCCACAACCCAACCCTGTGTCATTAGTAATGAATCAATATTTGTTTTAACGTCTTTTTTTTTTTTTTTTGGTCACATTGATCATGATTACAAATGTCAGACTTGAATCTATATTTCCAGCTTCCCTAAGAAAGGTGCATCAAACACTGCATGATCTGACAGCACAGTAGGCTTTTGTTCCTAAAGAACAAAAGAATAATTAAATACACTGATGCCTGGGATGTCTGACTTTTCGTTCGAGATGTTGTTCTTATTATTTCAATAGCATTTCCTATTTAGCCTCTGGACTGCCATTGGATTTGAACACAAAGACTGAGAATTTTGTTTTGTTTTTCAGGCTGTCACTGGTACAGATGACTTGAATTGTTCTCTTCATATGCTTTTAAAATATATTAATTTCCTTCAAGCCTGCTTAGCAAAATAGAACACTTACTTAATTGTAAAGAACTCTACCTGAATCATTTATCCTTCCCACCTCTTGAAAGGTTATCTGCAGTGGTAATAAAAGAGCACACAGGACAACAGTTCAACCTCATATTTGATATTTAGTAATGTCAATTTATTATTGACAATTTATAGAGTATCATATTGATGTAGTAAAATGTATTAAGCATTAAGCCAATCTTTCTATGAAATGTTCAGAATAATGTACAAAGCTCATATGAGGAAAGAAAATAATGAGAATGGTCTGCTATTGTGGTTGAATCACATGCATACATATATGTAAAAGTCTGCTTTTTGAAGTGTGACATCCATAGGAATGACATACATAATGTACAGATATGCAAAACTGAACAGCTTAAATTTTGAGATCAGGCTTCCAGACTGGAAGCACAATGTAACTAATCTCTGTAGCAGGATGTTCTTCCTTCACACGAATGCTTTCTAAGAGGTCAGGGTGTGGTTGATATTATTAGTATTTGTAGTGCACTCAGTGACTTGATTGGGAAGCTAGTATTAATGAGAATGAAGCTCTGATATTCATTTGCTTTAGTTAAGGTTTCAGATCAGTATTCTATGAGCATATTTAGACTCATGATGATTAATTTTGGCTTTATTTTTTTATTCCTCTGCTGTTGATCTACAGTGAGTTTCCTCAAATTATTGTAATAGGAATTATTCCATGTTTGCATAAAGTAAAATTTCTTAATCAACCATCAAATGAACTAAAATTTAGACCAATATAATTATAAATGCAGCTGTTTCAATTGCTAGTACAAAAGAAGCTTATTTCAGTCTCTGGAAATCTCACTTGAATTCTGTGAAGTACATCCTCACCAACACTTTGATTTTCAATTCCACATATAGAAATTAAACCTTGGGGTTTACATTAGGAAATATTACATTTTTCATTAAACTGGAGAGAACTTAATTAACAAAAGAAAGAAACTATGCATTACCTTAATCTGACATTTTGTCTCTGATGTAAAAAAAACTTCCTGTACAAAAAAAAAAAAATGTTTTTGTACATGTCGATGTGCAAAAATTTTTGCAGTCCATACCACAATGGAATAGAATAATTATATTGTATTAGATTAGAATAAATTAAAGATTGGCAAGCTATATCAAGTTGCAAATCTGTCTACAGCTAAAAATCTTCATGTGCACTTTTGTATCAAAATATTATTTTCTCAGAGCAATGTTCATAAAACCTAAACCATGTTTTCACAATATTTTGAAGAAAAGAAATACAAATAGGGGCAAGAAGACAAACAGAGTAAATGTATTTACTCTGGAGTGAATATTATCACAATTACATGAACACAAAATGGACCATTTATAATTTCCTCATTTTAATCTTTATTTTAGTTCTTGGATTTACTCTAAATTACTCAAAGTTACAATGGTCCCTGGAAGAATACAAGCTCCTCACCCCAGTGCCATGGAGCTCCAGGAAACCATCGCCCCTCTCAGAGAGGTGGAAATGCCTCTGGAACCAGAAGCAAAGCAGCCTGGTCAGAGTTCTGTAGCTCCGTGCTAAGGGGAGAATATGTATCACTAGACTTTCAGAGCTTGTACTTGAACTTTCATATCAAATCACTTCCAACACTTTCTCCCAGTACTTTCCACCACTCTTGGCCTCATGCATGCCTGATGTTTGAGACTTGGAGGGTTGTTTTTGTGGAGAAGAGTTTCATCCATGACCTTTTATTCTACTGCTGTCTTGGTTGTGTGGAAAAATGAAACAAGCTGCACAGCTCTTCTGTGGTGCTCAAGTATTCATAAGCTGTGTTTGAAACTTTTGGCAGGGTGAGACTGACTCACATGGCACAAATTTAGCTTAACCAGGTTGTGGCTATCAAGCCATAAACATTTTTATTGTATCTTTATTTAATATTTGTGCATTAAAATGTGCATTCTATAAATGTCTTCTATCATCACTGTCCCAGACTGTTTAATAGACCAATCTCCTTGTGCCTGTAGTAGATCTGGTTTACATTTTCATTATGAAAAATAACATTTTAGTTTGCAAACTAAAAATATAAGATGTCAAGACAGAAGGCTTTGGATACTTTTCTAGTTAAAAATAAATTAAATCTCAGCAGTAAGTTTAAATCAGTCTTTTTCTATAGAAATTTTTTCTTTCGTACTAAAAGTGTATTCTGGTTCCATGAAAGATTCACTATCAGCTTTAGGTGATGCCTGTGTTCTTGATATTTTCAAATCCCTAATTGCACAACAAGAATTGTATCTCAAGATGAGAACAGAAAAATTAAAAATGTCATAAATTCTTTGCTTTGCTACTTTAAGTATTTTAGACTCCAAATCAAACACAAACATAACCGTACTAAGTAAATATTTTTAATGCTTTCTTTCAGCCTGAATTTTTTATTTTGGTTGAAAAAAGAAAAGAAGTGAACACAATTTCGGTAGGATAAAAACCTACAGAATTCATCCCAACCTGGAACTCCAAGACATGTAGCTTCCCTTCAAAATGAAATCCCCTGTCTCCTCACCTGCTGCATTTTGAGGCTGTACCTTTCATTCTATTACTTAAAAAAAGGGTTCATGGGATGACATCATTAGTGATATTAGGGCGATAAAAATCACTATCACCACTCATAACATGACAATGATATCTTTCAGGACTTTGTTTTGTCTGTTTTCTCTAAAGACAATTTGTTCAAATAATTTTGCAAATAAATATTAATCTAACAGATTTGGAATCATCTTAATCTAACAGATTTGAGATCACCTAAAAAAGGCAGTGTTTGACAAAATAAAATAGGCACTGACTAAACAATAGACATACTAATGAAAAATAAAGACTAATCAAATCATAGTGCTTGATTTATAGACTCAACTCTTCATTTTTTATTATTTTTTTAATTATAATTTTGAAAAAAAAATGGTAATAGTTAAGTATTTTTTTGCACTTCATCACCTGTTATAGCAAGAGATTACTCATATTAAAAAAGTCCTGAAAGATTTTCACAGTGTTCTTGTTACAATATATTAAACTGGCATCTAATTCCTCTGAAGCTTCATTTTGGTTTTCAGAGTACATGAATATTGTGCTCTGATGAAAATCACTTACAGAAAGAATAAAAATCAGGGTTCTGGTACATACAGTTCCAAGTTACACAGCTGCAAATCCAATTGTGTTTGTATGATGTGATCTATTCTCCTTAAAAAAGGCCATCTGCAATAACTCTGACTTGCTCTGGGTGTCTAAACAAATTCTGCATCATGGAACAAACTTTCTACTCCTAGTTCTGTTTGTCCTTTGTCAAATTTAGCTTTCTGCAAACCACAGCTGTATACCAGTCTTCCCAGGTACTTTTTTAAAATAATCTTTATATCTTTAAGGTCCCTTCCAACCCAAACCATTCTGTTTGCATAATGGGGTGCATAGAATCATGCATTATAGCCCTTCTGAGGGACACAAAGGAAAACAAATCTTTTTCTTTTCCCTCTCAGGAGTCTCAGCTGGCGGGTCTGGCTGCATCTAGACTAGACCACAAAAAAAGACATAAGCCTAAGATGCTTCTATGTCCACAGGGCCACGTGTCACAGCCTGCCATCATGTCTTGTCCCTTCCCGCTCTGCGGCTGTGGAGGGAGGTGATCTTTCACCAAACTCTGAGTGGGTCATGGGAGAAACCACAGGTCCTCCAGAGTTTGAAAAATTAAACAACAATTAATTTTATTGTAAACTTCCCTAAAACTGTGCCAGGAGGAACAAAGGTCTTGGCAGGTTTTTATTCTTACAAAAGATAAGAAGTAGAAGGATAAAAGGAGAAAGGAAAGAAAACAGAACTAGGACCGCCACCTCGTGGATCCAGCGACCTCTTCTCGGTCAGCGAGTGGATATTCTTTCAGTTGTAGTCCTTGTGGTCCTTGTAGTCAGTGAGCCCGCTGGGGTCCAGGGTGCAGGGGTACGCGCACACGGCTGCAGGAAGGTGCCTTTTTATAGGGTCAAGCTCTCTTGGAACCGTCCCACAGGTGGAGACTCACTCGCAGGGGATCTGGTGAGCCCCAGACCCAGCTCATTTTGTGCCCCGATGGGCGCCGCAGGGTCTGTCGCGCTGCCTCCGGGCAGTTTATTGCCGGGCAGTTGATCTTCAGGGCCTCAGGGCAGACAACACAAGAAAGCATCCCCCACCTTCGCGGAGCATGATCTCCTGCTCTGCCCCCATGGCTTTGCCCAAGCGATAACGAGCTATCAGCTCCTTCTGTCCTTTGAGTTGTTTTATGATTAACACAAAAAAGGGTCAATTAACCTTCACAATGTCTTAACCGCTCTTTTTATTCCCCACCTTCCTCCAAGCAGGGTGGCCTCATCCATTCTACCTGCTGGGATAGCAGTTTTACTTTGCCGTTCCCTGAGCAGTGCTTGCCTATGGTTTGTGAGAATGTTAACTGACACATGCTACAGTTGTGGTGGGGACGTGCAAGTAATCAAATGGTATAAACTACCACTAGCCGGGCCCTAGACACAGAGTTTACCACTCCATGCATAGCTTATCTTCCCAGAACTCCTCCTGACCGGCTAAAAGCTTTGCCCTACTTTACATTGAAAGCTTTTAGTTTGGTATTTTTTTATGTATTTTTTTTCCCTGGACACCGTATCTTTGCCAAAACATCTTCTATTCTCCCAACATCTGTTTGTTTCCTCTACCCACTAAATTCTAATTTTCCAGAAATCCCGAACAAAAATAAACTAACCTCCTTTTTGTTCTCCCTTGGTGTTTCTTTCATTCCTCTTTCACTCTTGTCAGCGTGTTTTGTCATCCTGTGGACACACAGCATCTCTGGGAAAAAAAGTATCGGCATTGACAAGCTGCTTCCCAAAACTAGACTAGATCATAATAGGCAACAGATTGTGGAGTCATACAAGACAGTAATTTGGAACGACTGCTTTCTTTACTTCTGCACAACATGATTAAGGCCCACAATCAGTGACTCATTTGAATTACCCAGAGACAATACAATATTATGCTCAAAATCTTGTTTACAGGCAAAGTAGAATCATACCTTATAGACAAAAATTTACTGTTAGCATAACTGAAATCTGAAAAGTGTAATCATTATTAGTGCAGATTTAATTGATACAGAAAAAGAAGGGATAATAATACAATTTACATGCTTAGTTTCCACTCATTTTCCTCATTCTATGCCCACTTTCTCCCTGCTCCTCTGCATTATATGGTTGGTGGTTTCATTCCTGTGGTGCAGGTCAGAGGGATGATACCCTGAGCACTGGAATCCTTCACCGGGAGGAACATGATGTTCCTGTTGATAGCTTCATCTTCCTTCCTCTAGGATCCACTTGGGATCAGTTTTGGAGCTTTGCTAACATGCTTTCACACATTTGCTCATTCTTCATCCATATGCAGGTCCACACTATATCTGGATTTGCTATGTACATTTCCTTTTAAGCGTAGGCAGTACTATTTCTTTGTTGTTACCCTTAAAAAGCATTTCTTTGATTAACCACTGCTGAGGTGTTCATAGCTGTGTGATCTGCAGGGCCAAGCTTCTGCTCCACGCAGTGCCTGCATTTCTCTACCCTGCATCCTGTGTCTCTTCTTCTCTAATGTCAGTCCTATATTTCTCCACACTGCATTGTTATGTTAAAGTCATAAATATCTCATTCTACATAGAATAACTGCTTTTATTGCAATCTACATAAAGCATTGCTTTTACCACACAAAGATAAACATAAAGAAAACAAATTAACCATAAGTAAATTGGAGAAATTGCTGTCACAACTCAGTGAAACAAAGTTGCAGGCAGATTAGGAGAGGTTCAAGGAGAGCTAGCCTAGTCTGACTAGCTGCAGTCCCAAAGTGTTGTAAATTCAGCACAAAACTGAATTTGGCCTGTTAACAGGAATGGGAATAATATATTGCAGGGCTATATGGTTGCAATAGTTCTATCAAATCAGAATTTCCATACTAATGGTGAACAACTCATTTTCTGGGGAGAAATAAACAATGTCAGAATAAAATTGAATATTTGTCTACAAAGCACTCACAAAAGTGTAAGATCCATGGCTAAAATATCAACTTCTAGCTGCAGTAAGTGATTAAAAAACGTGACAGTATCTAAGCTAGAAGCAAGAAGGTAGTTAAACTGAAATCTTTTCTGTCACTGAGTGGGACAGCCTGATAGATTGCAGGCACACAGAGCCATAAGCAGAGACTTCATAGTTACGAATCAGTAAGTTGTAGTTCAAGTGCTTTTAATTTTTAACACTTTTTGACCATATCAGAGTAGTACGCCATTAAGGAACTTCTCTGGTTTTGCCAGGGTTGCAGCAGACTAGTGATCTGGATATTGATACTGGATCTCACAGCATGCCAGAGCTACCCTAATTACCTGACGACATGCCTGCCACTGACTAGAAATATATGTCCTTATAGAGAGATGGCAGGACATGGGTTGGGTTTCTTTCTGCCTGGAATACCTGGCTAAGTAAGACTTTTTGGCACAATTGCCTAAGAGATCTTACATGCCTATTATCTGCAAGGCACAATGGTCAAGGCTGGCTGCACCCAAATGGTGACCTCTTTGCTCTTGTTTTCAGAGCAGGGTGCTGCTATTATTACTGCCTCTATAAAGCCATGCAAGGACAGTGAGACAGAGGTATAACAGCAACCTACCTCAGTCATTTTCATCAATTTCCTTCAGCTCTCAGCACATGCATCCATCTATGTAAAATGGCCTTATACAGGTTTTCCTCCCAGTACCTGGCATACTGAATGATTGGAAAGTTTCCTGTTTGTCTTAGTTGACTTTGCATCAACTCCTCGATGCTTCTTAACTTCTCATAGTCTGTAACTCCTTATATCTATATTGCTTAGCTGTTCTAAATGGGTATAATTTTCTTGGAAGTTTGAAATGCCTTTAGTAGAGTATACAGAATTCACATAACTACTCACTATGCCTGTGATCTGAGAGTAAGCTTTTCTCTATTATTATCTGTTATTATCTGTGATTTCTTAAAAAAAAAAAAGGAAAAGAAAAAAGAAACACAGGCAAACAAGAAAACCAAAAAAAAAAAAACAAAAACCAAAAACCCACCAAAACACCCCAAAGCAAAACAAAAAAACCCAAACAAGAACAACAACAAAAAACATCCTACAATTTAGAATAATAAAACTTGAAGAATAGACCACAGAACTTTACCACAAGAAAAGCTTTGGAAAAAGAAGTTCCTTTTGATCTGTAAGCTTGAAGTGATGGGGAATCATCCACTCTCTTTTCAAAGTGAAACTGTCTGCTTCAGTCCGTTGGTACTGCCACTTCTTATTTTATTTCTCCCTTCACACCTCAAAGCAGTATTCTCAGAGCAGGCTCCTTTCCCTACAACAAAGGTGCTTCCATGCTGTGGTGCTTGGAAGATGGATTATAAATATGAAGCACCACTCTTCCGCCTGCACAGAAAGAATAGAAAACATAGAAAACAGTGCTAGAAAACACCTCCTAAAAAGTTTCCATTTACCCTATTGACTGAATACAAGATCAGTTTCTGTTTTGGAACATGACGTTCCAAAACCCAGAAGCATGTCAAATATTTGCTCCAGCTTTTACTTGTCCATTATGTGAAATTTAAGGAGCTTTGGTAAACATCTTTAAGGGTTGTCATGTAAGTATGTATTTACAGACATTCATCATAAGACTGACATGCTAAAGTTTGGTACAGTGTGTTTTTGGATCTTCAATCATGTTGAAAATGTCCTCACTGTCTGTGAATTGTTCAGAAGCATGTCTTTTATTGTAGTGTTGATACGTGATCAACAGTAGAATTTTAAACATCACAGTTTACTTTTCACACCCCAAGATATTTATGTACTCACTTCCAGTAGATGTGGAGGATAAACCCCAATGCATTTTCTAGGTTTCAGGCTTCTGGGAAATGCTTCTTTAATGTCAATATGGAATGATGGATCTTGTTCTGAATTTCTGTCCATACTTCTGCTTGTAATTTTCTATTACGAAAACATTCCTTCCAGTGAGAATAATGCTGAAGGAAGAGCAAAATGACAGATATTAAGAAACCCTAAACATTGGCTTCTTAAAATGAAAATTACATCCAAAAATATTTTTTAAGCAGATATTCATGTTTGGGATGTAAATTGAACATTTATGAGAAATAGCCAAAAATATGCTCCTTTTTATTCGTTGTATATATACTGTAAGGCATAAGAATATATATGCAACAAGACTGTATACCAAGAAAACACAACAGCAACAGTATTTTGTTGTCACATTCAATGCTAAAGGTGCTATCCAAAGTCTTCACTGTACTATAGAATCATAGAATGGTTTGGTTTGGAAGGGACCTTAAAAATCATCTAGTTCCAACTCCCCTGCCAAGGGCCGGGACACCTTCCATTAGACCAGGTTGCTCAAAGCCCCATTCAGTCTGACCTTGAACCTTCCAGGGACTGGGCATCCGCAAGTTCTACGGCAACCTGTTCCAGTGCCTCAACACTCTTCCAGTAAAAAATTTCTTCCTAATATCTCTTTCAGTTCAAAGCTATTCTCCCTTGTCCTGTCGCTGCCTGCCCTTGTACAAAGTCCCTCTCCAGTTTTCCTGTAGGCCCCCTTTAGGTACGGGAAGGCTGCTATAAAGTCTCCCAAGAACCTTCTCTTCTCCAGGCTGAACAAGCCCAACTCTCAGCCTGTCAACATGAGAGTTAATCCAGCTCTCTGATCATCTTCATGGCCCTCTCTGCACTCAGTCTAACAGCTGCATGTCCTGATTATGTTAGGGGCTCCAGAGCTGGACGCAGTACTCCAGGTGGGATCTCATGAGAGCAAAGTAGAGGGGCAGAAGAGCCACGCTGTTTCTGCAGAGCCCAGCATGTGATTGGCTTTCTGGGTTGCAAGCGCACACTGCTGGCTCATGTTGAGCTTCTCATCAACCAACACACTTAAGTCCTTGTCAGGGCTGCTTTCAATCCATTCTCCACTGAGCCTGTATTTGCACTTGGGTTTGCCCTGACCCAGGTGCGGGACCTTGCGCTTGGCCTTGCTGAACTTCACGAGGTTTTCACAGGCCCACCTCTCAAGACTTCAAGGTCTCTCTGGGTGGCATTCTTTCCCCACCAACACACAGCTTGGTGTCATCAACAAACTTGCTGAGGGCGCACTCCATCCCATTGTCCCTTGTCACGGACAAAGATGTTGAACAGCACCAGTTCCTATACCAACCCCTGAGGAACCCCACATGTAACTGGTCTCCACTTGGACATAAAGCACAACTCTCAGTGCAACCATCCAGCCAATTCCTTATCCCTGAGTGGATAAAGGAATTATAAAGGAGCAAAGAAGAAACTCTGCATTATGCTTTGCATCCCATGTTTCACATCCAGAGATGTGTTCTTGGCCCATGACTTTGTGGCCCATGACATTAAGTTTCTGCAACCCGCTAGTGTGCTGCACCCTCTGTAAAAAACAAGAGCATTAGCAAAATGGCAGGTTAAAACTTCTGCATCTGTTCTGTGGCTGAAGTCACATGGCCAGCTAGCACAAATTCAAATATACTTAACTCAGGCAGTATGGCTTCAATGCACTAAGTTATTCTTGCTATCTGCATAAGAATAATGCCCCAAAGTTGCAGCAAAGATCAATGTCCACCTACATTATAGGGCATATACATCCATAATAGCATTTTCTCTGCTGTGGACTGAAACACACCACTGCAGCAACTGAGGATATTACTACTACCAGGTGCATATTGCATCCTTGTATGTGGAGATGTGTCTCCTGTAGGAAGAGCAGCAGTAAAGCATAAATGCTGCATCTACGCCTCTACACCTTTCCTTCTGTAGGAGAGCAAAATAGCAGACCATGGAATCAATAGTATCTCTATTTCTCAGTATAAATTTTTGTATAAAACCTGAAAATAAAATGCCATGCATGCCTTTATCCTAGAAATAGTAATTTTTACCTCTTAGCATAGAAATATTAAACATGGAGATAAAATGAAATCTATATACAGTCCCAGTGGTAAGGTGTCTACACAGTGGGTTTCTCTGGTGCCAATGTACAACAAATGAAAATTCATCTTCTTCCTCTACAAATATTTCACAAGGCCTCCACCTTTCCAACAGCTCTCCAGCTGTAATAGCTACTGCATCACAACTTGCAATCTGCTAGGTAACATCTTTATAGCTTTTTATCCATACAGCTTCTTACTTCAGCCTTTACATTTTACCATAGTTCATATGACAGAAGTGATATGTTTAAGAGCTGCTGGAGGGTTCCAAATGAGCGTGAGCCACTGATCACTCTTTTTTGTTTTCTTGCATTGCTTCACATGTTGTGCCCTGGAGAATTTTTGTGTAAGTTCCATCTGTTTTATTCTCAGAGCCTCTGATTTCCTTGGGAATGTCCCATTATCCAGCATTCCTTATCACTGCACAACATCACTGATCTTTTCCTTTCACCAGAGTGGTCAATTCAGGGCTCCGAGTACAGCCTCTGCAGGGAAATCCATGTCTTGAATGCAAGCTGCCACCAATATGGTATAAACGGCACTAGCATAAGCAGACCCACCACTGAATCCAGAGAAGAACCTGTGGTGCTGCCCCGGAACTGACAGGCAGACAAAAAATTGGAAAATTTAGACTGTCTGCTCCTTTCTAATATAATTTCTAGTATCATTTCAATATTTACCTCTATTTCTGACTTGAGTGTTGAAGGAACTGCAAAAATCCCCAGGGACAGATATGAAAATTTTGGACTGTTTTGGACTGTTTCAGACTGGAATATTTCTAATTCTAGTAGAAAACTTAGACTGTTTAAATAACTTCCCCCCTGCCTTGTATATTTTATGCAAGCACAGTATTTGTCTCATAAATGGATGAATCTAAATAACAGATACTGAATTTTTTATTGTGTTCTAATACTACATACTGATGCCTTAGAATGTGGATATGAGGCATCAGTTTAGTATTTTCCTTATCAGTAGTCCTTAGATTTCCCATTGCAATTCCATTTCACAGAATCATAGAATCATAGAATGGGTAGGATTGGAAAGGACCTTAAGATCATCTAGTTCCAACCCACCTGCCGTGGGCAGGGACACCTCACACTAGACCATGTTGCCCAAGGCTCTGTCCAACAGAACCAGTGTTCTGGCCTTGAGCCCTGCCAGGGATGGAGCATTTACCACTTCTTTGGGCAACCTGTTCCAGTGTCTCACCACCCTCATCATAAAGAACTTCTTCCTTATATCCAACCTGAACTTGCCCTGCTTAAGTTTGAACCCATTACCCCTTGTCCTATCTCTAGGATAGACCTTAGTACCTTAATCTTCCTAGTCCACTGAAAAAAATGTTTAAATACCTGATATAGACTGTTATTCTTATGGCTAAAAATGATTTCTGTTATCCAGGTGGCATCTTCTAATCAAGGGGAACTGATCCAGTGGCACTGTTGAAATTTTCATAAATTATCTTGCTTTCTTTTTTTATTTTTTTCAGTTGTGAAAATAAAAATAAGTTATTAAGCCACAACTTTAAGACTTATCAAGGCTGTCACATTGAATGCTAGGGTTACGCTTTTATGTATTTCCCAGGTGGATTTCAGACTGGCGGGCACGAGAAGCCACTTTTTTGAAATCGTGAGACCTTTGTCTCACCTCCATAACACAAGGAAGGTTCATCAAACTAGCAAAATCCACTTTAGAAAGGGTAGCAAGAAATAAGCCACTCAGTAACTCAACAGCTGACAGCAAGGTGAAGAATTTCTTCAGGTCAAATTGAATCTCTTCCTTTTCATAGAATCATAGAATAGTAAGGGTTGGAAAGGACCTTAAGATCACCTAGTTCCAACCCCCCTGCCATGGGCAGGGACACCTTGCCCTAAACAATGTCACCCATGTCACCCAAGGCTCTGTCCAACCTGGCCTTGAACACCGCCAGGGATGGAGCATCCACAACCTCCCTGGGCAACCCATTCCAGGGCTTCACCACCCTCACTGTAAAGAACTTCTTCCTTATATCTAATTTAAACTTCCCCTGTTTAAGTTTGAAGCCATTACCCCTTGTCCTACCACTACAGTCCCTAAGGAAGAGTCCCTCCCCAGCATTCTTATAGACCCCCTTCAGATACTGGAAGGCTGCTATGAGATCTCCACGCAGCCTTCTCTTCTCCAGGCTGAACAGCCCCAACTCTCTCAGCCTGTCTTCATACGGGAGGTGCTCCAGCCCCCTTATCATCCTCGTGGCCCCCCTCTGGACTCGCTCCAACAGCTCCATGTCCTTGATATGTTGAGGACACCAGAACTGTACGCAGCACTCCAAGTGAGGTCTCACGAGAGCAGAGAAGAGGGGCAGGATCACCTCCTTTGACCTGCTGGTCATGCTTCTTTTGATGCAGCCCAGGATACAGTTGGCTTTCTGGGCTGCAAGTGCACACTGCTGGCTCATGTTAAGCTTCTAATCAATCAACACCCCCAAGTCCTTCTCTGCAGGGCTGCTCTGAAACTCTTCTCCGCCCAACCTGTAGCAGTGCCTGGGATTGCCCCGATCCAGGTGTAGGACCTTACACTTGGCTTGGTTAAACTTCATAAGGTTGGCATCCGCCCACCTCACAAGCATGTCAAGGTCCCTCTGGATGGCATCCCTTCCCTCCAGCATCAACCGAACCACACAACTTGGTGTCGTTGGCAAACTTGCTGAGGTCACACTCCATCCCACTGTCCATGTTGCCGACAAAGATGTTGAACAGGACCGGTCCCAACACCGATCCCTGAGGGACACCACTCGTTACAGGTTTCCAACTGGACATCGAGCCATTTACCGCAACTCTTTGCGTGCGGCCATCGAGCCAGTTTTTTATCCACCAAGTGGTCCATCTGTCAAATTGATGTCTCTCCAATTTAGAGACAAGGATGTCATGCGGGACAGTGTCGAACGCTTTGCACAAGTCCAGGTAGATGACGTCAACTGCTCTGCCCCTGTCCATCAGATCCGTGGCTCCATCATAGAAGGCCACCAAATTGGTCAGGCCACCAAATTGATCAGGCAGGATTTCCCCTTAGTGAAGCCATGTTGGCTGTCACCAACCACCTCGTTGTTTTTCATGTGCCTTAGCATGTTTTCCAGGAGAAACTGTTCCAAGATTTTGCCAGGCACAGAGGTGAGACTAACTGGTCTGTAGTTCCCTGGGTCTTCCATATTTCCCTTCTTGAAAATGGGGGTTATATTACCCTTCTTCCAGTCGTCGGGAACTTCACCTGAGTGCCAGGATTTTTCGAATATGATTGTCTTTGATATTCATAGAAATTGAAACGTAGAGGTACAAAAGACTTATTAAATTGTGTTGTCAGTCCATCTTCCTGCTAGTATATATTTGAGCATTTTATGGTGACTTTTGCAAGCTGGTTTAAAATGATTCAGAGAATAAGATTTCAGCCACCGCTGTGGTAGAAACAAACAGATCTGCAGGCCAGTAAGCTTCTCCTAACTCTCTCTTCTTTTATGAGTTCCTTCCAATCTTTTCCCTAGATCACTGGCATATATATATACACACACATATATATATACACACATATACATATACATATACATATACATATACATATACATATACATTTACTATTTTAACTTTGAAAATAGTTATAGACTTCAGTTGTTGCACAGGTAATCTATATAATTTCATTTGTTTATTTTCTCTTTATAAAGCAGACAATGCAGTTTCTGATGGCTCTGTTACACTCAAGAACAAAACATATTTGCAGCTTAAGGTCAATGTGCTCTGCTTTACAATTATGGCACGCTGAGAGAAAATGTGTAGTGAACTACCATAAATCAGATAGTGAGAGATGATCTGATGCAAAAATAAATGCTTCTGTTTGCTTCTGCACTACTTTTTTGTAAAGAAATCTCAGTTATATGAATCCCTAATCATTGCTGAAAAGCATATCACATTATATCAGTTTGAAATTTTTTTTTGCTGGAAATATACATGAGAAAAATTATGAGCTTTCCTCTTCTTCTGTTTGTAATGTAGTTATAACATTTAATGGACAAAGCTGTTATAATGTTTATAATTAGTGACACCTTTAAAAACTATGGCATTTGATTGCACTTTAGTTATATTTTTGCCCCTGTATGTAGTTACAGAGATATTAGACTGACAGCAAATTTGAAAGGTTTGACAAATAGTTAAATACTGTAAAAATCCAGATTCATTCTACTGTAATAAATATGTGAGATCACATTAAAAGAAACCGAAGATTTTTATTTTGTGTATAAACATGTATTGACTTTGGAAGACAGTAACACCTGATTTACTCAATTTCTTTTATGACCTGAGCAAACTTGGTGTGGAAGAATTATGCATATTTATAGAGTTAAGAACCCAGCATGTTTCCTCTGGAAATTCAGTGATTTCCCCGTAGTGAAAGTTGTACTGTTCTTACATGAAGGTGGCCAGTATGAAGAAGGAATAATAATTAAATGTGGGGATAATGTTCAGTGCAGAACAATGGTGGAAATAGCATTAGCTATTCTAAAAGAAATATTTTTCTGTTTATAAAATGCACTCCACTGTGCAATAAACCTTATTACACTGAAGACATACATTGTAAGACTATTATTTCTTTGTAGGCATAAAGGAATGGGGTGATAAGATATTCCTACATTTACTGGAAGAGGAATAATTGCAAAAGGTCAGTTACTTATTTTTAAAATAATTTAAATATCTTTTTGCAAAATGATACAAGAAGTTTCAAGGGGAATTCTCCCTTTGGTAAAATAGTTGGTCGTTTACCATGCTTCTTGATGACTGCAGTGACATTCTGCTCATCTTTTATGACTCTTAGGCGTGACTTACACTGACTTCTCTCATTACCTCTACTCCGTCTCTCTCATCAGTTATTCTTCACAAATGCCTATAAATGCAGTGACCTTCCAGAAGATTTTTTGAGCTTATATAAAACAGTAAAAGTATGATACTCTTTTCCCTAATCAAAACAAGTTACAGAAAGTCAAAGCAACTGTGGTTCAAAGTTTATAGATAAAAGAAGAAGGAATAGCTAGTATAGCTCATCCCATTTAAGTCTTTTAGTACATCTATTTGATCGCCTATTTGCACATTTGTCCAGATGAAAGAGAATCTGGTAGCATAAGGTTTATCCCACCACAATAAATAAATATAGGGTGATGCTGGCATATGCTTTTGAGTAGGGAGTAAATTCCAGGGAAAAACACAAGAACACACAAAGGGGTCAGATGAACTCAAAGTTTTTCTGCTCAAGCAGCCCCTGACCAGAAATGGGATTTTTAAGACAGTGCAGGGCAAAAATTTTGTAGTGCTTCCCCGGACTGCCCTATTAGCTTCTGCCAATTTGCAGTTGAATGAAGATGGCCATATAAAACCCCCTGAGTACCAGAGTTGCACCACACAGCTGCATCCTTAGTTTAAGAACTGGAAATGAATGCAGGAGAATGAGGAAAGGGAAACGTTATGTGCCAGTACCCTGGAGAAAGAAAATGGGAGAAAAAAATTGCTGTAGGAGAAGAAGCACACAATAGGAGCACAACTTGGGTGTGTTCTAATAATTTGTTTGTTGATATTCTACTGTTACTTTTGCCTTGTTAATCTAAAACTTTTGTTAAGATTTAAAGCTTCTGTGTCTCTTTATCTCCCAAATGCCAAATGCTTGTCCAGCAAGGGATTAAGTAGTAAGAAAAAAATACTAAAAATAATATTGGCAATTTGTCATTAAGAAAACTTGAAGTAGTGTGCAAACGAAATTAACATTACAGTGCAGAAGTGAAGGATAGGGAAGGCACCAAGCCTCCAAAAGTGCAATGTAACATCTAATAAAATTGAAATGTAGAAGTTTTTGTCTCCTTCACAGAGAAAAAAATTCAGCCTCATACATTTCTGATGCAAAATTTCACCATAAATTGCATTGAGTGTTTTGATTTATGCCTTGAATTGCCTGGAAGCTACAGAAAAGCTAGTGTGAAAAGACTTTATATAAACCAAACTGGCACTGAATAGTCAGCAAGAAGATCTTTCTGCGCTTGATGGCCTTGCTACCTTTCTACTCATCACCCTGAAGGTAAACTTTATGTCTTTTACTTTTTCAGCATGGTCCATACTACAGCTGTTTCCAGTACCTATAGTTTTTGTCATTGATAGTACCTTGTTATTTCCATCTATTTCCTTTCTAATTTATCCATATGTTATTTTGTTGTAAAGATGATCAACAGCTTTTTAGTAAAATTCAGAGTGAAAATCTATAGTACTTTATATACAATCTATACTACTAGATTAGAACAATATTAGGATGTATTTCTAACTAAGGTGAAGCATTTGATTTTAGCCATATGATTACAAGAGCAATGTAGGTGTATAATGTCTTCCTTCTGGGAGAAAATCCAAAGAAAAACTGAGATAGAGAGATTTTCACTTGCACAATGTTTTGTGCATTTACACTAAACAGAAATTATTTGGCAACATAACTATTTATTTTTCATGGATGACAGCTGTCAAAGACATGACGCAGACTTAGAGTTAACATTGACAAATATATTTCTTCTTTCAAACATAAGTTGTTTGAATGTTTTAAAGCTTTTCTTTAGAACATATGATTTGTTAACAGACAGAAAATGAAGATGAAAGGCCACATATACATGAATTCCTAGATGTTTACAGAATTTATAGATATAACATCAACTCGTATGCCTTTACAAAACCACTTAAAATGCACTTACATGTAAACATAGAAGTAGGCCAGGAAAGTGTTCTGCTCATGCAGCTTTCTGTTAAAATATATGAATAAAAATTCAAACCAAACTAATTTATAGGTCATGCTTCTCTGTTTCTTTTATATCATAGAATTCTCATTTACTCATAAAAAGTAATTTTATGAATAGGGGCTTTTTGCCTAGCAAAATACATTTTTGTCATAAGTCAGAGTTGGCTTTATTCCACCCTGGAGAGTACTAGAAAAATAATACCAATGTTTTTTTCTATCATCTATCTGGAAGCTTTCACCAACTTTTTCCTTGATTTCTTCTAAAACAGTTTTGGACAGTTGATTTGTGACAGAAATTTTGAACCATATATAAATATCATAATCTGTTACCAGAAGTCAGATTTTAAATTCCCAAGTTTTATGTTTACAGAAATTTTATTGAATTAATTTTATTCAAAAATATAAACATTCCAGAAGCCATGTGCTTAATGAAAAAAACATTAGAAATGCATCTAACAAACAGTAAGTATAGTTTATAAACTCCTTACTGCATTAGCTATCCATCAGTAATTTAAAAGTAGTATCTAATTGTTTTTCTTGTGTTCACACTTAATTTTAGTCTATAGAGAAGGATAAGTCCACTTAGGAAAGATACAGCATTGGTTACAGTGGCATAAATAAGTAGAATGGACAGCAAAGAGTTGTGATATTGATGACAGTAACATTTACAAAGGTGATATAATTAGTGAAAGTCTGTTTGCATCTGGCAAGGTATTAAAAAAGTCAGAAGAAAACAACTGAGACATTTTTATTCTAATTCAAGGATCTTTAGCATCAAAATAATACTAAAACTACCAGGTAAAATCATAAATTATAGGAAGAATGGAGCAAAATATGCTCAGGAAGCAGCCACAAGTTGAAGTTTCTATTGTTTAGCCAAGAAAATTGGTAGGAAAGTTTTGTAAATTAGCTAATCAATAAAAATGAGAAATGAGAAATGAAAAACAATAACAAGATTAGATTACATTTTTGGGAGAGTGAAATGAACCTGTATATGGAAGGTAAAAATGTTTTTTAAGATCGGTGCTGAAGATGAGCTGATATCCACTGGATTTTGATAAAGAGTAATCAAATATGATGACTAACAGATTTCTTAGCCCAGTATTCATTGAACTACCTGAACTACTGACATTTTTCACTTGGTTTTGGAAACAGCAAAAGTCATTTTGAGGATTTCATCACAAAGAATGAAGAAGATTGAAGAGAGAATGAATTGATTTAGTTTAAAAGAAACAGAAAAATCATTCAAGATGTAACTAACATTTTCCTACTAAAATGAGAAGCATTGAAAAGTAGTGTAATGCTAATAAAATCAACTGGGCAAAGGTGACCTAACTATCTTGGAGTCTTGGAGTCTCTTTCTTCGGTACGTACATAGACACTATGAATGAACTTACATCTCAAAGAACCGGGGAGGAGGGAGTACAGGTCCAGGTTATCTGGAACAAACGGTTTAATTAGGCCTGCTGGTGAGCAAAACATAGTTCTTATCAGTGAATTACACCTTTAGGGAATATGAAATTTTCCTAGAAAATTCTTTGTATATGGATAAATTTCTTTTATGCATTGTAATTGGCTTCTTATTTCTAGGAGTACCCACAGTGGGATTGTACTCCCTGTGTCATTTCAGACTTCTGTTAAGCATCAGAATCATATGAGAAAGTGTATATAAAGACACTGTACATACCGTGTTCAATTTAGATTATCTCTCCAAAAGATGCATGTAAAGCTAAATTTAAACTTCTGTGTCCACCGCTAAAACACTAGGGAAAACAACACAAGAGCATTCAAGTTTTTTTCCAGTCAGGCAATCTGTCATCACTGTAAGGACTGCTGTCTGCTCTGTGCTTTTCCACTGCCAGTCCTGTGCTTACTTGCCATCTGCCAGTCCTCACTAATTGCTATCCAGTTTATACTACTAGTCACTCACTTTTCTTTCATGTTCATGAAATTATGAGTTTTGAAAACATCTCATAAAGAAAAACTGAAATCTATTCAACTTCGGATTCTGGAATAAAGGGGTTTTTTGGTAATACATAACAACGAAAAAGGGGTTCTGATGTTACTATAATTTCAAAGCACATTAACATATTAGATGCTTATGGTGTGAAGAACAGACTTGAACTGCTGACTCTTACTATGCATGTGTGTGTTACATTTGCCTCCCGGAACAGATGACTGGCTGCTCCCAAATTATGAGGAAACCCCCAAAGCCATCAGTACATATTTGGCTACTTGCTTCATGCAAGAAGAACAGTCATGGTGCGAATTTTTGTATGGAGTTGATTTGTGGGTTTAAGAGCTCCTGTGTTGCTGCAATTCTAGATTGAGAGAACATGCCTTTAAGAACTATCGCCACTTGGCAAAAGGACGAGGAAGCCCATAGATTTCTTTCATTTATCCCAAAGCCAGACACTTCCTTGGCAGCTCCCCTGCCAGGTACTCTGAGTTTCAGAATCTGTGCCTGGATTGCACACCAGGATTTTCTATTTCAATTCTGCTTATGAATTTGACAATTTGGGGTCAACTAAAGTAATTTTATGGTCACTTGTCTCTACTTTTCAAACCCAGAGGTTGAAAATGAGAAAGGCTGTTTTATTTCCTGTGTAATATTTCAATTAGGTTTTGAATAATTTATAGCAAAAAAGCACACATTTCATATTTCTCCTGCAAAAGGCATACCAAGACATTTATGCATGCTTGATCAGGAGTGTTCTGCATGTAATAAGCCCAGTTTCAGTTAGACAGCCCAAAAGCTTTAAACTAGCAATTGAACTTTCTGCATAACTAACTCCTTAATTTTTGTGCATGAGCAGTATAATACTATGAACTTATATGCAACTATTTTGCTTTAAACCAGAATCAAATTAAACTCACACTTCCCAGTACAAATTGTCTTTGCTAAAGTGCCCTACAATCTATCCAACCAGAAATTAAAATGCTAGTTGCAGAGCTTGGCACCCCAGTCTCTAGTGAGGAAGCTCCTTTACCATCTCTATTATGCTTAAACCAACAGTCCCTGGTGATTCATGACCCTTTCTTGCTCTCAGTTGCTGTGGGAATTAAATATTTTCTTGTCATGTACACACAAACTATCTAGGGCTGAGTAGGTTAAATAAAACTATTACTGGGTAGTTAGACACTGAGATTAATGTAAAATCTTCACTGGTGTAGCAAAGCCAATTTTTCTCCTAACTTTGTAGTTGTTTTGGCAGATTAAAAAAAAAAAAAAAAAAAGGAAAAAAAAGGAATTGCAGGGGTTTTGAAGGGCTGGGTCTGGAAACATGTTGGCATTCACTTTTCCTGTGCCTGATCACTGAGATGGTGCCAGGTAGATATTGTATTCTGTTGTACCTGGAGATGAACACTCATCTGAAAACTCAGACAGAAAAAGAAAGCTTGACTCCATTTCACTCTTACCAACTTAGGTCAACAAATATTTACATCTAACTTTGCGTTGCAACCCCATCTCTTTCCACAGATCACTGTGCTAAAAACTCCAGCCTTACTTTCATATCACTTAATCAAGAGAAGTAAATTAGTGATCAGTTCACTTAAATATTATTGGGTACATTCCTTCAGCAGGTCTTAATCTCTGCGTATATTGTAAGTAGACCAATTAATTACAAAATGTGTAAAAAAAAGCATTTCTGTAAGCCTTTATAAGACCAAGGCCAGTAATTATGCTCATCTATAAGACAAGATAGCATAGTCTAACTCAAGATCTTCAAATTTTTAACAAAAGTTAAGGCTGACGTAGCACCTTTAAAATGTCATTCCTCAGATGGGATGGAAAATGAGCCCAACAACTTAGGGCAAAAGACTGCACTAAGAAATTATATCACTGTTGACTTGAAGCTTGTCAAAAGATAAAGAATTTGCTATTTCCTTTGGTAGATGCTGCAACAATTACAATCCTGCTCTGTCAAAAATATGTATGTTGTCACAAAATTTGTCTGGGTGTAAGTTTTACTAACTAACATCTCTTGAATTCCTTTAAACAATCATTGTAGGTGAAGATACTAATTTAAAACTTTTGAGACTTCTCTTTAATAATCCAAACATACCAACATTTTTATAGCTTTTATAAAGCTGTAAAGACTTTAAAGATCTGTAAAGATCTTTAAAGATCGTCTTTCAGACAGCATATTATCTATCAATGCCTTTTCTTCACTAAATCTAATCTTTCATCATGCTTCTTCAAGTGTGGATGCCAGACCGTTACTTCACTACTTTCACTAGCAGTTTCAACCATTCAGTATATTTTATTGTATTTTTTTTTCTATTCCTATTCACTGCCCTTAGTCTCCAAGTCTGCAGGATCCTATTTTCTTTCTGCCACAAAGTTGCCCAGAGTTTTCATTTCTCAACTTATAATCATCATTCTGAAGGATACCCCATATTCTTCTCCATCAAATGGTTTGTCCTTTTACAAGATGTTACTATGGGGATTAAAGTAAAAAAGTGTAAAGTAGCTAGTAATGAATTAAGTAATTATGTCTTACTGGATCTGAAAATTAGCAGCTTCAAATAGGATAGAAAACTTCAGAAATATCTATAAGCCTCTGATTGACAAATGCACTCAAGTTTGCTGATAGCTATCTGGAACAGCTTGCATAGACAGATAGCGGTTATATTTTTCATCATGTAGTTCAGGTTTTTTTCATACATGATGATACAAAGGGAACAGTAACTGACAAAATTATTAAACAAGCCCTTTCTATCAGGTAAAAACCTGGAACAATAGGCTACTGGAGCATTTAAATACATTCTGAGTTGGTTCCTTCATGCTTCCTCTAACTTGTTACGAATGAGCAATCTTCTAAAATTGTGGGTATTATGGTAACTGGATATTTCAAAGTGTCATGGAGACAGAGTACTTTTCTTCTGAGATGCTGGTCTATGTGAGTTTGCTGCTAAAAATCACAGAAAAGGCTTTTTGTTATCTTCTAAATGCAACTACTTATAAATGGTGACTCACACAAGGGTTGCATGATGCTGGTGGTTTTAACACACCTTTTTTAAAACTACAAAATCAAAATTGAAGTGAAATAAATGCAGTTCTTCTCACACAATTAAATCTCCTATGTAGAAAGAGCAGAATTTTCTTGGCTAAAAAAAAAAAAAAAAACAACTAAAAAAATCTTGTCATTTTCTTTAGTGAAAAAAGAAAAGCAAGATGGTCTGAGATGAGTTTCTGTTATTGTTATAAAATTTAACAGATATAGTACATCATAGATCCTATTTAATCCAAATGTCTAATTTGGGCACATGCTCACCTCTATACTTGTGACCAATCAAGAAAAGACTTTTAAACTTAAAGTAGGATGTTCTGTAATAGATTTAACTTAGACAAATTTTTTTCTTACTTTCCCCAAATTACCATAAACACATTACTCTTCCTAAGAGAATCAGATTCTGTTGTTGTAATATGTTTTGTTTTAAACAAATAAACAAACAAACAAAAAAAAGCCCAGATCTCTTCCTTTGCTTCTGATGTCTCATATTAGGTTGGTTGTACTGAAAGTTTGCCTTGTTACACCTCTTTTTATACAAGATATGAGAATCACGACACTGGTACTCAGAAGTTTTAAGTATCACAGCTCTGTAGTGGTTCAACCCCAGCCAGCAACAAAGTAACACACAGTCATTCACTCACTCCCCGCCCTGTCCCTCCAGTGGGATGGAGAGCAGAAACAGAAAAAATGCAAAATCCCATGGATTGAGATAAGAACAGTTTGATAACTTGGAAAAAAAAAAAAAACCCAAACCAAAAACCCCACAACCAGCAATGGTACTAATAATAATACTAATTAAAAGGAGACAACAAAAAGAAGAGAGGCACCTCGAATACTGTGTTCAGTTCTGGGCCCCTCACTACAAGAAAGTCATTGAGGTGGTGGAACAGGTCAAGAAAAGGGCAATAAAGCTGGTGAAGGGTCTGGAACACAAGTCTTATGAAGAATGACTGAGGTAACTGGGGTTGTTAATCGTGGAGAAGAGAAGGCTCAGGGGCAGCCTTATCCCTCTCTACAACTACCTGAAAGGAGGGGTTGGTCTCTTCTCCCAAGTAACAAGCAATAGGACAAGAGCCTTAAGCTGTGCCAGGGGAGGTTTAGATTGGATATTAGAGAAAATTTCTTCACAGAGAGGGTGATCAGGCATTGGAACAGGCTGCCCGGGGGAGTGGTGGAATCATTGTCCCTGAAAGCGTTCAAAAACCATGTGGATGAGGCCCTCGGTGACACGGTTTAGTGGTGGACTTGGCAGGCCTGGGATAATGGTTGGACTAGATGATCTTAAAGGTCTTTTCCAACCTAGTTGATTCTATGATTCTATGAAGAAAACTCAAGAAAGATAAGTGATGCATAATCACTCATAACCTGCTGACCAATGCTCAGCCCATTCCGGAGCAGTGATCAGTCCTTTCTGCATTACCCCCCAGTTAATATACTGGGCATGATGTGCTGTGGTGTGAAATACCCCTTTGGCTAGTTTGGGTCAGGTGTTCTGTCTCTGCTCCCTCTTAGCTTCTTGTGCCCCTTCTCACTGGCAGAGCATGAGAGGCTGAAACATCTTTGATCAGGGTAAGTGCTACTTAACAACAACTAAAACATCAGTGTGTTATCAGCATTGTTCTCACACTAAAGCCAAAACACAGCACTGCACCAGCTACTAGGAAAAAAATTAACTCTATCCAGATGAAACCAAGACAGCTGTAATATAGACATTTTAAAAAACAACATACCCACACTGGAAACTAACACCGAGACTTTTAGCACAACTTTGTTGGTGATGTTTTGAAGAATGTTTTCTATTATTCTTATTATTACATACAGTTGTCGCTAACTTGAGAGTCAGTGACATACACAGTTTGACTGTACAAATAGCATTCATCTTTTTCTTGCTAAATTTTTTTGGCTGAACCTCACTCCTACCAATTTCTCTACCTCCTTCATTTCCAAGAACTCATTAGTCTTTTCTTCCCTTTTCTTCCTTCAATGCACCCTGAATGAATAATACCTTAATGTTCAAGCAAATTTCTAACGAAAGTTTCATATAATTCTCTTCATATTGATTGTTTCTTTATTTCTTTAATTTGTTTTTGTGATATACTTATTTTGAAAAAGGATGCATTTCGTGTTTTTCTGACTGCTGAGTCTCTTGTCTAAGGTCGGAATTCTCACAAACTCATCTAGTTGGTGCTCAAGTTACTGTCTTTGAAACCTATTTTTTGTTCTTGAGATCACTTCTGCTCTTCCAGCTTCTTAGCATCCATGACATAGATATTCTTGCAATTTCTAATATTTTTCAAATGTTTCTCTATATGAACTAGCTAAGTCAAAGTCTGAACATTGGTACAAAATCCTTCATCTTGCTCAAGCTTTTCCCTTCCATCACTACTGCTGGGATTTTCCTGTAATAGATCTTTCTGGTCTTTGAAAATGTGGCTGCAAATAAATAAAAAAAAATCTATTTTGTTAATTTGTTCAGTTTCTTACGTAAAGAAGTAAGTAAAGCTACACCATCTTGAGAACTCCTTATGTTGCTTATGTTCCTGTCACCATGTTAAATATATAATTGTATACACACTGCCACCACAGCTGATTGATTGTATGTAATTCATTCCTGCCACTTTTATTATTGCATTCTGACTGCAATAAAGCTCACGCTTTGTCTAAATGTAGTGGAAATCCTATCTCAAACATTGTCAGGCATAACCTATCAAATTCCATGAAATCCCAACTGGCTTGGTGAAGCTAAAATGTAAATGTTGAATGATTGTCCAAATTACTGAGTGAAGTTCCTTATGATCCTAGTGCTTTTGACTTGTTCAATTTCCCATTCTTTCATATTCAACTGTTATTAGACATAAGGAAGAAGTTCTTTACTGTGAGGGTGGTGAAACACTGGAACATGTTGCCAAAGAACTGGTAAATGCTCCAGCTCTGGCATTGTTCAAGGCCAGATTGGACAGAGCCTTGGGTGACAGGGTCTAGTGTGAAGGCGTCCCTGCCCATGGCAGGGGATTTGGAACTAGATGATCTTAAAGTCCTTTCCAACCCTAACTGTTTTATGATTCTATGATTCTCTGATTCTCTGATTCTCTGATTCTATGATTCTACATGCGTACAACATGGGAGGGAAATAAAATTGCAAACCCTTTCCAATATTTTTTAATTCTTATTAATAAGATTATTTAGTGTTGTCCTAGTATTGTCCTGTATCCATACAGATCAAATGAATCCTTGTTTTTGCATGGAGAGGCAGAGGGTCCATTATCTAGTGCCATTATTTCACATGTAGCATTTGTGTTCTTAGTTGGTCTTTTTAACCATGAATGCTGCTTCAGATTTTAAGAATAGTGGTTCTTTTGACTAAGTTGGAGAAAACATTTAAACCAGCTATTTATCAACAGAGAAAACCTATCCTTAGAATATCCTTAAGGAGTGTTCTTGGACAATGCAAGCCTTAGTGTGCTCCAGATTCAATGTATACTTATTCAGAAATATAAGTAGTATGTTGTCATAGCCTACCAGTTTCACAAAATTCGCATTGCTGTTTATCTCTTCTATGGTTCCCTAGAGTGACTTTGAAGAGTCTTCCATGACTGAATTGGTTTAGCTGCTTCAAGTCTTTAAGAATTTCTTTTAATTTTACATTTACTTCTTGTCATACGGCCATTATAGTGTTGTTGCCCTCTCCAGAACGCACTAGCACTGTTTTAGTATTCTGTTCACAGCTTTTGGTTTAAGTTAACTTGTTTAATTAGCACTAAACATAACTCATGAAATAAACATTTTCTAGATGTTGACTTAAACCAGTCTTTTTCCATGTTTCGACTTTGCGGCTGATTCCACTGCCTGAAGGAGAGTATGTGCTAGCTTATTGGCAGCAAGCTGCAACAAGAATTAAATTTAAAGAAAGAGATGTAGCAATTTTATTTTCCTTCTGTAGGAAGAGGATAAAAAAAAGAAAGTCAGTGTCTGTGCCAGCTTTTTGACTCATTCTTTTTAAGCATAAAATTAACACTCCTTTAAAAATATTTATGTATTGTTTTTTGGCTTCCTGACCCAACT
Organism: Strigops habroptila; assembly: GCF_004027225.2. Taxonomy (NCBI): domain Eukaryota; kingdom Metazoa; phylum Chordata; class Aves; order Psittaciformes; family Psittacidae; genus Strigops; species Strigops habroptila. The sequence continues at coordinate 45,286,164 of NC_044277.2, read as the reverse complement.
AAACTTCAAATGTTACTTTTATAAGTCTTTGGGGATCAGCCTCTTTTACCACAGAGACTTTTCTGGTGTTTTCTTTGAAGGAGTCAAAAAAAATCAAACTATACTAAATAGTTTCAGCAAAACAACACAATAAAATTTAAAACTCCCAAAGACTCAAAAAAAAAGCGTGAAAATTTCATAATCAGTAGACGAAGCTACTAATTCAAAAAGATGTTTTCAGATATGTTAAGTTTCTAGAAAAAACATTAAACTAAAGAATAATTAACTTTTCTTCTGGGTCTATCATTAGATAAAAACATCTGCAAGTTAAAAAAATGGCAAAAGAAAAGAAAAAAAAATCTTGTGAAAAAAACAGAATTTTACCTTCTTCCTGGAGTTTCTTGTCTTTTATTAGGATAGAAAACAACATCAAGCACAGCAGGAACTATTCAGAAATCGAGTTTTAGCTACATTATCTGAGTTATGGTCTTCATTTAGTTTAATTAACAGGGAACAACTCCTTAATAATTTTATGACAGCTAGATCATTGCTGGTTCTCACTAAGAGGAGCTTGTGCTTTTTCTGTAACCTACATGAACTAATCTTGATCATGAACTAATTAAGTTGCCTATAAAATTATGGTTATTTTAATTTCTGAGAAAGAGCTCCCTAGAGTGTGGATATTTTCCAGTGGCTCTAATACTACCAAGTATTGAGTGTTATGACCTATAACTGTAAAAAAAAGGAAAGGTAAATTCTGGTTTCTTTTCTAGATTTAATATATTTTGTCTTTCCTCTTAAGCTGAAAGGTCTGAGTGGTTCAGTCAGATGTTCTTGTAACTCTACAAAACAAATGCAAGAATACACATCTTTGTACCAATTGCACCAAATTGTCCTTTTATATAGTTATATAAAATATTTTAGAAGATTTGGGGTTTTTTTGTTACTTTGTTAATCCACTAGAGAATCAATATAAATCAATTGATATTGATTCTGAGAAACTGTGACAGAATCCAGATGTCCTGATGCCTTAAGCACAAGACCATTGAATGCTCTGAAATTGCTATTTAAGAAAAAAACCCAACCCAAACCAGAGCAAACCCAAAAAACCCCACATAAACCCCCAAATGACACTTTCTATGTGGGACAATGGAAAAATAGGAGGACAACAGAAAAATAGTATCCATTGCTTAGTCTAAAATTTGTCTGTTTCCTGTATAGGGAAGAGACAAGTGGGTGACCTTAATTATCCAAGATGTTATTAGAGAAGGAGACACCCAGAAAATGATCCTGAAACAATATTTTGAAGATCACTTCTCTATTTTGAAGGTATAGGGATCTCTTGATGGTAAAGAAATATGATAGATACTGTTAGATGCCTTTATGCCCTTAGGATTTAGTCTATCTGGATCTCACCTGAAACAAAACTCACAGTGGAAGACGGCTGTCACTTTTTAAAATAGGTAATGCTGAAGCCAGCTAGGCTCTCATCTTATGCATAAAAGTGTGGAGGATGAAAAAGTTTTGCGCAAAGGATATCTTAGTCCTCATTTTGAGGCAGACAGGGAACAAATGGGAGGTTGCAAAGAGGAGGGGAGAGAAGTCTCTGCGAATCCTGTTAATCCAGTCCTGTTTGTGGCCAGAGGGAAAACAGTGATGACGGTTACAGGAACAGAACCTCCTTTTTAGCATAACTTAGTGGACCATTAAGTTAAAGATACTGATCCTCAAAACAGTTCTACAACCCAACTCTCCTATGCCATGGACAAGCCTCTTTTACCTGCAATTTATGTAAAAGGCAGCTAATAGCTAATACTGCCATGTTTGGTGCTTATGTGTTTACATTAGTCGTGCAACAGCACCTGATGCAATACATAGACACCACTTCCCACATAGAACCTCCTGTGGAGCATGTCAGCTCAACCAGAGACTTAATCCGGGAAACAAGTAAATCACAGATTTAAGTGAATGATCTTTGCTTCAGGTTCAGGCAATACACCAGATACCTAAACCTCAACTTCTGATTAGATATGTTATATATATAAACACATACAAAAAGATCATTGCAACTTTGCCTAGATCCTTAGATCAGAATTAATATGGAGACAATAAATAAAGGATTTTATTAAAGAATGTGTGTGGTTGATAGGCTCAAGGAAAATCCCAACTATACTTCCTCTAACCATTTCTCGTATCTAATAACTTTATATTTTAATAACTTCATAAGCTACTTCAAAATAAAATCTAACTTCAGTGCTCAGCGACCAAGACTAGTGCAGAATTTTTGTTGATTTCACTTTATTTTTTTTTAACTGCTTCTGCAGTAAGGTTATACTGGTTTTCAGATTTTCAGATTGTTGTTGTTCAGATCAGGAGCTTGAACGCCATGTAGGACTAATACTCTTTTCTTGTGAGGAGAATGGTCACCCCTAATGTAAACAAAAGAATAAATGCAGAATTCTACTGCCTTCAGAGGCAGAGGTTGTCATGGGGATGGCCAGGGCAGTCTGAAAGTGGTTCATTTTACTCAGCAGTAATGCTACCTTGCTGCAAGGATCTGGTGCTGGTATCATGAATATTTCTTTTTGTTTTCCCATCACTATTGTTTGTTTAAAATTTTACTGATGGATGCCCACTGGGCATCAAGGAAGGCTGCATGAAAATCCTGTTCTCCAAATGACTGTAATTTTTACAGTAGAATGTGCACTGTAATTTTTACTGTAAAATGTCAGGGTTTTGACAAAAGTATTTGCTATGACTGAAGATGCACTTTATGCTCTGTAAGCAATGCAATATCAAGCAGACTAAATGAGTTCAGAGCCCCAGAGAGTAGGGTAAACTCTTGGCTCACTTTAACACCTGAAAAATTAACTTTTAATGGGTAAGTCAAGGGGCAGAAAATGTGGCAGGGAGGGGCAGGAGAGGGAGAGGAAATGGGCACTGTTCACCTTTACACGTTCTAGTTCTGAAAGATTAATTGCTCAGTTCTACAAGTTCAGCTTTCTATTTTGCTGAGTCTCCATGGGTTGCTGAGCAGTATTTGAATATGGTATTGATATTGTTTGCACTCTGTTTATACTGCTGGTACTGTATATTTACATTCAGACATAGCTGTACAAGCTCTGATAAAGATTAGGAATAGTAATGAATAGCATTAGTTTGTGATGACTTGGACAATCAATGTCTGTATCGGAATGACTTGAAGTGAACAGATCCATCTCCACATGTAAATGTACATATCAGTCCTAACAATGAGAAGAAAAAGTTTGGATTTTGTCTGTGCTAATAGGAGAAAGAGAATGCTTGGCTTTGAATAAATTTACTTGTCTATGGAACCAAATTTTCAGTTGGGAATGAGAAAAAAATCATTGAAAAGTGTTGATGCTTATTTTTCAATTCTAATGGACCGTGGGCAATTGTATTCTCAGAGATGAAAAAATAAAAAGAGATTTGGGATATTTCTTTCAGGCTGTGCAAGTTTGCTCTATATTTGGTTGCTGCAGTGAAAATTGTTTTCTTACTTCATCTCCCTCAAAGCACTGATTTTGAGAAGACAGTTCTACGTAATAGAGAATACAAAAAGTGTGTTGAAAAACACTCTATTTTATAAAAGCTGCAGGGTTTTAGGATCACTTTTAAAAAGTCTAGAAAGTAGAGAGCTGAGGAAAAGAATTTAAAGTGGAGGAGCTACAGGGCATACCAGGAGGCATTGGAGAAAGCAACTGAAACAAAGCAAAGAAGGAGGAGGATGGAGAATGAGGTAGAAATCAGTCAATGATAAGAGTGATGAGAAAGTGAAAGTGGGTAACAGAAAGGATGGAGAACAGCAAGGCAGGGAAAATAAATAAGAGATAAAGAAGGGGAAGAACCAGAAGGAGAGGAAAAGGAAACTTGAGTGAGCAAAAGAAGAGACAAATAAGACTAAGAAGAAAATCAATGGCACATGGCTGGAAGAGAGAAGATACTGAGATACTACAGTGATATAAAAGCTGTAGAAATTATTGTAATAGGCTATATAAGAAATAAGAGAAGTGAGATAGGCTTAAGGGAAAAGCATGAGAGATCAGAAAAGAATGGAGAACGAAGCAATTAGAACAAGAGAAATTACACTGGATTGTAAAGGCCAAGAAGAGGGACTAGGGTACAGTGACAGAGTCAGTCAAGTCTGAGGTATCTTATTCCCTGTTAACGATTCCCACCTAAATCACTGTGAATAACTTATTTTGGTTTTGAGCTGTGAAACTGAAAAATGAAGGGGAAAGAATCAGTTTAGTTCAACCCAAATTTAATTACAAAATAAAAAAAAAGAAAAAATCTCAGTAAAAGAAAGAACCTGAGTCTATATACAATGCAAGATATGGTTTTTTCCCCAAATGTTTTATATGTTTTTGAGTCACTACTTCCTACTTATTGTTCATTCTTCTTTATCCTACAGGAGTGTCTAGGCCAACTGATGCAGGGATTACTTTGCACTGTCCTTTGTGTTGCCCTCTAACATTCTCCCATGTCTGTGTTCCTAGATATGAGTCAGGTAAATTGACATTTCTGTTTGAGTTCTCCAGCACAAGTATAACTGCTTGGAATTTGCTTTATAAACAAATAGGGTATTGCATTTTATTTTCTGATTCAGCCTTTTCTTCTGGATAAAATTTTGGAATCACAGGGAATTTTCTGGGCAATGGTTAAGATATGGTTGACTGTAGTATGATTCTTGTGCATAGCCCAATGGAACCCAAAGGTCTGATTGAAACATATCTATAATGATGATTATGAATAACGGCCATGGGCAGTGCTGTCAAGTTTGTAAAGAAGCAGTTGAAAACTATGGCCTGTACACCTTGACAGTCACTTGCTGTCATTAGGCACAGGACTGAGAGAAAGAATGTTAAAGCTGAAAGTTTTTACAGATAGTGAACATCCAAAGGCCCACTGAAGCATAATGCAGATGTAAAAGAAATAGAATGCAACAAGTAAAAATGAAAAGAGGGCAAGTGATATCTTGGGGAAAATGAACTGAAAATGTAGGAGAAGAAAAATAATGTACTCTTTAGATTAAAGGCTAGAGTCCCAATCTCCATTACACTGATAAAAATACTAAACATCACTGCTGATTCCATAAAAAATCTCCTATAAAAACCTCAGAATATACTTTATCCAGTTGGAAATGATAAAGAGGGGAGTTAGCAATAGAAGCAAATATTCCACTCCAAACAATTAGAAGCAATTCTGTTCCAATAACCTGCACTCATTTCTAGAACCGGACTCCAACTGCGATGACTATTTTTCTTCACACAAAAAAGAGGAATAGAAAATAATAGGCTAGTAGACTGAAACCCAGTGGATATGCTAAAGGAAATACAAATATAACCTCTATGATTATCATAATAGAGAGGTGATAAGGTGAAAAGTACTGGTAATGCAAATCAGCTGTTTAAAAACACCATGCAAAAATATATAGATGTTAATTTCACTAAGTTGTTACAATGACCTAAAATGAAAAAGTAAATTAAAATGTGCAAAATGTAAAGGCTTTTAAGGATTTGCATGGGTATAATCTGGCATGGCAGTAAATATTTTAAGTATCTATAGAGAAATGAAAGGAAAATCACAAAAACAAGTAGATATTGCTGGGAAACAGCTGATGTCTTTGGGAATGCACCAGGGACTGGAAAAGAAGAAAAGATCAGAAACTCTTGGATTATCTGGAGGAGAAAATAAAAAAATATTGTAATTAAGATGATGTCAACGTATTGCAAGTATATAAATAAAATGAAAATGAGAGGAACTAACTCATAAATGGAATAAATGTGAGCTAGGAAATGAATGTGTCAACTGTGCTGAAAGAGGGCACAAGCTACACTGTGGTTGAATGCTTCATATGATTACAGAAGCAGTTGGAAAGAGAAAATGAGATAACATGTAACTGGGGACTGCTGTGAAGGAGTACAGAAATCATGCACCATAAATACAGTTTCAAGTCCCATTCTCTGAGTAGAGTCCTGTTGGTATGAACACAAGGTTTCACACACCTTCACATGTTAAATCAGGCCTAAAAGATAAAGCTGCCTGGAAGGCAAAAGAATAAAAGTAAAATTGGTAAGAAATTGCTAGGAAAATGAATGATTCGAGTTTCTAATGTAATAGTAGCTCTGCAGGTTGCATTTCAGTCAGACTGTCAAATATCGATGTCCATTTCCATTCTCTTTAAAAACTATGTGTCTCCAACTGAATTGACACATTATTGTGACACTAAACTAAAGACCATTTATAACCAAAGAGCAGTGCTACTTCCTTTCATATGTATGTACAATTGATTTAAGTTGAACAGATCAACTAAGCTCCACACCCCCTTAGTTTTAAGCTCTTTTTTTTTTTTTTTTTGTATCATAAAATACCTTTAGGGCATGAATTTGAAGCTCAAGATCTGAAGCTGTAAACAAGTGCATGTGCAACTGGTGCAAGTCACGAATTCAGAGGAATGCTACAGTGGCATCAGTAGCACCCACAGTGTGCCCACCAACACAAGAGAGAAGAAAGGCTTATTTGAGGGTCTAGTAAAGTTTGGAGGCTCTTGCATATTAAATTCTAAAGTTGGTCACATAAACCAGAGCCTCATGTGTCTAACTCTGCCTTTTCCTGTATCACTGATTATCTTACACCACCAATCAGCCTGGGATATATGCTGTTCATGTTCCCACAGATGTAAAACCCCTTTTTGCTTTCAGGGAGTGGCATTTTTGCTTGTTTCAGATACATAAACAAAAACCAAAACAAAACTAAAAAACAGAAACAAATAAAACCTGCAAAACCAAAACCAAACCACAAACCACAAAAAATTACCAGATACTGTCTCCAAATGATTTCAGGGAGATAAATACATCAAAATTACATGGAAAATATTCTACTGCTGCAGAATCATGGGGTAACTTTTACAAGTCAGATGTTTACTCTTTCTGTTTTGTTCTTGCACTAAGGTCAAGCACTTCAAAGGAAGGAGTTCAGAGAGCTGAGACTGAGTGAGTAACAAACTGCATAATTAGAATGCTCTGATTAGAGCAGCTCCTATATATTTGACACAAGTGAATATTTATGCTATAAAACCATATTTTGTGTTGTGCAGCTCTACTGCTTGTCATACAGGTTTTCAGTATTTCACTTTACAGCATATATTTGCATTCAGAATTCATTATGCACACATCACAAACACTACACAATGACTGAGTTTAAACAAGTCTGTTTCTGTACTTTTGGATCAGATACAGCTGGCAGACTAAAGTACAATGAAAGCAGCAAACCTCAATGATAGCTGAGCAGCATATTCTGAAACCTACAGGCAATTCCAATTAAAGGTTTCCAAACAATTCTTTAACTTATATAGCTGTTTTAGGGTGTCCATGTTTTTGCAAGTTTCAATGAACAGAGAGCCTTGCAAAAAAAAAAAAAAGTGTCAATCAGAAAGTAATAACAGGGAAATTTTCCTTTTCTCTTCTTTACTGACACTCCTTTTTAAAATATCAAAAAGTAAAAGAAATAAACTGAACTTCCAACCTTTTTCCTTTTATTATGAAAATCTGCCTGTCTTGAAAAGGATTTTTTTGTCACAAAAATAATAATAATAAAAAAATTGTGGAAAAAATATCTGATCTGGGTTTTCAAAAGCAATTAATGAGTAGGTTTCATTTGAATTCCTGTATGAGAAAAGCTGATACTGAGCAGCTGAAAACCTTTTCAGAGCTCCAAAGTAATAACCAAAATTATTTGACATTTTTGGGAAGGAGAGAAGAATAAAATTGTGATTTCTTACTCTAAGGGGAAGTACCATTTTTCTCTGCCTGATTCTTCCACTAAGAAATAATAATATGCACATTTCTGTCAAATGAGTTGAAATCAAAGGTCAGTACTTAAATTTACCTTGAATTAATTCATCCTGTTGTGTCAAGCAATTTCATTTCCCACATTTCCCTCCTTCCTGCTCTTCTAATCATCAGTGCTCAAAGTCACAAAGCGTAGCCACTCAGAACAGGGCTAAAAGACAGCAAGAGGCATTAAAAAAACCTAACCCAAACAAAGCAACCAACCAAAACCAAAACCAAAAAAACCACAAACCCAACAACCTAAATTAAATGAAAGAGAAATCATTAGAAAAATCATTAGAATTACAAAAATAATCCTATTTATTTCTCTAAAGGGGTTTAGTTTTGTTGGTTTTGGTGTTGGTTTTGGTGTTGTGTTTTGTTGTTTGGGGTTTTTTTCCCATTGAAACCTTGATCTTAAATACTGAGCTGGTCATTTTTAAGAACCCTCCTTTTCCTGATGTCCACTTTGGCTGCAGTGCACAAGGATAAAATTTTAAAATTAAGTGCATTTGGATAATGAGGTTTTTTGTATGGACATCTTGTGTCCTGATTTGCAAAACTGACTCTGAAAAGAAATGGGACATTTACTCAATCTTTTTTACTTCTTCATGATCAGCCTTTATGAAGTTGATATTGGAGCTGTGAACTCAGTTACTGAGCTGTGAGAACCTAAAAGTCTCAGTTTGCAATCCTCCCCAGAACCCCATAAAATACATAACTAAATAAGGATGAAACTGATGAGTTACTTTAACACCACAGACAGATTGTTGTTGTACAGTGTCTAGGTGTCCTGTATGTAGGACCATTCACTGTAGGGGGAAAGCCCAACAGCATAAGACAGGAGCAGCAACAACTGGAAACCACAGAAGAGAGTTCTCTTTCTGCTCAGCTTTTCTGGGAAACTCTCTGAGCTTGTTGAAAATTATGAAGATTGTCCAGAATTCAAAATAATCACACGCTTCTGTGAAGTCCAAATCCAGGCTATCTTTATTTTTTTTTTTTGTTTAGCGAAGTCTGCTTTGAGGACTAGATCCTTAGAGGAGACACTTTTGTTCGCCATGGTAGCAGATACCAAACATATGTAGGCATTAGAAGTGCCATTTCATGGTCACTTTACTGGGAAAAGAAGAAAAAAAAGTGTAAATAATCACCCCAGAGCCTACTAGTTTTCCCACTGTCTCTAGTGCTCACAAAGAATCACACCTAAATCAATAAAACCTGTCTAGTAGTCCTGGAAATGGGCAATTAAAGTACTTCTTTTCCTGTGGAATTTAGTGCAAGCAGACAGCATAAAGAAATCCAGCAGCTGCCTTCTGCCTCTCTTCCTCTCTGAGAGCAAGAGGAGGAAAGCTTTTAATGCAGAACATTGACAGAACCATGTCCTTAATATAATAATGTAGAACATGTATTTAATAAAATTACCACCTTTAAAAAAGAAAATGCTTCTTAAGAAACATTATTATTGTATTGGTTTAGTGTTACACAGAGAAAAAAGAACTTATATATCAGCCATTTTGAAATATGAAAAACTAAACATTTCTGGCTACTTAAATGAAGGGAACGATACAATTTAATTGTGAATGACACTTAAAAGCATCCATAGCTGGGATTTCATACTGTAAATTACATTTCCCTACCTGGCTTGGCAAACATCAGATAAATAATGCATTTTTACTTTATTTGCATATTGGCTTGCTATGAAACTGGTGACTGTGATTCACAAATAAGTCTTGTGTCTGTTTGTGGAGAGGAATTATGCATAATGTGTTGTGTGTGGCATTTTAATTGTAGTGGTCATTAGTATTCAAGATTGTGAAATATCCCAGCAATATTACTAGCAATAGACATACATTGAACATGTAAAAAAGCTATTTTCAAGGTCTGTATGAAGTGGGGTAGCTCAAGGGGTTTTGCTAATAACTGGAAAACATCCAGTTCATTTCAGTAATTTCAGCTGTAAAACAGCGATCAGCAAGAGAATTGGAAACATATTCAAATTTCATTATAATGCCCTATATATATGGTGTCACTGTTAATTTATTTATTCAAGCACAGTTAAAAAGTGCAGAGAAAAAGAGTCTGTGTAATCATATATATAAAAATATGGGATTTATAAGTCTTTCCTGATGATTTTAGGCTTTTTTTTTTCACAATTGAGGGAAAAGTGATACACTGGAATTCTTCATACAAGCAACACATAAGCCAACTATTTTTTATAATACCATTTGCAGATGAATACTGAAAATATGGTGTTGGAAGAGCTTTATCAGAGATACATAAGGTCTGAACCTTATGAGGACACACGGAACATATGATAAAATCCTTTGTATATTTTGACTTTCTTTTTCTACTTTTGCATTAGTACCGTTTCTGACTCTATTTTGGAAAAGGACTATTACAAAATGCACCACTGATGAACTTCTGCTTACTGGATTCTTGCAGAATATAATTTCATATTTATGCCCATTTTATTTCCCATCCACCCTGGATTCCCTTGAATTTGAGATTTATTTTTCAGAGAAATTATTTATTATGAGAATTTAGGAAAGGGATTTTTCTTCTGAATCCTGAGAAGCTATTGGTAATACGATAGAGAGTTAAACATGAAGTGTTTGAAACTTGGGTATTTGAAAGAGCCTTATCTTGGTGTACTGGTGAGGCTGTGACTTTCTGTATAAGATCCAAAATGGTGCTCTCCCATATATTGATTATAAAATCGTCTATATTTGAAGATATCAAAAAATTGTGGGGTTTGTAATAGTTGTTGAGCCAAAAGCTTTGCTGTTTTGGTTTTACTGATTTAATTACTTAATAGCTTCCCTCCCCACCCCCGGCCATGGTGAAGGTGGTAACAGTTACTCACATTTCTCTGAACTTGCCTAGAGATGAGAAAGAGTTGGTATAGTAGACTACAAGATTGATAGAAACCACGGTGCTAAAGGAGATCCTGCTTGGGTGGAGCTCTGTGCCTTTGTCCGCACCAGAGACAAAGGACTGGGTTATTGGAGCTGCCCCTGCCCTCATTCACAGCCTAAGCAGAGTGAGCAGCCACCAGTCTCGTGTCCAGACTCAGATGAAAATGCTGTGTGTTGAGTTCATATAGCAGGATAACAACTTTTGCAGCTCCCAAAGCTTTCCTGAGGTCAATGTTAGGATTTATTTCATAGCTTACAGAAAGCTCATATTGTTCTCATGAGGACAGCATGCTAGTATTGTCCTTTAGATTTCAAAAGCCTTCCTTTTAAAAGAGATGGTAATTTTTATGATTTAGAAGGAGGCACAGCAATTTGTAGTATTTCTTGAATGCCACCAGAGTTCACAGCAGTGACATTTCTGCTGAAATTGCATGTTTCTACAAAGTTATGGTGTTTAATTTGATGGACTATAACAGTAGTTTAGTTTACCATTTAAGCATTAAACTCCTTAAACCAAGATTGTCCTTTTTTGTATTCAATATTGACAATGGTGAACTGGCTATTATTAATTGTGATGAAAAATTTTCAATACTGTTAATAATCTTGTATCTGCTTTCAACAGAAAGCGTGGTACAATTTTTTTTTAGGCAACATCAAGAGGTTTTGAATACACTGAAATTGTAGTATAGCTCATTCTGCTAGGTACACAGAGGTAACTTCTTTAATGACTGTTAGCATGGGATATATTTGTATCTGGCATTTCCAACACTCTTTTGCAGCAAATCCACCTTGGCTACGTAAGTTCATGAAATTCCCAGGCCAAACAGAAGGACTTGTTGACCAGAGTTCAGAATTCCTTAATGGATTAAATGTCTGACATGCTTTACAGCTTCAGTTTCTCTGTTTCTGTCCCTTTCTCATACACATATGCATTGAAATCAACCTTTAAATATATCAGATACATTTTTGTGTATATGAATGCATAATCTGAGTCACTGAGCCAGCTTATATATTTTTTATTTTTATAAAATAATTTACTTTATAAACAGTTATTTTGAATCAAGTAAGTAGGGTTCAGTCAGCCTAGGTATGAAAGAATCTGGTCCATCCCATGAGAGTGACTGCAAAACTTGTCAGTTATTGTAGAAGATATAAGCTGAATTGCTTATCTCATATTCGAAAAGGATGATCTTAATCAAAAGGTTGGAATTTTCCTCTCAGATCTGCAAGGCAGATCTCCAGTCCAATATTATTCTTTCCCCACATGCACGGAACTTCAAAGGATTATGTAAGTAAAAAGAGAAGAATATCTTAATCAAGATCAGCTATGCACATCTTGAGAACAGTGTTTGCATTCAGATGATAACTGACTGAAAAGTGAAATGTTCATTACTGTGACCAGAATTGTGTGCAAAACTGAGAAAGTAATTTACGCTGTCAAGTTCAAAAAGGAAATGGACAAAGCATTTCAGAATACATGAAAGGGAGTCCTCTTCTGTTGGCATGGGAGAGGATTAGACAATCCAGTAGACAATTTGAATATCTGTGAGCTAAATTGTGCCTGTAAGCACAGCCTTGAGCAAGGAATAGTGTATATGATGAACCACCCTGAGAGATACGTGCCTCCAGGTACAAGTCTCTGAGATGTAATTGCCTCGTCATTGCTAGTCTATAACGGAGGCAAGTCATACCAGCCTTCACTGATTGGCAGACAGATTGGAAGACAGTCTAAAGCTGATGAAATAAAAAAATCTCTCAGTCCTCTCCTCCAGCTCTGTCTTCCTTTTCTGAATGCAAATATATAAAATTTTCTGTTTCTTCAAGGGAGAAAACAAGACTGTATCTGCCTTTAATAGGCATCTATCATGGAGAATTGATGCAAACTGCTGTAGATGTGGATATTTTTAACTGCAACACCTCAGAAAGATACTGTCACTGTTGCTGAAGTTATGGGAGAAATCTGACCAAATTAATTCAGGTATGTTCCAGGTTAGTCACTGAGGCCGAGTCACTGAGGCCATCTAACCATCTATGGCGGGAGCAGCATATGGGCACAGCCTGCTGCCTTCCCTCAGAGACCCACTAAGGAAGCAGGCCAGGAATGCAACTTATGCTTCTGGAAGAGTAGAGAGGATTCATTAAAACCTGATGGTTGTTTTTTAAATAACTAGTTTAATATATTCAAAATGAAAGCAGATGCAATTACTGTGCATTTTGGCATTGAACAACATAGTTATATGCGTGGAGACATATTTCTGTACTAAGGTAGTCAGACTACAGTAATTTTAAAAAAGAGAAAAATAGGAAAAAATAAGCTTTGAAGTATTAAGGTGTTTATGTACCTTAGCTCTGTTTTTAGTTGCATTCAGTTCAACAGGTAGTTAAGTACCAAGAGACCATCTGTTATGCAAAATGTAATCAATCTCTCTTTTAAAAGGATAACAAAAATCCCGCTTTCTAGACTGGCACTTTTAACATAAACAAGGGCATCTTGTGTCCTTTCTGCTCAATCATGAGGAAGAAGAAGGAATTATCCCTTCCTAAAATAATTCCCCTTGTAGAGGTTGAAGGCCTGTGGGTATACCCCACTGATGTCCAGAGACTTTTGGAAGACAGAGGTCTCTCTTCAGAGCCAAGAAGCAGTGAGATGTCACCTTTGGTGCCATGCCTATGCGTGAAGAGAGGGCATACATACGGTGCAGCTTCGTTGCAAGTTTTGGTTACATAAAGCTTTTGTGACAACCCATACCCAATGATGAAATAGAAAGTGACATCTTAAGGTAACAGACACCATAAAAAAAAAATACGTAGAGGAAGCAGCTGTTCTCCCACTGTGTTCTCATCCTTTTTCTGCCAATCATAAACTTTTCTTCCTGTTTTATTTCAGAAATACATGTATTTTGTTAAACATATTAGATTATCTTATGATAAGTAAACAAAAGATTAAGCAAAACCTGCAAGCAATAAGTGTATGAGCTCGGAATTCAAAATACAATTTCTTTTTTCATTTTTTCATTCATTTCACTTCACACAAGCTTAAAATTATTTGAAAATACATCAAGCCCACTTTGAGACTTATTAAATGTATCATATGTAACCTGGCCATTTTGCACTTTTCCAGATATTTTTTAAATTATTCTTTTATTCTAGGTTTTATTTCCTGTTGCTAGGACAATATATGACTTCAAAGTTAAGTGAGATGTGTACTCTTACAGAAGACTTGTAAGCCTTTCTCCTTCTGCGTTTTAAGTACCTTCTTATTTTGTGCCTAATTTTTCTGTTGCACTCTTGTTCTGAAAAGAGACAAACAAGTTTAATAACATTTACTTTCTCTATAGTTAATGTAGTTCATTATATTAACAGAACTACAGAACTAATATACTATAGTTCAGTATATTGACTCTGGGGTTGCTGAGGCTAGGTGTGTGCAGTGGTGGATACAGCTCAACTATCACATTTTTAATTGCCCCACAGTGTTAATCCAAGAGGAATAATTTGAGGGGCTCTTCTCTCCCTCTCTCTAGAAGGGGGAGAGAATACTCTTCTAGAAGCATTGAAGGAAGAGCAACATTTTCTTGGTAAGGTCTTATACATTCTCCAATAGCATAATGGATATTCCACTTTCTACTCAAGTGTGTCTGCTCTGAAGATAAAGACCACTGTAGTCCATGAAAACTTGCAATGACTAATTGTTCTAGGCTCCTTGCTGCAGTTTAACTTATGAATATTAGCACTACACTCAATGGATGCTGGAAAAAACCCCACATGGAAAACAAGGCCATGTTAATGACTTTGGCTCCATCAAAGACAGCAGATTTTTATTATGGTTATCATAGAATCATAGAATCATTCAGGTTGGAAAAGACCTTTAAGGTCATCAAGTCCGAACATTATTATGTGTTTAAAAATTAATAAGAAGAACTCTAAAGATTTACAAAGGGAGAGAAATGCTGGAGGAAAAGGATTTGTTTCTGCCTCAAAGTACCATAGTGACTACTTACTAAATATTCATGGAAGATTCAGTGCTGTACTGCTAATATCCTTGTGTGAAGGAGCTATGTACTTGAGGGAGCATTGGTCTCCAAGCCATCAACTTTCTTTGGCCTCTCTGCTGTGACTGTGAATTGTGGTGATAATATTTGTATTTGTGATACAGCAGTTCAACTGTGGGACAAGTCATGAGATCACACGATGCATCTGACAGCTTCTTTTGTACTGCTCTGCTGAGAAGCCAGAGAAAGAAGTTTGTAAGTCAGTTCTGAATTCATTTTCTGGGGGAAACAAAAGTACCGTGCACCCCACTTTCATACTGGGCCTTGAAAACTGTAAAAGTAACTTAAGACTTAAAGAAGTTATGGTCACTTTGAACTGCAACAGTTGTGTCTTCTTTCTACCCCCTCAATACTTTCAGTTGTGCTGAGGACATGGGGACTGCAGTTAAGAATAATATACATGGTTTATTACCGTCTTTCAACTGTTATACTTCAGAGTATGAAAGAAACAGTTGTTCTTACCACAGCAGTATAATCTGGAAGCCACCATTTTCACTGGGGATGTGGGGCATGGAGTTTTCGATCTTTTCTTTCTTTTTTTTTTCCTCACTGGAAGTGTGAATTCAACATCATATCAAAGGTGGCAGGAGATATGGATGTACATCAACATATCCGTCACATCCATCCATGTACATCTATCACATATATTCCTGTTTTCCTAAGTCTTTAAACATTCACTGGAGTAGAGTCAAGAGAACACAGATACTCACTTTACTAGAAGCTTGTTTCTATGAAGTCGGCTGAACAGTCTCCTTCCCATCTCAGAGCATCTGCTCCTATGAGGAAGCTGGGGAACCATTTCCCTGCATATTGCAATGAAATCTGGGTCAACAACATCTCCTCCTGTCCTGATTTCAGTTGAAATAAAACCTGGATGTGTGGGCAGCAAAGAACCTGTGATATGCTCCAATACCTGACAGTGAGATTAAATATTAGGGCCACCATAGAGCACAAATTTTGTGTATTTAGACAAAGGTTCAATATAACTGGTAAGTATAGTCCAACAGACCCTGCTGTAGCCAGAAAGACTGATCTTTCCATGCTGGTTTCCATGCTGTGATGCTTAGTGGCTACATTATTTCTCATTGAGCATTTCTTAGCTCATACTTTCTTGGCTTTCTTAAAGGAAGGGATACAAGGTTTTTTTTCATCTTATTGGTGATCTCCAAGCACTTCTTAATAAATGGCCCTCACTTGCTCTGTGTATCTTGTTTTTTGTTCATTGATTTTTCTTTTCATTTGAAAATGAAACATTCTGTACAGAATGAAACTTGTAGTTTAACATGACACTGTTGTTGGGGTTTTTGTTTCAATACAGCAAACCAGAAACTAAATTAGGTTAAATCTGAACAGATATCAGGATTCATTTCAGCAATCAAATAGGAAAAAAAAAAAACAACACATCATTTCACTCTTATAGAAGCTTTTTCTAAATAGAAGGCTCAGATTCCTACTGGAAGTCCATTTGGACTGCCTAATGGCTTTGGATCCAAAGCAATCTCTAACTCAAGACATATTTGGAAGAAAAGCAAATGCATCCCCTACTTTCTGTTCCTGAAAATTACTAAGCAACAAATTCCAAAGCCATATATTTTCTTTCTGTTTTAGAAGTTTTGGAAAAGATTGCAGATAATGAATTATGGCATTTTGTTACATCTATCATAAGCTGCTTTCGTCAAGCATCAGCAACTAGGTAGGCATAATGACAATGTTATAAAAGATGAAAACCAAATTTGACCAAGTCCACTAATAAAAATAGATTAAGTTTCACGTGATGACTTGTAGTGGATACAATGTGGAGTTGAACAAATTAATACTGTTTACCAGAAGATGATAGAAACCTGGTACTAGATAAGGTAAAAAAAAAAAAAAAAACCCAAACCAAAAAACCAGATGCATCTCTGTTGAAAGAAAAAAACAGCTAAATAATCAGAGTTGCTACAAAACTATTGTTCTATAATAATTTTAATCCTTTGTCTTCCTGAAGATTAAATCCTTAGTTCAGTAGTCAGGACCTAGAATCCACTATGGAAGACTGACATGAAATAAATAAAGTGAAATTCATATTCAGGTTAGCTTTAACTGTGGAAGTAGTAACAAGTACATTCATGCTCACAGAAGCAAAGGACTTTAAGGAAAAGTTGATGGTTAGTGTCAGAAATTATTTTGTTTAGTTTTCATTTAAATTGGAAATGTTTGAAGAAATATTTTTAATAGGAATATTCCATACCAGAAAAAAATAATCTATTTCTCTGAATTAAACCCATCCTATTTCGTTTTCTGAATGCTCTCTGTGTCCTACTCCTGTTGAGAGAATGGACAGAGTTATTCACTGAAGCTGTTCAATTAATTAATATATATTCATGAAAATTCCAATCTACCCAATTTGAGGAAGAGGTGAAATTCACTGAATAAATTATTTCTTATGAATTATTCATCTACACTTAGTAAATATGCAATTCCCTCTAATTTTTAGTAAACACTATATCATTTGGTTTTCAAAAGGCATTAAGTAATCAGCCAACATATCAGCTGCTGTCATCTCTCAGTTGAGGGTTATGAAGAGGTCTATAGACCAAATTCAGACCTCTTTCCCTTCAGAGAAAGTTTGTATTTATTATCTCAAAGTCACTGGAATCTCCCATAATTTATATTTTGTAAGTGAAAATAAAATCTTGCCTTTTCTTTAATCAGTTTAATTATTATAGATAATTAAACAAATTTATTATTTAGTTGTAAGTACTCCTCCAGCTAATATGATTCATATATTTTAAAAGGTTTTTTATTTTTGCTTCTTTTTTTTTTTTAACATAAAATTGTCAGAAAGTCATAAGAGTCAATGTAAAAATGAAAAATGAGGAAGTCGTACAGTTGTCCTCTTCAAAAGTTTGCTGGTTGCTTTTGACAGTGCTATTAGAATCCATAAAGATTGTATGGAAATGCCAAAAAGGCCAATCTTTTCCCAATTGTAAAGAGATTCAGATAACTAAAACAAGGAATTCTATATCTTCAAAACCCAAACAACCCACACTGACAACTCATGATAGGTCTAAGAAGATTCCTCATTGAAATTTCACTGCAAAACGCATAATAGCTTCTGGTAAAAAGCAGCCCATCTTAAGAACTTCTATACTCACACCAGGGAATGTCAAGCTAGCCAAATATGCTGTATCTTTAAAGATAGAAGGACCTATCTGAAAAAAACACAGTAGTCTTGAATATTTCCATACTCAGAACTTCAGTGAAACAAGACTTGTGCAAGAGAGGCTTTGTGAAAGAGGCCTATAATTTTATTTAATCTTGTGTACAAAAATGTGTCAGTAGGAAAACATAATTTTCCTGGTGACATCCCTTTCTCAGTTATGCATTAATTACTGTTATAAATTCTTACCTTGCAGCTATTAGATCTGCGCAACATTGTAATGTCCTGTACTTACTACATTTGTTTGCCCTTTCTCCCCCAGTTTCATTTGTTATCTGGTTTATCCTGGGATGTTCTTGAAGTGAAATGGGAAATCTGCCAACAGCTTGATTTCCTGGTGGAACGTGGTGAAATTGAAATTACATGTTTTGCTAAGCGGTAACAATGTTTTCACTTTAAAACAACAGAATGTAATTTGTTCACTTCGAACTATATAAGCAAAGTTTTACTTTCTAACATGGGCCGTGTCACTTCGATTCACTGAGAAACGAAACACTAGCGTGGTATTAATTGTAGAAATGTGTCATATGCATTAGCCTATTCCGAAAACAAGACTCTCATATGACCTTTTGGCATCAGATAACAAATTAGATTTGCCTGTTTGGGAATACTGACTCCAGCTACATTACTTATCTTGACTAATTGTGTGTTTTCTCTCGTCTGTGCCAGTATCAATTGTGTAAGTGGAAGGCTTTCATTACGATGCTCCATACTGTCAAGGAACAGATTGATTGCAAGAAATCTAGATGGATTTTTTGAAAATAAAAGCAATTCAGTGACTTCATATATAACACACAGTAGAGGTTAAGCTGGG
This sequence comes from Strigops habroptila, assembly GCF_004027225.2. Classification (NCBI taxonomy): domain Eukaryota; kingdom Metazoa; phylum Chordata; class Aves; order Psittaciformes; family Psittacidae; genus Strigops; species Strigops habroptila. The sequence goes on along the minus strand of NC_044277.2, from coordinate 45,267,346 downwards.
TCATGATGCACAAAACATGTCAGATATTTGCCTTTGGCTATTCCTTTGCTTGATCCTCTGCTTTCCAAACTTACCTGGAGCACTGAACCCATGTCCCTAGTCCTCTTCAAGGCTGTGACCCACAGAGTTCTTTTCCCACACATCTGTGCCTCCAGCTCCCATCCCTCCATCTCAAAAGTCCTTCAGGAGCTCCTCCCTCTGTCTTTTCTCATACAACCTACCCCATGTCATTAACACTATTCCTATGCCTCCTGAGTTGTTTCTGTCAAAATGTGCGTGGCGTGGGAAGGTGTTTAGGAAAGGATGGTCAACTGTTGTTGCTGAGCCAGAATCCAAGAGTAAAGCTTCCTGTCCATGATGCTGTACAGCATCACAAAAGGATCAGAGCGGGCAGCTGCATCTAGAAGCATTCACTGTTACCCCTAATTTCCAAAAAGAACAACCACAGCCCCACTCACCTGGCTCTCTGGGTTAGGAGGCAAAGGCTCACTGCTTTGGTAGTGTTCATTCTAAGAATTCAATGGCTCAGTCTTCTGGTACAGGCAAAACAGTCAGCAGAACTGTGACTCCTCCAGCATATGAAGACAGGCTGAGAAAGCTGGGGCTGTTCAGCATGGAGAAGAGAAGGCTGCATGGAGACCTCATAGGTGCCTTCCACTATCTGAAAGGGGCCTGCAAGAATGCTGGAGAGGGACTCTTCATTAGGGACTGTAGTGATAGGACAAGGGGTAACGGGTTCAAACTTAAACAGGGGAAGTTCAGGTTAGATATAAGGAAGAAGTTCTGTACTGTGAGGGTGGTGAGGCACTGGAACGGGTTGCCCAAGGAAGTTGTGAATGATCCATCCCTGGCAGTGTTCAAGGCCAGGTTGGATGCAGTCTTGGATGACATGGTTTAGCACGAGCTGTCCCTGGAGGTTGGAACTAGATGATCTTAAGTCCCTTCCAACCCTAAGTATTCTATGATTCTGTGATTCTATCCTGCTGTTCTGGGAAATGGCCTGATTTTCATACACCCAAGGTCAGCTTTATACAATGTTTACAATTGCAACTCTTCAGATTTGGATGTTCCAAAATAAAAAATTAAATGGAAGTTGTAAAAATAAAACTCACTTTGAAAACACAGAGTTTTCCATCCTTTTACTGATATGATGGGCTATTATAATATGCTTTTATATTCTTTCCCCATTTGACTGTAAGTGACTTTTAACAGAATTAGACATGCTCAGTCTGCTCCCCATAATAGAGCCCTGCTTTGTATTGTCAACTAAGAATATATCACTTATTTCCTGAACCCAGAAATGTAATTTTTTCCTGCGTATTCAGTCCAATTTAAGTGCAGCATGGGTGATACATAGAAATGTGATTTGTCTGTTAATAAATCAAGCTAAAGAAGTTATTTATCCACCCTATTAGATTTCATGGGAACCTTTGGCATTTGTTTCAGATAAATGTTCTGCTACTAGAACTTGTTTTCACTTCTGACATTTTAGCCAGTATTTCCTTTTCAAAACTCATGATCAGTGACCCAGAAGAAGTTCAGACACACAGTACCCAAGTAGGCATTGGTCCTACTTCAGGCAGATTCATTGTCTTTACCCTTTAGTCTAACTAAAAAGCTGAATCATCTTCAAATGATGCACTTGGAAGCATTTCAGTGTGGTACTACTTGAAAAGTTTTACCTCTTTGGTTCTCATCTGCTTTACACAGGATTGCAGATGTTTTGAATTACTACTATTCATTGTTACGGCCTGTTAAAATAGACCCATATTCTAATTACTTATTGGCATCCATTTTAGTACTTCTTTTGTTCATGCCCTGCATACAGATCCAGACAACAAAATTTAAAGTCCAAGTCTATAACTGTCAGCAATACATCCAATTGAAACATGCTAGAACATTAATATTTTATGTAAATTTAAATTTACTTCTGTTCACAGAGTAACTTTTACATCCCAGGTGAGAAAACATCCAACAAATACTTTAGCACCTCATACAGAGAGTGCTTAATATTGAAAAGGTGTAAAAAAGGCATATAAGTATAATATCGCACAATTTTTTTTAGGGTGTGTGTGAACTAAATACACATATTACAAAAGAACTGCTTCTGAAAACTTTGAAGTTCTTGAAGTTTTACAAATGGAGTTCTTATTCCTACTTATTATAATTATGTTACTAATTTACAAACTTGTTTTAGTCATATTTAAAGGAAAAATGATAGTTTTAGAAGGATTCTGAGGTCTCTACACTCTAAGTGATATTAATTTGAAGTCAATATAATTCTAAGCAAGAATAATACCCAAAAGCTTATTCATTTTCTTAAAAGATATAATAAAAAAATCTAAATATTTCTGCACAGGAGAGCTGATTGTGCTTGATTTTTTATAAATGCAAACTTTGTCTACCATTGAATTGAACTTCAATATCACCGCATTACTTAGACCAGACCAGGCAAGGATTTACTGTGCCAGCAATATGTGAGTCAATTATATTTTTAAGATAATGTCCCCAGTGTATGAAGAATGATGTTATAACACCAGACTTTTGAATTTAGGAGTGGAGCAGAAACTTGTAAGATCTAGGTCATGTGAGCAGAGGTAAGAAAGCATCAACAGAAATGGAAGTAGCTGTGTTGCAATGATTGAAAGCTACCTGTGATTTCTGTAAAATGCCATTGTTCCCACATTCACAGATTCCATTTCTCTAAAACCCACAGTGAGATTTTAGGATCACACTTTACTTATCTTTACCTGTTTTCTCTTTCCTAGCTGAAACAGGTTGCCCAGAGAGGTGGTGGAAGCACCATCCCTGGAGCTATTCAAGTCCAGGCTGGATGTGGTTCTGGGCAACATAATCTAGCTGAAGACGCCCCTGCTCATTGCAGGGGGGTTGGACTAGGTGACCTTTGAAGGTCCCTTCCAACCCAAACTATTCTATGATTCTATTCTATTGAGTCCAAATAAGCACAAGTTAAGATGATCATGCAGTATAATAAATTTTCTTTATTGTATGAACTAATTCATTGTGATGATCACATATTCTTAAAATATGATAAGCAGGGAGTTCACAAGTACAGAATTTTTCATAAGAACAAATAATAGCTGTTGCTGTTATTGATTTGTGGCTGCCACTGGTGAAGACAAAAGATACCTTTGGACAGCACTATCGCGGATAAATTTAGACCTGACTTTAAAGAAATGCCTTGAAAAAGCTCCTGCATTACTTATCACCCACATAATATCTTTCAGTGGGACAAGGAATTTGCTGCCTACTACTGAAATAGTCCTGATTTTTTCTTATGTTCATCAAATGAGATGAGGTCAAGAACACTCAAGAATTTTTAATTTATTTAGGAATATTAAACTGGAGCTGAACCATTACTTTTCATACAATGTATAGTTTAGTACAATTAACATAATTTTAGAGTAAAATCAGTAGTATTCATTACGTTTATCTGTGTAAATAAAATAAACTAGCTAAATGAAACCAAATTTGTTTATGAACAAATTTGTGTGGGATTCAGCTTCAAATGAAGACACCTAAATGTAGTTGCCCACATGAAGGGAAATCAGTTGCCGAAACAGAAGCATCTTATACTTTCTGGGATGCACTAGGGTACACAATATATCCAAATAAAGCCATCAGGTATGATGCATAACTGCATGCCTCTGCAGCAGGAGGTGAAAAACAAGTGCAATATTTCCCCAGCATCAAAAAATGACACAATAAGCCCTGCTTTTAGGCATCTGAATCCCATCCCTTGAGTATAAATTCCCAACAGAGAGAAAAAGAGGTCAGTTCAGTTGTCTCCACTTGGATCTCTGGTGTGATCTAAGATGCTCAGGAGCATCCATCCTGGCCTTATAAGGTGTTGGATTTAAGCCGTGAATTAGTTATTGTAGCCAATACAGTCCATGGATGCCAAAGACCTGCTCAACTCAAAGTACATACCATTATTTGTCCAGTTGAATTACTCTAGGGTCCCCTAGCTTTACTGACCAAAGATTTTTCATTTCCATGTACTTAGAGATCCAGTGCTATTTTATATTTTAGGGTATCTGAGAAGCCTGCCTCGGTCTAACGGACATGGCAGGACATACATTCAATTCATGACTCTGGAATGACACTTGTAATGGGTCATAAGTTCATTTTTACACTAGTGCATTTCAGATGGCACTGGATGTCTGTGTGTAATTAAATCAAGAAGAAAAATTGTTGAACTGTAACTATCCAAGATAGCTGATAAAACAATAATTCTGTATTGCTTACAATTCTGTGCCCATGATTTCTTTTTCTCTCTCTCTAAACACACAACTTTTTGGCTTGGTATCTACCTCATGTTGCTATAAAATATTTTGTTGCTCAAGTACCTCTGAATAATTACACTTAATCTATTTTCTTCTGGCAATAAAATGGGGAGACAAGAACTTCTAGGAATGGGGTGGTATAATCATATGATGTGACAATTTTACAGCCACCTCTTATTGTTTGTTTCTGATCCATCAGAATAGCTGTGAGACATTTTGCATTATCTTTTGCTGTACAGCCTTAGTATAATGTTGTAAGTACACAGAAGAAAATTATTAGCATAGGAGAGCAAAGGAAAACCTGATCTTGCATTAAGGAGTCTTCGGTTATGTGGCTACCAAATTAACCTTGAGTGGGAGCAATAAGGGCAAGGCCAGAGATATATCAAGCAGCTAATTGCATGCTTTTAGTGCAGAGAATCACCACAAGACAAGACATTATTACATCTGGCCTACCCATCTTTTTGTAACTTACAGCATAGGGAGAAATACCACAATCTATAAAGGCATTAGCAACTGTCACGTAAGAATTCTGGTTTTGGAAAGGGCTGCTATAGGTTCTCTTAGGAAGAGAAAATATAGACAATCCAAAACCTTTGTCAAAGTTTTGAGGGTCTTAGGGTTATACTTTTGTTGCTGCAATGTCATTATGACTTAAGGCACTTTCTGCTTGCACTGTAAAGCCACTTTAAAACTAATTTTGCTTCAGTACACCAAAGCTAGCTTAGAAATTTAGTATCTAATCATAAGCAATTATGAATTATGTTCATATTTCTACACTCAAGCAAGTGATTCCCTTTATAAGTTCAGAACCTTGTCATAAAATCTAACATCTAAAATGTAAAAAGCAGTAGATTTGATAGGCATAAATGAGTCCAGTCCATCAGCCACTTTAGGAGAATTTGCTTCTTTGACCTCATGCTTCTTGCAGGTACAAGTTCTCGGCTTTGACAAAAGCTGAATCAAGGGCAGGGAAAAGAGGGAAAGATAACACCAGTATCCTAAAAATAACTGAGAATCCACTGTTTATATTGTAGGAAGATGTCATCAGGATACTTCCATATCCATTATTAAGTAAGTCTTTGCAAGATACCATTCATCAACTGGAAGACTGGAACTAAGTAGAGATACCTTGCCATTGTGAGAACCCAAGAATTCTCAAGCTGAAACGTCAGTTCACATGCTGATAATTTATATACGCTTTCCTACTTAAAAATATGGAAGAACTTGTCAGGAATGTGAAAGTTGAGGGCAGCTTTGGTTGCTAGTGTTAATGAGATGGTGGAGTTCAGAATCCTGACAGGAGAGAGTGAAAAGCAGGCTAATAACTCTGGACTTCAGGAGAGCAGACTGTTCAAGGATCTGCCTGGAAGCATCCCACAGAAAACAAACCTAGAGAGAATCACAAAATTGTAAAATAGTAGAACGGTTTGTGCTGGAAGGGACCTTTTAAACCACTCAGTGCCAATGCCCCTGCCATGGGCAGGGACATCTTTCACTAGATTAGATTGCTCAAAGGGCCATCCAACCTGACCTTAAACTTCCAATGATGAGGCATCCACAACTTATCTATCTGAACTATCTGGTACAGGCATTGCCCTGACTCAGGTGCAGGACTTTGTCATATTTGGCCTTACTGAACGTCACGAGGTTCGCATGGACCCACTCCTCCAGCTTGTCATGGTCCTGCTAGATGGCACCACTTGCCTCCAGTCTGTCAACTACACCACTCAGCCTGGTGTCATTGGCAGAATTGCTGAGGGCACATTCAATCCCACTATCTATGTAAGTAATTAAGATACTGAACAATAATGGTCCTGGTACGGACCCATGAGGGACACCACACATTACTCGTTTCCACTCAGACATGGAGCTATTGCCTGCTACTCTTTGGGCAAGGCCATTCAGCCAATTCCTTATCTGTCTATCAGCCCATCCATCAAACCAGTATCTCTCCAAGTTAGTGGCAAGAAAGTTGTGGGAGACCATATAAAAGACCTTGCAGGGGTCCAGACAGATGACATCCACAGCTCTTCCCTTGTCCACTGATGCAGTCACTCCATTGCAGAAGGCCAACAAATTACTCAGGAACAATTTGCTTTTGGTGAAGCCATGTTGGCTGTCTCTATCCACCTCCCTGTCTCCCAGATGTTTTGACATAACTTCCAGGAGGATCTGTTCCATGATCTTAGCAGGCACTGAAGAGAGGCTGACTGGTCAATAGTTCCCAGGGTTTTCCTTATTACGCTTTTTAAGAATGAGGTGGTATTCCCTTTTCTCTAGTAACTGAGGACTTTTCCTGACTGCTGTGACTTTTCAAATATGATGGAGAGTGGCTTAGAACCTACATCTGCCAACTCCCTCAGGACCCTGGAATGCATCTCATCAGATTACATGGACTTGTGTTCATTTTCCTCAAGTGGTCTTGAACATGTTCTTCTTTTCTGATAGGAGGTGCTTGGGAGTTGTGATCAGCAGTATACAGTCTAGCTGGAGGAATGATGTGCTCCAGGGTCAATGGTGGGTCCAAAACTGTTTAGCATTTTTATTAATCAATTGAATGATGGCACAGAGTTTATCCTCAGTAAGTTTGTAGATGATACAAAACTGGCAGGAGTGGATGTTAGACCAAGTAGCTGAGCTGCCTTTTGCAGGGACCCTGACAAGCTGGAGAAGTGAGCAAACTGGAACATCATGAAGTTCAGCAAAGAAAATGCTGCTCCTGGGAAGGAGTAACCCTGGGCACCAGTACAGGCTGAGGGCTGACCATCTGGAAAGTGACTCTGCTTGGACTCCTGATAGGCAGCAAGTTGTATGTGAGGCATCAAAGTACCCATACGACAAAGAATGCCAACTGCATCCTGGGCTGTATTAGGAAGAGTGTTGCCAGCAGGCTGAGGGAGGTGATCTTTTCCTCCTACTTGGCACTGGTGAGACATCATGTGGAGTGACGGGTCCAGTTCTGGCCTCCCCAGTACAAGAGAGACATGGGCATACTGGAGCAAGTCCAGTGAAGTGACACAAATTTGATTAAGGGACAAGATCATGAATAGAGTCTGGGAAAGGTGGGATTGTTCAGACTGCAGAAAAGACTCAGGGGGATCTTCTAAATTACTTCAATAAATATTTCGTTATACATTTTAAGAGTGTAACAAAATGTGTTCCCAATCATGGCTGAGGTCTGTCGTGATTCCTGTAATGTAAATCTCAAACAGTAATATAATTATTATTCTCTAGCACATCAAAGACCCTCTAAATGACATCCCTTCCCTCTACAATATCCACTGCACCACTGGCCCTAGGGTCATTCGTAAACTTGCTGGGGGTGCATTTAATCCCACTGTCCCCACTGTCCATGTCCCCAGCAAAAATGTTAAATAATACTGATCACAATACAGAACCCTGAGGGACACCACTTGTCACTGATCTCTACCAGGACATTCAGCCGTTGGCCATAACTCTTTGAGTGAGACCTTTCAGGCAATTCTTTTTCTACCAAGTGGTCTATCTAGTGGTCTGATAATGACATATTTGCAATTGCATCAGAATCTTCAAGTGTATACTTTTAATGTGTGACATTGCACACTACATGCAAACTACATGTAATGCTACAGGCTTGGGGAAGAGTGGCTGGAAAGCTACCATCAGAAAAGGACCTGGTGGTCTTTGTCAACAGCCAGCTGAATATGAGCCAGCAGTGTGCCCAGGTGGCCAAGAAGGCCAAAAGCATCCTGGCTTGTATCAGAACTAGTGTGGCCAGCAGAAGTAGAGAAGTGGTCATCCCCCTGTACTCAGTACTGGAGAGTCTGTGCCTCAAACACTGTGTTCATTTTTGGGTCTCTCACTACAAGAAAGGTATTGAGGTGCTGGAATGTGGTCAAAGAAGGGAAATAAAGCTGATCTAGAGCACAAGACTTATGAGGAGCACCTGAGAGAACTGAGGTTGTTTAGCCTGGAGAAAAGGAGGCTCAGGGGAAACATTATCCCTCTCTGCAACTACTGTAGCGATGTGGTTGTCAGTCTCCTCTCCCGAGTAGCAAACAATAGGAAGAGAGTGAATGGCCTCAAGTGGTGCCAGGGGAGGTTTAGATCGGATATTAGGAAAAACTTCTTCACCAAAAGGGTCATCAAACATTGGAACAGGCTGCCCAAGGAATTGGTTGAGTCACCATCCCTGGAGATATTTAAAAGATTTGTAGATGTGGTGCTCAGGAACATGGTTTATTGGTGGGCTTTGCAGTGATGATTTGATGTTGGATTTGATGATCTTGAAGGTTTTTTTCCAACCTAGATGATTTTCTGTTTCTATGATCGGATGATAATAGACTTGGAATCCTTTTTCTTGCCCTAAATTTTGTACCGGGCTTATTTTTATATTTATCTCCCTTGAAAGAGAGTTTACTTTTTCTGAAGTGATGATGTTTACAGCACAAACTAACAGTGATATTCCCTTGAATATAAATGAACCAAGAAAAGTAGAAAAGTATAGCTAATATATACATATTAACGTGTTTAAATCATTAGTGGGCACAAGGGTGGCATAAACTCTGAAAGTCAATATGTTGGCATCTTGAGATTATTTAACCTTAGTGAGATATAGACTATAAAATGGGAGTCAAGCCCATAGGTGTACCTATATTTTGGCTTTTCAATTCTAATTAGCCCACTTGGACTAGAGAAGCAGGAAAATATGCAAGTTTCACTTATCTGAGCGAAAATCAGCTTTGTGGTTTAAAAAAAAAATACTGTATTTAGCAGCTGTTGTACAAATTAAACTATGCAGTTAGACAGCTGTTCTAGTATAATAGTAACACCATAAAATATAAATATACCTGGCATGTTGTTCAACAGGAATGAAAGAGCTCCTGACCACACAGGTGTTATTCAGACCTTCTTTATCCACAAAGGATGAACTATCATTCAAGCAGCATATATGACAATAGTGATGTGTAAATTAACTCTTGTTTTTGTTTACACAAGCTGGCTACCCTCTAGTAGAGGCATAGAATCTCTCCAGTAAGAAATTCTTTTCCATTTATCCAACAGAGTATTATGAGTGGTGGAAAATTTTCAGAATTAAAAAAAATACATGAGAAGAAGTGTTTACCTTTTATCCAGCAAGAAGACTATATGTTCCCCTCTACCTTTACGTTTTCAAATATGTCAGCCCAAAATGACCACTGCAATGGAAAATGATGCCTAACTTTGATTTCATAATTAATTGGAAGATCAATGACTGTTCCACACAGCTGGGTGTTTAGCTGTCCTAGAATGTAATTCCAGCCTTCTGATATACAGTTTGGGGCCTTGATTTTTTTTCCAAATGTCACATAAAACTGACCGAGTAAGTTTACAGAATACCTAATGAGAAAACACTACCTCATTCTTAACACAGAGAACAATCAAACAGTTTTATTCCTGTTTGTGCAGCTTAACCTTCTGCAAAAGTAATTATGTCTATAATTAAAAAGCTATTTGAAATGATTAAAACCCTGTTATCTAGTGGCATTTAAAGACAAATGCAAATGTCAGAAAGGATGAATTAATTAAAATTACTATTGAAAAGAAAAAAAGTATATTAGTGTAAGGGCTAGAGGATGTTATTTACCGAAATGTTACAATATGAGATGAAGTTAGATGTTCAGAGGATATGGTGAAGGTTGAAATAATTTTATCTGGCATTTTGTAATGTGATCTGCTACCATTCATGTATATATATTGTTATGTACATGCATATATATATGTCTCAGTCACTATTTATAGTTTAAGATCATAGGGATTGCTTATGGGAATCCTAGTTTCATCTCTGCTTTCCAGCCCAGAGCAGTGCGAAATGCCACAAGAACGTGCCAGCTAACAGCTTCCCTCTTACCTTCCTCCCTTCCTCCCTTCCTTCCTTCTTTACTTCCTTCCTTCCTTGACAATAAAAAATGAACATAAGGTGATATACTTAATCTTTAACAGGACTTGTGACTTTCTTTACTACCCTTGATATAGAATCATTTCTTCTTTATAGGACATTCTGCTTTCAGAGCATGAAGCTCTCTTTGTTTTATCTTACCCAATTAGTTACAACATAAGACTGTAACAGAGACAGCATTGCTTTGCCCTCCCATAAGTGACAAAACATACTCAGCCAAAACACTTGTGGTAATTAACACCCAGAAACTGCATATTTTAAGCCAGTCGGCTTGGTCTGAAGTGATTGTATGTTTGAACAATTACTATAATTAGCTTCTGGATTTATCACTGTCACAGTGAATTTTTATATTATGTTCACTATATGGCTTAAACGGCTATTTTCCAACCTGCTTCTTAAAGGCAATAATACTGATTACTAGGTAAATTCTCTTCCCACTGCATTGTTAAAACACCACAGCCAGCAAAGATTAAATTTCGCTGCACACTCCCAAATGTTAACACAAGAGCCATACAAGTTTCTATTACTCAATTATAGGCAGCAACCTCTATTAATTAATGTGACTTATTCTGACACATCTCTGTTTATAAGGCTTGTGTATTTTCAACTTCATTATGAGGAGTTCAAGAGACACTTGATCAGGAATGTCTCTGTGAGGGGAAAAAAAACCCCTGTGAAATATAAATGATCAGTTAACTACAGCACAGCATATCAGTGTTTTCAAGAAAAAATGTAGCAATGACTCCTTACTTCTCAAAAGTAAGATTCATAAAAAAGAACCATAAGTTTTAAACGGTTTGAAGAAAATAGAGATTTCAAACTTAAAAAGATAATTATCTTTTGGACTGAAAATTTCAGGATGCTTCATGTTCATTTTAAAGGACACAAGAAAGCTCAGTCAAAATTGTTTGCATAAAAGACATTATCAATCACCCATAGTTCTACAATAAACCTTTTGTTATTGATTAAAATGCATAGTCTCTGGAGCATTTCTGTTCTGACTGCATACATGCCAATAAACTTTTATTATCTCACAGGCAACTGTGAGACCAAATTAACCTCTTGCCCAAATTTCTTTTTCATAGAAAACAGATACACACACACCCCCTTCAGCACCATTATGGATTCAGCAGAGGGCTGGGACATGCACTCAGTTCTAGTGGCTCAGCATGAGCCTGTGCTGTACTGTGTATGTACCCACAAAATCTAGCTGAAGCCATGAGGAGAGCATGGAAGAGTCTGCTACACAACCAAAAAGTGTTAGGCCTTTGTAAAACAGATGCTTAGTACACTAAAAATATGCTGTTGTCATCATTTTACTGCACCTGTGTGTTTTCTGAGAGTGAAACAAATGTGTAAAACACATTTACTTTGCTCCAAAGCTAATGATACTGTGGTTATTGTTCTGACAGATTTCTGAGTTTCTCACAACTGTCTGCAAAGTTACTAAACTTTTGTTTCCTAAAGCCAGCGAGGAGCAGGACTCTGGGTCAAAAAGGAGTACTTTCTCATTGTTGAAAGCAAAAGGGTTACACTGCCTTTTCAGCATTAGGGATAAAACTGCAAACATGGGAAAAGAGAATTTTTTGAAGGATTTTGTTTATCATTTTTGTTTTGGTTTGGTTCAGTTTTAATGTGTTTAAGGCAGCACGAAGGAGTACAAGAGATCCCCATCACTAACTCAATATCTTCTATCATCAGGGGATCACTGTTCTGCTGTTAGTTTTTGGGTATGCCTTCTTTGACTCCTTGTCTATGTTGTCAGTTTGCACTGTAATCCCTTTGGGGATGGGAATAAAAAATACAATGTGTTCTCACAATATAATTCCAACTCAGGTTATGGCATTTAGATAATGATGCAACATACATTGAGTCATTTTAAAGTATTAAATTATTTAACTAATTTCAGATCTCTCACCTAAAAGGGTCAGCGAAAGTGTGTATCTTAGTTTTTCTTTGCTATGTTATTAAGTACTTTGATTAAATTATTAGCATAGAATCAGAGAATGGTTAGGATTGGAAAGACCTTAAGATCATGTAGTTCTACCCTCCCTGCCATGGGCAGGAATGCCTCACACTAGAGCATGTCACCCATGAACTTCCCCTGCTTTAGTTTAAACCCTTTACCCCTTGTCTTATTGCTACAGTCCCTGATGAAGAGCCTCTCTCCAGCTTCCTTGTAGGCCACCTTCAGACACTGGAAGGCTGCTATGAGGTCTCCATGCAGCCTTCTCTTCTCCAGGCTGAACAGCCCCAACTTTCTCAGCCTGTCTTCATATGGGAAGTGCTCCAGCCCTCTTATCATCCTCGTGGCCCTCTTCTGGACTCGCTCCAACAGCTCCATGTCTTTTATATGTTGAGGACACCAGAACTGTACACAATACTCCAAGTGAGGTCTTACAAGAGCAGAGTAGAGGGGCAGGATCACCTCCTTTGACCTGCTGGTCACGCTTCTTTTGATGCCCAGGAAACAGTTGGCTTTCTGGGCTGTGAGCACACACTGAAGCCGGCTCATGTTCAGTTTCTCATCGATCAACATCCCCAAGTCGTTCTCCACAGGGCTGCTCTGAATCACTTCTCTGCCCAACCTGTAGCTGTGCCTGGGATTGCCTCAACCCAAGTGTAGGACTTTGCACTTGGCATTGTTGAACTTCATGAGGTTGGCATTGGCCCACCTCTCAAGCGTGTCAAGGTCCCACTGGATGGCATCCCTTCCCTTTAGCATATCAACTGAACTACACAGCTTAGTGTCGTTGGCAAACTTGCTGAGGGCGCACTCAATCCCACTGTCCATGTCGCTGACAAAGATGTTGAACAAGATCGGTCCTAACACTGACCCTTGAGGGACACCACTAGTTACTTGTCTCCACTTGGACATTGAGCTGTTGGCCACAACTCTTTGCATGTGGCCATCCAGCCACATGGACCACATCCACTGGGTGGTCCATCTGTCACATCCATGTGTCTCCAGTTTAGGGACAAGGATGTCATGCGAGATAGCGTCAAATGCTTTGCACAAGTCCAGATAGATGACAACTGCTCTGCCCCTATCTATCAGTTCTGTAGACCCATCATAGATGGCCACCAAATCGGTCAGGCATGATTTGGCCCTGGTGAAGCCATGTTGGCTGTCACCAACCACCTCATTGTTTTTCATGTGCCTTAGCATGCTTTCCAGGAGAATCTGCTCCACGATCCTGCCAGTCACAGAGGTGAGACTGACTGGTCATATTACATGTGTTATTGTTTATGTGCATCAAAGCCTTCTTTCTGTAAGTCTTTGTACAGAGCGCAACAGGGAAAAGAATGTCATTAAATTTCAACCCCAGTGTGAATTACTGCTTTATCTGAAAATAAGAAATGTTAGACTCTAGGCACAATCTGCTACAGTGAGGTCTTGATTCAGAAACTCGTTGCACAGTGCTCAAGTAAACAGAGAAAATATTAGAGCTGTTTACCTTAGTTTTCGTGTGGGAGTAGTAGGTTTGACAGAAAAGACTTGTAAACCTCATGGTACTTTTGACTTTGCTCCATTCATCATGAAAAAAACCGAGGTTAGAAGAGACAATTGGGAGCCTTTGAAATGTGGATTGAAAACCATTCTTCAAACATGCAGGTGGTAGAGAAGAGTTCATTTGTTTGGCCTTGCTACTGCATGTTTTTTTGTTTGCTTGTTTGTTTGTTTGTTTGTTTCCAAAATCCCACCTCTGCTCATCTCTGCTCTAATTTTAGGCAGTTTTCCTTACTGATTGTGCATTATGTGTTTAAGCTTATGTCATCTTTATGTGGGGAGGGGCTGAAGTAAAGAAATTAATACAACCAAGGTATCTGAACGGAATACTGTACATATTTCATAGCTGCATTGCTCCTCCCAGGGTCCTGAGGGAGTTGGCAGATGTAGGTTCTAAGCCACTCTCCATCATATTTGAAAAGTCACAGCAGTCAGGAAAAGTCCTCAGTTACTAGAGAAAAGGGAATACCACCTCATTCTTAAAAAGCGTAATAAGGAAAACCCTGGGAACTATTGACCAGTCAGCCTCTCTTCAGTGCCTGCTAAGATCATGGAACAGATCCTCCTGGAAGTTATGTCAAAACATCTGGGAGACAGGGAGGTGGATAGAGACAGCCAACATGGCTTCACCAAAAGCAAATTGTTCCTGAGTAATTTGTTGGCCTTCTGCAATGGAGTGACTGCATCAGTGGACAAGGGAAGAGCTGTGGATGTCATCTGTCTGGACCCCTGCAAGGTCTTTTATATGGTCTCCCACAACTTTCTTGCCACTAACTTGGAGAGATACTGGTTTGATGGATGGGCTGATAGACAGATAAGGAATTGGCTGAATGGCCTTGCCCAAAGAGTAGCAGGCAATAGCTCCATGTCTGAGTGGAAACGAGTAATGTGTGGTGTCCCTCATGGGTCCGTACCAGGACCATTATTGTTCAGTATCTTAAGTCTCCCAGAAACTCATTTATAAAACCTCCTGGAAAGCCACTAAGGGGCATAAGGCAGTGGCCATGATGACTACTAAGTTGTCAACTACTTTAGGGTGAGAGGGGTAACTTCCAGGCTGTCCTCCCATTACCTGGTTAGCTGCCCCAGAATGGGCTGGCAGTAGAGGGCCAGAAACCTGGGGGGTGAACTGATTCATACCAATCCTTTCTTTGCTACAGAAAACTTTTATCCAATTGTAGCTTCCAGCTTGCAACTCCCTGAATAACTGATTTAATTTTTCTTCACAGGTATTGACTCATATTATACGAACTATTCTGCATGACTTTTTATATTACTAGCACTATAGACTTCCAAACAGTATAAATCTCATTTGTTCATTGTTTTTTTAATGTAATAGACATAATATACCCTGCTATGGATGTTGGGGTTTTTTTGGGGTTTTTTTAATTACTGATTTTGCTGCTCATTGATAGGCTTCTTTGCCTCCCAAAATATATAGGCAGTTATCTCATCACTTCAAACTCTGTATGGTTAGTTTGTTTATTTCCATTGAATATGTATATACTCACGTGTGGTAGAATAGTTAATTATTAAACCAATAAAACTGACAGACCTCTACGTACTAGATTTATCTTCACCTGCCATACTCAGAAGTAAAGGTAAGTAACACTATAATTCCCGTTGACTTAATGGACAAGTAAGTTATTAAAGCCTTTTGGTGACAGAAAGAAAAAAAATCTGCTTCTACTTCATAATAAAAATACATCTATATGTTTGTAGTTACGTGAAGGCTTCACTACAGTATTCACTACTGCCAATTTAGAACTGTATCTATCCGTGATGTGAATTCTTTGGAGCTCAGTATTGTACAAAGGTTACTGCTCTTTATTTTCCGTTCTGCAGTTTCTTTGTGAAAAAATTCAATGTAATTAATCTTAGCCCTGCTCATTATTTGTTCTTTTTGGGGAAAAATAAGACTTATGTGTGACTATAGTGGACATAGAACATTTCTTTGAGTGATGCAAAAGGGTACAGTAAATAGCTACCAGTGAAGTTCTTTGGCTATGGGCACTCTTTAGCAGTTGCATTTCCTCTATTGCATCGTCCTGTCCTACAAGTCACCTAAAACTCCTATCTTTATGTGGGTAAGAGACCTCAGATCTCAAGTCTGTTCTCTAAAGCATCTTTTATATGGAGATAGAACCAGTGCATAGCAGCCCTTGAAATGCATGTGCACATCTTTTTTGAACAAGTGAATAAAAAAGTCACTGCCTTACAGTGAGGAAAGAAAAGTTTGGCCAAATGCTTATTCTGGCAGGTGTCATTTTAAACGTAGTGCATCTAATCTGACTTCTAGAGAGCCACCAGTTTAAATGGCATTAGAAACAGACCTATGTAAAGCAACATCAGAAAGATACAAGGTAAGTTAACAAGAAATGTGATCTGGACCTATTTCAGGAAATGTCTGTACTCAAACCCTGATGTTTAGGATGTTAAACTTTCTCTTTAGTACATTCTTGATGACTTTTATTACAGTGTCACAAAGAAACCATAATAATAATGCAAATGACCATCAGCAACAGACGATGTCTAAATCATTTACTTTTGCCAGTCATCCAAATTAATCCTAAATATAGTACCACTCCACTATGGTACCCTCTTAATGATCTGAGCTACATTTCAAATTTTCTCTCAGCCAGATACTTAGTCACAAAATGATCCTGTTAACTGCAAGGTAGCAGACTGGAGATAGATGCTGATGAATGATTTAAAACCAGAATGTAACCATTTTAAATGATAAAAGAATGATGATGTATTCAAATTTAAAAAGAAGACAACATAAATGAATTAAACATAGGGAGGTACTATGAATTAACTAAAGTTCATGACTTTAGTCATGAACTTGAAATCAGCTAACTTCTGAAGGAACCTCAGTTCCACATGAGCTGCAGTTTATTTTTAGTGCCTTAAGTGCCTTCTGCACCAGTGCTTCATTTTCAATAAAGATGAGTCCACTGAGGATCCTCAAAGTAGGTGCTTAAACCACTGGAGCTCTTATTTGGAGCTCATGACATGCTCTTATTTGGGAGCATGACCAAATCTCACTGGCAGGCTCAGGCTCCCTTCAAAATGCAGTGAGACCTACAATCACAGCTTGAGGTGAAAAAAAGGAACACGCCTACCCTCCTGTCTTCTTCCTTGATTTATATGTTAATTAGCCACAGCAGCCTAGTAAGCAAAGCCTGACGAGCAGAAGCCTGCATTCACTCTCTGACCCAACCCCAATACACTGAAAACAACACTTTTTGGGAGGATGTTTAACTTAGTGAGGATATGGGAGCACTCCTCAATCCTCTCGTTCCTTACTGTGTCATTAAGATGATCATTCAAACTGTCCTGTGCTTTGGAGAGTGGAAGAGAGCAGTTCTCAGGTAGGGTACAAACATGGTACCCCAGCCTGCCCAGAGGAAGGAGGTAGACTGAGGCTGTAGGCGGCTCAGGCAGCCCTGGTGATGCTGCTGCAGCTGATCCAGTTGGCTCTCCTCATTGGGGAGTAGGCAGAGTCACAAGTGGTTGAAGTCAGAAGGGACGTCTGGAGGTCATCTTTCCACCTACCCCTGCTCAGGCAGGGCCATGCAGGGCCATGCAGAGCCTGTCCAGAGGCATGTCCTGCAGAGACATGTCCAGATGTCTCCACAACCTCTCTGGGCAATCTGTGCCAGTGTTCTATCACCCTCAAAGTGAAAATGTTTCCTGATGTTCAGAAGGAAGTCCCTGTTTTTCTTAGTTTGTGCCCATTTGTCGTGGTTTGAGCCCAGCCGGTAACTCAGAACCACACAGCCGCTCGCTCACTCCCCCCCCACCTTCTTCCTCCCCCCGCTCCCGGAGGGATGGGGAGGAGAATGGGAAGAATGTAACTCCCACGGGTTGAGATAAGAGCAGTCCCGCAATAAGGTATAACACAAAACCACTACTGCTACCACCAATGATAATAACGATTAGTGAAATAACAAGGGGAGAGGATACAATTGCTCACCACCCGCCGACCGATACCCAGCCCGACCCGAGCAGTGATCAGGGCCTTCCGGGTAACTCCCCCCGGTTTATATACTGGGCATGACGTGCTGTGGTATGGAATACCCCTTTGGCTAGTTTGGGTCAGGTGTCCTGTCTCTGCTTCCTCCCGGCTTCCCCTCCTCCCTGGCAAAGCATGAGACTGAGAAAGTCCTTGGTTGGAATAAACATTACTTAGCAACAACTAAAAACATCGGTGTTATCAGCGTTGTTCCCAGGCTGAAAGTTAAAAAACATAGCACTGCACCAGCTACTAAGAAGGAGAAAAATGACTACTATAGCTGAACCCAGGACAGTATCCACCCCTTACTCCATACCATTCACGTCATGCTCAGATCCCACATCTCTCAGCACACCATCACCCCTGTCCCATATATACACATATATATACACCCACACCCACACACAGAGAAAGATATCGTTCCCTAGTCCATGGACCAATCCCTGTAAAATTGCTGAACTCATCCAGTCCATGATGTCAGGCTCCATCTCTTGTAATAGTCTTTCAGGGCAGGAGGGACGGTACGTAGTGTTGGGTTGTTGCCTGCTGATGATACCGCCAAACTCATCTGGTCACTGCTGAGCTCGTCTGGTTTCCTCAAAATTCATTCTTTGTTGAGGTGATGATCGGAGGGAAGTCAGGGTCAATGGCTGGTGACCTGAAGATATCTAGCTGGTGGGCTATAAAAGTGTTATAGAGCAGGCAACAGCGTACAATTGAGTTCATTGGCTGTTTTCCCCCAAAATCAAATCCCCTTGAGGTACACATCGGACTTCCCCATCTTCCCGCATTACCCACCAAGTATATCCAGGTCCCTGAGCAAAAGCAACCCCACGAGTGGGTTTGCCTTTACCTGAAGCAGGAATAACCCAGACTGTCTTCCCCAACAAATTCTTTATGTGCACCACAGGAACTTTATCCCCCTCTACAGTACGTAAAAGTTCTGATTGGGCTGGGCCAGCCCTGTTGGCAGATCCCCTACTGTTGACCAACCAGGTGGCTTTTGGTAAATGTGTATCCCAGTGTTTGAAAGTCCCACCACCCATTGCTCTCAGTGTAGTTTTTAACAGCCCATTGTACCGTTCGATTTTCCCAGAGGCTGGTGCATGGTAGGGGATGTGGTATACCCACTCAATGCCATGCTCTTTGGCCCAAGTGTCTATGAGGTTGTTCCGGAAATGAGTCCCATTGTCTGACTCAATTCTCTCTGGGGTGCCGTGTCGCCACAAGACTTGTTTCTCAAGGCCCAGGATAGTGTTCCGGGCAGTGGCATGGGACACAGCGTATGTTTCCAGCCAGCCGGTGGTTGCTTCCACCATGGTAAGCACATAGCGCTTGCCCTGGCGGGTTGGTGGGAGTGTGATATAGTCAATCTGCCAGGCCTCCCCATATTTGTACTTCAGCCATCGTCCTCCATACCAGAGAGGCTTTAACCGCTTGGCTTGCTTAATTGCAGCACATGTTTCACATTCGTGAATAACCTGGGCAATAGTGTCCATCGTTAAGTCCACCCCTCGATCACGAGCCCATCTATATGTTGCATCTCTGCCTTGATGGCCTGAGGTGTCATGGGCCCACCGGGCTAAAAATAATTCACCCTTATGTTGCCAATCCAAGTCCATCTGAGCCACTTTAATCTTAGCAGCTTTATCCACTTGCTGGTTATTCTGGTGTTCCTCAGTGGCCCGACTCTTGGGTACATGAGCATCTACGTGGCGTACCTTCACCACCAGGTTCTGCACCCGAGCAGCGATATCTTGCCACAATGCAGCAGCCCAGATGGGTTTACTTCTGCGTTGCCAGTTGCTCTGCTTCCATTGCTGCAACCACCCCCACAGGGCATTTGCCACCATCCATGAGTCAGTATAGAGATAAAGTACTGGCCATTTTTCTCGTTCAGCAATGTCCAAGGCCAGCTGGATGGCTTTCACCTCTGCAAATTGACTCGATTCACCCTCTCCCTCAGCAGTTTCTGCAACTTGTCGCAGGGGACTCCACACAGCTGCCTTCCATCTCCGATGCTTTCCCACAATATGGCAGGACCCATCAGTAAACAAGGCATATTGCTTTTCACTCTCTGACAGTTCATTATATGGTGGGGCCTCTTCAGCACGCGTCACCTCCTCTTCTGGTGACATCCCAAAATCTTTGCCCTCTGGCCAGTCCATGATGACTTCTAGAATTCCTGGACGACTGGGATTTCCTATTCGAGCTCGTTGTGTAATTAGTGCAGCCCACTTACTCCATGTAGCATCAGTTGCATGATGTGTAGAGGAGACCCTGCCTTTGAACATCCAGCCCAGCACAGGCAACCGGGGTGCCAGGAGGAGCTGCGCTTCAGTTCCAATCACTTCTGAGGCAGCTCGAACCCCTTCATAGGCTGCCAGTATCTCTTTTTCAGTGGGAGTGTAGCTGGCCTCGGATCCTTTATATCCCCGACTCCAAAAGCCAAGGGGTCGACCTCGAGTCTCCCCTGGAGCTTTCTGCCAGAGGCTCCAGGTAGGACCATTCTCCCCAGCTGCGGTATAGAGCACATTTTTCACATCTGGCCCGGCCCGGACTGGTCCAAGGGCTACTGCATGAACTATTTCTCGTTTAATTTGTTCAAAGGCTTGTTGTTGCTCAGGGCCCCATTTGAAATCATTCTTCTTCCGGGTCACGTGGTAGAGAGGGCTTACAATCAGACTGTAATTTGGGATGTGCATTCTCCAGAACCCCACAACACCTAAGAAAGCTTGTGTTTCTTTCTTGTTAGTTGGTGGAGACATTGCTGTTATCTTGTTGAGCACGTCTGTGGGGATCTGGTGGCGTCCATCTTGCCATTTTATTCCCAAAAATTGAATCTCCTGTGCAGGTCCCTTGACCTTATTCCGTTTTATGGCAAAACTGGCCTTCAGCAGGATTTGGATTATTTTCCTCCCTTTCTCAAAAACTTCTTCCGCTGTATCACCCCACATGATGATGTCATCAATGTATTGCAGGTGTTCTGGAGCTTGCCCCTGTTCCAGTGCAGTCTGGATCAATCCATGGCAGATGGTAGGGCTGTGTTTCCACCCCTGGGGCAGTCGGTTCCAAGTGTACTGGACGCCCCTCCAAGTGAAAGCAAACTGTGGCCTGCATTCTGCTGCCAAAGGGATTGAGAAAAATGCATTGGCAATGTCAATTGTGGCATACCACTTGGCTGCCTTTGACTCCAGTTCATACTGAAGTTCTAGCATGTCCGGTACGGCAGCACTCAATGGTGGTGTGACTTCGTTCAGGCCACGATAGTCTACTGTTAATCTCCACTCTCCATTAGACTTTTGCACTGGCCATATGGGGCTATTAAAGGGTGAGCGGGTCCTGCTGATCACTCCTTGGCTCTCCAGTCTGCGGATCAGCTTATGGATGGGAATCAAGGAGTCTCGGTTGGTGCGATATTGCCGCCGGTGCACTGTTGTGGTCGCAATTGGCACTTGTTGTTCTTCGACCTTCAGCAACCCCACAACAGAAGGATCCTCTGAGAGACCGGGTAAGGTGGACAGCTGCTTAATTTCCTCTGTCTCCAAGGCAGCGATACCAAAAGCCCATCTATACCCTTTTGGGTCTTTGAAATACCCTCTCCTGAGATAGTCTATGCCAAGGATGCATGGAGCCCCTGGACCAGTTACAATGGGGTGCTTTTGCCACTTCCTCCCAGTCAGGCTGATTTCAGCTTCCAGCATAGTTAACGCTTGGGATCCTCCTGTCACTCCAGAAATAGAAATGGGTTTCACCCCTTGATACCTTGATGGCATCAGAGTACACTGTGCACCGGTATCTACTAGAGCCTTATACTTCTGTGGGACTGATGTGCCAGGCCATCTGATCCACACAGTCCAGTAAACCCGATTATCCCTCTCCTCCACCTGGCTGGAGGCAGGGCCCCTCTAATAGTGATCACAAAATTCTCCACTTCTGTCTTGTAGAAAGGGATTAGTATTCCTTATCACAGGAGCTGGAGTAAAATCAGCTCTTTCGCTCCATCTGGGAAACTGCTCGCCAGAGACTGGAGCAGCAGCTTTCCTGGGAGGATCATCCTTGACCATTGCTCTCCTCTTCAGTTCACGCACCCGTTGCTCCAGAGCTGAAGTAGGTTTTCCATCCCACTTTCTCATGTCTTCTCCATGATCCCGCAGGTAAAACCATAGGGTGGCCCGTGGCGTGTACCTCGTATATTTTCTTTCTCGAGCAGTAGGGCGCCTTCTGTTGATAGCTGAGACATGGGTTGGTACGCGTGGAGAGCTGGATAGATCGGATAAATCGTCTCTCAATTGTTTGAACTCCTGGGACAGTTTTTCCACAGCTGAAATGATGGAAGGGGTGAGATTGTCTTCGAACTCTCGGAGTTGACGAATCAGGCAATCCACTGTTGGTGATACTCCGTCATTCCAGGTCATTGATGCCAATGTGTGGGCATATGATGATGGCGCACTCCGTGTAAGTTTCCGCCACATGGGTCGTGTACATTCGACTTCATCTGGGTCTACGGATGTGTTCCTGGAATCCGGCCTACGATAGATCATCTCTATAATGGCTGATTCCCTCAGGGACTGGATGCCTTTCTCTATCGTGGTCCAGTTGGCTGAGCGATTCGTAATATCGTCTTTGTAGGGAAACCTTTCCTTCACAGCTGCCAGGAGCCGCCTCCAAAGACTGAGGGCTCGCTTCTCTCTTGCAATCGCTTTGTCAATTCCTCCTTCCTTAGCAAGTGATCCCAGCTGCTTGGCTTCCCCACCTTCTAGTTCATGACCGTCAGACCCATTGTCCCAGCATCGGAGCAACCAGGTGACAATGTGCTCCCCTGGAAGACGGGTGAAATCTTTTCGCATATTCCGTAGTTCGGTTGAGGTCCGGGGTCGAGAAGTGACCTCTTCTTCTTCTTCCTCTTCCTCTGACCCACGTAGTAGTAACTCTTGTTCAGGTGCTGTTGCATATAGTAATGGCACTGGGTCTTCATCTTTCTTCGCTTCGCGGGTTGCTCTTTGTGCCTTTCGTCTGCTTTTGCTTACAGGGGCAACAGACATTGTCACAAACTGGACATTTGGTTTAGCTGCAGTGTTTGTCACTGTGGTTGGAGTGGCTGCAGTGTCTGCCACTAGGATTGGAGTGGTTGCAATGTCTATTGCTGGGGTTGGTGCAGCTGTTGTGCTTGGGAGTTGAGTAACACCAACAGCTGCATTATCTGTTGCTGTCGGGGTTTGAGTAGCTACTGTGCTTGTCACTGGGGTTGGTGTAGCTGCAGTGCTTGGAGTAGCCATATTGTCTGTTGCTGTCGGGGTTTGAATAGCTACTGTGCATGTCACTGGGGTTGGTGTAGCTGTGGTGCTTGGAGTAGCTATATTGTCTGTTGCTGTCGGGGTTTGAGTAGCTACTGTGCTTGTCACTGGGGTTGGTGTGGCTGCGGTGCTTGGAGTAGCCACATTGTCTGTTGCTGTCGGGGTTTGAGTAGCTGTTGTGCTTGTCACTGGGGTTGGTGTAACTGCTGTATTTGAAGTTGGAGTAGTTGCGTTGTCTGTTGTGGTCAGGGTTTGAGTAGCTGTTGTGCTTGTCACTGGGGTTGATGTAGCTGCTGTACTTGGAGTAGCTGTGTTGACTGTTGTGGTCAGGGTCTGAGTAGCTGCTGTGCTTGTAGTTGGCATAGCTGCGTTGTCTGTTGCTTTGCCATCAGATCCAGAGACTTTTTTTTCCCTTTGAAGGTGCTGGATAGTGTTGAGCAGGGCTCTGTAGGCATAGGCCAAGCCCCAGCACGTTGCCAAAATTTGTCCCTCTCTGGTATAACCAGGACGACAGCACACCTCGTTTAAGTGTTTTACTAGTTTTTTCCGGATGTTGCACTTGTTCAGTGGTGAAGTTCCAAAGCACTGGAGGGGCCCACTGGCCTAGGTACTTGCCCATACTATCCCACACACCCTGCCACTCATAACTGTCCAGCCTCAGGGAAAATCTCCTGGTGGTCCTCCTATATCGTCGTCTAACCCTAGACCAGATTCGAACCTGATACTGCTGAATTTTTGACATTAAACGAAATAGGATGTTCCTACGACGGGATGGCCGTGGGTAAAACACACTCCGTATGTTTGCAAACATGCTGATCCCCAGCACAATCAGCAGGCAGGTTTCAAGGGTACTCAAAGGCCATCTAAAACCTTCAGAACTCTCAATTGCTGTTGCAAATAGGCTGGTGGGGGAACGGGGGGTGAAAGAGAATGCTTCCTTCGTAAGTTTACCCCCCGAGGAGAAAAAAAAAGATATGCAATTGCTAAAATATTTCATTATATACCTCCCAATGTATAGTGGTGATGGCCACGCTGGAAGCACAAACCAGACCAGTTTCATGATCAATGAGTCTATTGTATTACAAGTCATTACCATGAAGTACAGTGAAACAAGAACCTTAGCCCAGGCCCCCCAGCCGATAAACACTAAAACAGTAAATAGTGGCTGTAAGTAAGGTACAACATGCTGAAACTCTGAGATCAAGCGCAACACGTCTGAGAGCCAAATAATCACCATTGTGACGAGTAGTAACAATGAATGCTTATCACAAATATGATTAAACACACTCTGGTCAGATCCGTCGTTATCTCAACCTTTCGAGCCCCACGTTGGGCGCCAAAAAGAACTGTCGTGGTTTGAGCCCAGCCGGTAACTCAGAACCACACAGCCGCTCGCTCACTCCCCCCCCACCTTCTTCCTCCCCCTGCTCCCGGAGGGATGGGGAGGAGAATGGGAAGAATGTAACTCCCACGGGTTGAGATAAGAGCAGTCCCGCAACTAAGGTATAACACAAAACCACTACTGCTACCACCAATGATAATAACGATTAGTGAAATAACAAGGGGAGAGGATACAATTGCTCACCACCCGCCGACCGATACCCAGCCCGACCCGAGCAGTGATCAGGGCCTTCCGGGTAACTCCCCCCGGTTTATATACTGGGCATGACGTGCTGTGGTATGGAATACCCCTTTGGCTAGTTTGGGTCAGGTGTCCTGTCTCTGCTTCCTCCCGGCTTCCCCTCCTCCCTGGCAAAGCATGAGACTGAGAAAGTCCTTGGTTGGAATAAACATTACTTAGCAACAACTAAAAACATCGGTGTTATCAGCGTTGTTCCCAGGCTGAAAGTTAAAAAACACAGCACTGCACCAGCTACTAAGCAGGAGAAAAATGACTGCTATAGCTGAACCCAGGACACCATTGCCCCTCATTCTGTCACCAGGCACCACTGAAAAGAGCCTGGCTCCGTTCTCTTTGCATGCTCCCTTCAGGTATTTATATACTTATTATTATATATAATACATATACTATGTATCTATCACTTATGCACTCATTATTTAATAAGATCCCCCCTGAGCCTTCTCTTTTCCAGGCAAAATAGTCCCATGTCTCATTCTTTCCTCATAGGAAAGGTACTCCAGACACTTCATCTTCTTTTTGCCCCTCCTTGGACTCTATCCAGTATGTCCATGTCTATCTTGTACAGGGGAGCCCAGAACTGGACATCAGCAGTGCTGAGTAGATGGGAAGGACCACCTCCCTCTGCTATACTTTAGGGCAATACTTTGTCTAGTGCAGCCCAGCCCAGTATACCATTAGCCTTGTTTGCAGCAAGGGCACACTGCTAGCTCATGTTCAACTTCTTACATTGCCAGCAATCATAGAATCATAGAATCATAGAATCATGGAATGGTTAGGATTGGAAAGGACCTTAAGATCATCTAGTTCCAACCCCCCTGCCATGGGCAGGGACACACCCCACTAGACCAGGTTGCTCAAAGCCCCATCCAATCTGGCTTTGAACATTGCCAGGGATGGCGCAGCCACAGCTTCCCTGGACAACCTGTGCCTCACCACCCTCACAGTAAAGTATTTCTTCCTTATACCTAACCTGTTTAAGCTAACTTTCCTTAAATCTCCCTTGTTTAAGTTTGAACCCATTGCCTCTTGTCTTATCGTTGCAGTCCCTGATGAAGAGCCCCTCTCCAGCACCCTTGTAGGTCCCCTTCAGATACTGGATGGCTGCTATGAGGTCTTCACTCAGCCTTCTTTTCTCCAGGCTGAACAGCCCCAACTTTCTCAGCCTGTCAGTCCTCCTGTTACTATAAAGCTTCTTCTTTTCTCATGACTGTTTCTAAGCTGTGCAAAGGCCCAGGTGCGCTGAGTTGTGTCCAGGTGCTGAGGGCACCAGGAGTCTCTGCAGCCTTGCCACCTTCCTGGGGGCTGGCAGTTGCTATGCAAAGTTAGCTCTGTTACCATGCAGCTGTGACCCTGGATCAGGCTGCTGTTGACAACAGCTATGCTGTGAGAAAGAGACATCGGAATCTCTTCTGGCACCTTCCCACCTGTCTTGGGAGCTGGTCAGGTCCTTTCCTTCATTCCCTGCCTTGCTGACCTGGCCTCTCTAGGCAGCTAGAGATTGGGGCTGTGCCTGACTGGCACAGCCAGACCTGCTCCGCTCTTCTTGCTGGAATACCTTGGGGCTGCATCCCATGTGGGTGAGGGCACTGCCATCAATTCTCCCAGCTCCCAAAGCTCTGCACTAGCTGCCCTGCTGCTTCCTGGCTCTAGGTTAACCACCTGGGGCCAGAGAGCTGATGTACCACACTCAGAGGATTTTCTACCTTCTCTCTGCACACCTCTGATGCAAAGGGCAGGGACTGCTGGACCTGCATCATGTTTACCATACTTGTACTTCTGAATGGCTTTCTTATGCAATGTTCCGGGGTTATAACACTGGAAAAGCTTCAAGTGAACCAGATTATTTTATGAAGTAAAATAGTTACAGAATATTTTACCTATTTACATGTTTGTTCATTATTTATTGTAATAATAGTTACCAGTCTTTGTGAGAATTATTATTTCTGTAAAAATATTATTTGCAGAGGAAAAAAAATGTGCCAAACTCCTGAAATAGTACTACTGAACATAGCAGTTTGCTTGTAAGAATGAATGTGACCTGTCAGTTTTAATGAAGTCAGATATTTAAGTCTTGTCTAGATTTCACTTTTCCAGATGGATTTACATTATTTTAAATGCTTAAACATCTATAATATTAATCTACTATGCTCTGGCTACAAACAAGATCGTTTTGTTTGGTTGGGTTTTGTTGTTCTGTTTGGTTTTTTTTCTCCCCTCTCCTTTGTCATTTCAGCATTTAAACTACTTGGCCACTGAAGACACTTTATTAGGGAAGGAATCAGAGTTTATTGACAGAAATCTATATTCTTTTTCCTGGTTTAACAGATGGAAAATCTAGACACAATCAGTAAGTGTTACAAAGGCAGTCAGACAAAATTGGCTCTTGTCAGTTCGGCATATCACTCAACTTTCTTTGGCTGAGTAGCTAATGCTGTTGTGCGATCATAAAAACTTGTTTAACACGAGACATAGCCATTGCTATCTTTCTTTGTTTTGGAGAAAATAATTTTATAACCTTTTTCTACTTACGTAGATCACAGTGAAAGGAAACACTTTTCATATCTGGCTTTATTATTTTTTTAATAGATCATTGAAATCAGAGGAATATATGATATTATGCTACTATAAGAACTTCTAAAATGGAATACAGCTTCATCACTGCAACGTATATGACCCTAGCCTAAAATGAACTGGCATCAATCATTCCTTTAACACGAATCTGCCTTTTCCATGAGCAGATCTAAGATTCACTGAACAGGTCCTGAACCACCAGTAAAAAGGCATTATTTCAGTGACTTAAGCGGGGCCAGCATTTTACCATTTTATTTTGAAGGGATGTTCTGTAATATAAAGACCTTCCTGTATTCTGAGCAGGCAAACAAGTGCTGCCTGCCTTTAGCATAGCTTTATTTATACATGTTATTTCTCTCTGCATTTCTGGGAATACTACCAGAATGGTGACAGGGTTAATGTACCCTTTCCATTCGAGAATATGCTGTAGATGAAAGAAGGACAAAGGCGGGGAGGTTTGCACTGCAGGTTTTTTTTCTACAATTGTAAAGTTGAGCCAAATTGCATACAAAAGTATTTAAACTTCATTCATGGTATCAGGGTATCGAATCAAAGACATTTCAGCTGGGGTATTGCTTCTTCTGACTGAATATTTAGCAAACATTTTCTGAAAATTATCCTGCAGTTTATATCAAAGGAAAAACAGTACCTGGATCAGTTTTAGACAGAGCCTAGACACATTCACATATTGGTTCAAACTGTTCCTTAACTAAAGTAAAAGACAGCTAGGATATACTGGGATTCTTATTGATCTACTAACGTTTTATTAAAACATTACTCTATTTTTATAACACCTTCTGAGGCTTCAGAGGCTCATTGAAAAAATTGGCGAGTCTCCCAAGTAGTGACTGCCCAGTGAAGTACCAGAACTGATTTTCCAAAAATGTACGGCTTGTATCAGAATTTTTTAAGTTAGGAAGGTGCATTGGGTTTGCATGGCAAGGATTTGGTAGCAGGGGGGCGCTACAGAGGTAGCTTCTGTAAGAAGCTGCTAGAAGCTTCCCTTGTGTCTGATAGAGCCAATTCCAGGCAGATCCAAGACAGACCCACTGCTAGCCAAGGCCAAGCCCATCAGAGACAGTGGTAGTGTCTTTGGAATAACAGATTTAAGAAGGGGGAAAAAATCTGTTGTGGAACAGCAATGGGAGAGCAGAGTGAAAATATGTGAAAGCAGCAAGTCTGCAGACCCTAGGTCAGTGCAGAAGGAGGGCAGGAGGTGCTGCAGGCGCTGGAGCAGAGACTCTCCTGCAGCCCATGGTGCAGACTATGGTGAGGCAAGCTGTGTCCTGCAGCCCATGGAGGTCCACGGTGGAGCATATAACCACTGTGGTCCGGGGAGGACCCCATGCCAGAGCAGGGAGATGACAGAAAGAGGCTGTGACCCGTGGGTGACCAGTGCTGGATCAGTCTGTTCCTGAGGACTGCACCTTTGGGAGGGACCACACTGGAGCAGTTCATAACTGCAGCCTGTGGGAAGGCCTCATGTGGAGAAGGTCTTGGAGGACTGTCTTCCATAGAAGGACCCCATGGTGGTACAGGGGAAGAGTGTGAGGAGTCCTCCTCCCTCTGAGGAGAAAGGAGCAGCAGAGACGTGATGAACTGACTACAACCCCCTTACCCATCTCCTGCACACTTGGGAAGGAGTGAGAAATCATGTGTAAAGTTGAGCCCAGAAGAGGGAGGGTGGGAGAATGTTTTTAGATTTGGTTTTTATTCTCATTCTCCTACTCTTGATTTGATTGTAATAAATTCAGTAATTTCCCAAGCAAGTCTGTTTTGCCCATGATGGTAGTTGCTGAGTGATTCCCCTGTCCTTATCTTGACTATGAGTCTTGTTTATATTCTCTCTCCTGTCCATCCGAGAGCAGGGATGATAGAACAGCTTGTGGGCATCTGGCACCACGCAGGGTCAACCCACCAGAAGACAATTCCTTTCATTTAGGGCTACTAAACATGCTTAGAGCTTGACTGGAAAAATATGAAATTGCAGCTTAGACATGACAGATATCTAACTATTGTCAAGAGTAAAATCTGCAGCAGTGAAGAACTCTGCAGCATTAAATGCAGAAGCTGCTCCAGTAACAGTTCATTCATAAACTTTATTGGCAATCCTGGAGTATGGATAGATAAAGTGATCAGTTACACAGCTTGGGTACAAGAAAATAGCACTCTTTATTTCTCAGTATAAAGATAATGGAACAGTCTCACAGGTACTATTTAGTAAAAAAAACCCAAACAAACACCAGAAAAATGCAACAAAAAGTTTTAGCTGATAATCAGTTAAGATTATGTTAGAGTGTACTGTTTGAAGCTTGGTTGAATTTTCTAAAAAAAAAAAAAAAAAAAAAAAAAAAATCAATTTCACATTAGGATCATTTGAATTAAACACATTTTCAATGACTGCTACTCCTTATTCAAGTGTCACATTCAACTCAACACTGAGGACAGAAGACCATACTTACAGATAATGGATTTTCATGTATATTTCCAATAGCATTTAACAGAAATCAATGTACCTTTGATTGTTTAGAGACTGGCAAAATAATACATACTGTTCATACTTCAGTAACCAAATTGTTTCTTCTAAAGATCAAAAGAATTCTGCATTTATTTCTTTTCCTTATTACATGGTTTATTCTCAGTTGTATGTTGAAAGGAAAATTAAAATGTAAGGTAGATATGTACCACTGCCAGAAGGTTTCTGAATCTGGTGAAATTAATTGCTTATGCTAACAGTCAGTTAAAAGGAACATAAATCTAATTTAGAGTGCTGACACCCGAATTTGGTGAGGGGCTCAATTTATATATATTTACCATGCATTTTATTACCATAAACTTTATAAAAGACCTCACCAAACAAAGGCAATAATTTCTTTCTGTCTAAGTAACTAGCCACCTAACTCCTCATTTCAGTAGCACTGGCCATGCCCATGGAATTGCTATTCTCAGTATAATCACTGGCTTACACTAAAAATTCACGCTTCTTTGTGGTAACACTTCTTGCAATCAAGCCATGTGATATGACAGGATGTGTGTCAACTTGTCTCAGGTGGCCTATTAGGTTTAAAGATGAAGGCCAAGTGACACAGCCATCTGTGCATTGGTACTGTTTCTGTCTCATACCTTCCCCCATGCCTCTCCTCCAAGGGCTTATGTTGGCTACCAAATGTCCCTGAATAATATAGATATATATAATCAAGTAGAAAGTGATGTATTAGACTTACTATGGCAATGCTCAGAGGTTGAACAGATTTGATGTCTATACACAGACACGCTGTTTTTTTCAACTATGTATAGTTTTAAGGCCTTCAGGCCTTAAATACAAACTGTAATATTTAATAGATATATAATACAAACTGTAACATCTCATTAGTAGTTTCCATAATACATCAAATAACATCAAAGAATAGTTACAAATGTCAATGTGCTACCTTTCATGTTGCAGGAGTTGTGAACATTTACAAATATAGTTTTGGGGTTTTCTTGTTTACTCTTTTTTTCCCCCCCCTCCCCCCCATAATTACCCATCCTTATTCCCCAAATAAGCCAGAAGCATGGAGTACATCAAATGCAGGGAAGAATAAACAAAATTTCTCAGGAACAAGCGTAAACCTCAATGACTGAGTCCAACTCACCATTTTGCTCCCAAAGAAAATAAACTAGCCATGCAAGCAAAATAATGTGTATCATTATTCCAGACAAGAATGAAAACACGCCACAAGCATCATCCATCCATCCATCCATCCCAATGCACCTTCTATCTAGCCTGATGGCTAGAACAGTCAAGTAAATGTTTCTTTTTTTTTCACAGGGATTAAAATCTCTTCAGGAGAATGAGGGAATTGAATGTGAAACTCCCACAGCCTCAGTGAGTATGTTGAAGACAGGGATACTGTACAAAGAAACAATTTTGGCTGTCTCAGTTCTGAAAGATGAGACTGCCTCTTGGTCTTTCACAAGTACAAGTTGACAAGTAGAAGTTGCCAACATCCAGACTCTGGAGAAACGCCAAAAGATTTTTTGGTCTGTGCATATTGAACTTTGCCATCCCTTGAGATAAAACTAAAATCATGTTCAGTACACCAAGGTCTCATTCACATGCCTGCTTAGCCTATGAAGAATCTATATATTTGCCGAGTCATTGCTAAGGGGAAAGATAATTTTATTTTACTGTGCAGGTCATTTTAAAAGCGCTTTGCAGCTTTCTGGTATATCTAAGTTATTCTTAGGCGTAAGTTAAGTTAGGCTATCTGATTTTAGCCACCCAGGCTTTGGAATCAATACAATAACCACAGCCACAATCTTTTCTATTTCTTTGGCTTTTTATGATCCAAGGGAAACTGCAAAATCTGCTCAAGTTTCACCTCAGCAAATCCATTTGAGTGGCTCATACTTTTCCTTTTTGCCTTGATTATTTAGTCCTTGTTCACCAAAAATCATTTATCAGGCTTTTTAAATCAAATTTGTGCTTACCACCAGAAAATACATTTCGTTTGAAGAACAGATTTCTTTTTATGTTACCGCGTTTTATTTTTTTTGTACTACTTTTAGTCTTCTGTTGATTACTTCATTTCCCCCCCTAAGAGTTTTTATCTGAAAATGTAGACTTAGACAGAAAAAAACCTTTCCAACTGTATATGGTGCAATGCTTAGTTAAAAAGATGATAGTAATCTCTATAGTCTGTTTTGATTCGTGGGTTTCAGTCTTCAGCGTTGACAAGAACAGCATTTAAACATCCCTCTGAACAGAGAGCTGCTCCCCTGTATGCTTCCCTGACATATTCTTTTTTTTTCTGGTAGAAATAGCACCCAATCTCAAGTCAAATTTAATGACAAAAATGTCATACATGAAGCTGTAAGAACTTAGCCAAAGGGACATTTTCCTTGCAAAATGTCAGAAATGAAGGACTGTAGCCTCAAATCTTGATTTCCCATTCACACCACCTGTCTCGTTCTACTTGACAAAAAGTTCCCCAGCTAAGTGAAACACCTTGAAACTTTTCTGTGTGTGCTTTGGGAGTAAGAGACTGATAAGACAGATAGAAAGAGCTAATCTGATTCAGCATTTTATTCAGGACACCAAGGAATAGTTTCTGAAGCCCTTGCTGTTCTGTTTGGTTGGAGAGAAATGTAGTAAGGTATAAAACGTTACCTGCCTACAGTTCCTTCCTGGTTGCAGATCTCCCCAGGCATGAGAGAACTTGTGCTGAAAAGAGCAAATCCGAAGCTTTGCTGTTTGCCACTGGACAGCACAGTGCTGCAAATGACGGTCTCACTGTTTTCTTTGTCTGCCTTGACCACATATTTCAAAGAAGCAATCTGAAACAGAACTGGCAGGTTTGTTTTGAAGAGATATGCCTTCTGTAAAAAGGAAACAGTAAGCTCCCCAAAAGTCAGAATCGGTAAATGAACACATCAGAAGTGAGGGCTGTTTGTAACAAACATCTGATAGGCTTATTAAAGCTGCACCTCTACAGTAGGACGGCAGGAAAAAACCTTGCTGCACGGGCCACCACCAACACTCCAGAGAGAACAGAACAGAAGCCCCAGAGAATTTCAGCAATTGCAGGACAACAATTTAGGGAAGAAATAAAATAAGGTCATGTTGGTGACATGAAAGCTAAAAAAGTACAAAAGATAATTGTTGCAGGAAGGTAATAGACTCATGTAGACATAGATAATTCGATTTGAGTAGGGTATATATCCAAGTTACAAGCAAAGTGAGATAAGTCCTGGAAGATCTGTTACTCTCCTATCCATTCACTACATTTCATATTCTAACTTCAGTTTGCACTTTCTTTTTTTTTAGCTTTCTTTGGACCACTCACGTCATAGCCAAGTCACTCTCAGCTTCCACTATATTGTTAAGGACTTCAACAACTACATGTGCAGAGGTAGAATAAAATCTCCCTTTCTTTGACTCTTCCCAGTACTCCTTCTTTTCTCAATACTCTTTCTCCCCATTTTTCTCTGGTCTTTAGTGGTCCATATAGCTTTAAAATCCAGCTTTCTGGTTTTCCATATTTTTACCTCTTCAGGAAACATACTATGAGCATTGTTTTAGGACTTTTGTATAATTTCTATTCTAAATATTAATTTTCCTTTTTGGGAAAATAGAAAATAGTTTGAACTTAAACAGCTTCAGAAAATCAGTTGAAAATTATGGGGAAAAAAATCACTTTTTTCTTCAAAACCAGTTTTTTTAAGGAATATCTGTGAGTTGAGTTTGAAAAACGACATAATAAAGTCTGCAGAGACACAACTCATGAGATTAGTAGCCACAATATTATAATTTACACTTTTCAAAGGTCTATTAAAATCAAATCAGGACACAATTCAGCCCTACATCTCAGTGGTCCTCAATGGTATTTCTCCACTGACCTTTAGGGAGGCATTCATTCTCACTTAAATTTAGCTATCTTAAGTTAATTGAGTTAATTGTTTAAGCACTTGTACAGTCTAGAAGGGAAGTGGGGGGAGGAGGGGGAAAGGAAAGAGGCAAACTTTTAAAGGACAACTGTTCTTTATACTAAAAATGTGCATAAATGGGTATTATGAGTCACCCTCTAATGGGTCTTCTCTATGTTAATTCTGTCTTATGCATTCGTATGGACTATTTGCATCTCCTACTCGTCTTGATAATTTCAGCATCCAAAGAACAAAATTTTTCCCCCAGAAAACCAGGAATGGGGAGCTTTTCAATGGCCTAATTTGCTATGAATATTGATAATTTTTAATGGATAGACTAAGAAGTGAGTGGCATGCAAGTCAAAGCCATGCATAGGTGAGCAGAGCTTTCTCAAGTCATAGTGAAATGCAACAGGGTGGCAGGTTTACTGTTTGGATGTGGTAGATCTCTAAAGATGACTTCAAAATTAATTCTAATTATCTTTGGAGTGCTGAAATACTTCAGAGAGCTAAAAGCAAGTGGATATATAAGATGTTAACTGCAATAGAATTGCAGTGCAATTGCAGTGCAATCTGTGTTATATTCATTTTTCCATTCTCAATGAATGAGAGGTTAGAAAATGGAAAATAAAAAATTAACAAGTTTGGTTTTGGAGTTTAGAAAGGTCTTTAATGCTCCATAGTATGACAACAAAAAAATACCACTAACAACTTACCCTTATACTGCATCTGTATCTTCAATCACTAACGAACAATACATTACAAAGTTTTGCTTTATCAGATCTTAATTTTGGTAACAAAGCAGTATTATTTGTGTACCTTGTTATTCTGCTGTTGCTCTTTGCTTCCTGTGTTACTTACAACTCAAGCAGTAAAGCTAAAAATGATGTATTTGAAAAATTGAATCTCTGAGTCAGTCCAAGATACCAAAGCAAATTAAATGAAAATTGGAAGAGCTAAAATTTTTTTCACATGAATGAATAATTTCTTACAGAACAAATACAAGATCGTTTGAGTGGAAAAAGCACTGAGTGCCAAACGACAGGAGAAAAGCTGTTCTATTTTACATATAAATGAAACAAAGTAAATTAAAAAAAAAAAAGTGTATTTAAGTCACAGAAACAGATTGAAGCCTGGTTTAAAAAATACAGAAAAACAAACCCAACAAAAAACTCAAAAGAAACTTTTGATCTAATTAACCTGTATCCTGTTTGGTTTGTTACAGTGAAAGATCCTGTAAAAAGACAATTTACTGGGGACCCAATCCAACATTCTCTGAAATCAATGTAAAGATTCCCAGTTTCGCTTTGTCTATGACAAAGACCTTTCGCAAACTCTGCAAAAGAGAGTAAGAATTTGCTTTACCTTACTGGTTTTAGATCACATCTTCTGAAATACTGAGGTCATCTCAAACAGAAAGTGGAGAAATTACATTTCTAAATATCATAATTGTTTCATCTGTGATACATATTTCACTCCTACCAGAATTCTTTTTCTTTGACATAGATTGAGATCTTATATCTACACTGTTTTATAAGTTTTCATGCTTTGAACTCTCAACCTTATCAAACACCTGTAGCTAATCAGTTACAGGATGCTGCCATTTTCCTGGGACCAGTGCATTTGTCTCAGAGCTCCTTTGCTAGTTACATGTTTCCTTTGATCCGTAACTGTAATGTTATGAACATTCAAGTATGTGATTGTATTTGTGCAGAGCTGCATCGTGAAACTGATGCAGAGCTATGTGCCTCTCTTTTAGATTCTTTGCTCATATTATGTTGAGGAGGATGCCCTGCCGAGTTTTTGTGCTTATCGTTATGTTATCAGTATGCTGTAATTCTGCAGTGATTTGAAAAGTTAGCGATGTAGTAAGTGGTTTAGAAGGAAGAAGAAGGAGGTGGTCCATTATCCTCCAGGCAGAGCAGTTTGTCTGGTGTCTTTTTTTTTTATTCCAAATTTCCACCATGCCACATCCTTTTACATCATGTTTTGCTGAATTATGCTAACATATATCAAGTCATATCACATAAAAAACAAGCTAATGTGACAAGACATGGGATAGCAGAATGAAACTTGCCAGAGTTTTGAATTATTTTTCTTTCTTTTACTTTTCATCTGCTGCCTAAAAAGAAAAGGCCGGTCAAAACCACCTTGTCACTGTCTGTGTCCAATATACATTTAAGCTTTTTACAAAAATTCAAAGTTACCTTTACCAACTCTTGCTAAGTTCCATTAGGACTTTATCCACTCTCAGATGCTGAGAATCTTGTAAGATATTTATTTTTCATTCAAAAGTACAAACTGAAGATTTAATCTTTCAGTTTTAAAGCTGTACTGCGGTAATCATTTGCTCATTCTACCAGAACTTGTATTTTGATTCAACAGTTAGTGAAATGAATCCAAAGCATGATTTCAGTGATTCTACACACTCTCAGCATCTCCAAAAGGCATTTTCTATTACTAATAAGGCTCCTACTGTTTGTGAGGCCAATTTTCTGTTTCATCTACCCTTTGTTTTGGAAGTATCTTTGGGTTTTACCAGATAATGATTTGAAAGAGATTTTCCTAAAGAGATTTATTTATGTCTTCTTCACTGGCACAGAGAATATTTGCCTTTTTAGTGAGCCTATAACCATCAACAGCAATTTAGGGCATTAAGTTTCTGCAGCGACATGAAACCTCCAAATTTGAAAGCCCTTTGTCTGGGCTTCCTATCTTGAAAAGAAAACTGCACAGCATCCTGCAACTCATTATAGCAAATCAGACAAACCAATCTCTTTCATACAGTCTGGTTGTCGCAAGGCACCAGTGAATTCAGCTCAGTGATACTGAAATGGCAGAGGCCAACCTGTAATCAACATGTAAATATATTTTAATCCAAACTTACAGGGGTCCAAGATTTGGGTGTCTCCCAGATTCCTATGAAGAGAGTTTTTCTAGGAAGCAGCTACAGATTTGTCACACTTCTCAGGTAGAAATCAGTATTTTTCTCTTTTCTGGAATAGCTGGTATACTTCACTGTTACAT
This sequence comes from Strigops habroptila, assembly GCF_004027225.2. Classification (NCBI taxonomy): domain Eukaryota; kingdom Metazoa; phylum Chordata; class Aves; order Psittaciformes; family Psittacidae; genus Strigops; species Strigops habroptila. The sequence goes on along the minus strand of NC_044277.2, from coordinate 45,230,645 downwards.
CCAGAGATACCACTTCCTCCCCAGGTAACTTTGGTTAAAATTACCAAGAAGACATCAGTAGAAATAAATTAATGAGACTTGATCTTATCTAGTGCATTTTAAAGAACTGCTAAGTATGGGAAAAAGTTTAGAAGAAAACAGAAGCTAGTGTTGTTTGAAGCACAGTGAATGAGAACTAAAGTCTTTCTGCAAGTGGAGACTCTTAATCTCAGGGTGGTGGGTTTGTGCCCCATATTGGGCACTACAAAGGACTGTCGTGGTTTAAACCCAGCTGGTAACTCAGAACCATGCAGCTGCTCGCTTACTCCCTCACTTCTTTATCTGCCCGCTCCCGGAGGGATGGGGAGGAGAATCGAAACAATGTAACTCCCATGGATTGAGATAAGAACAGTCCAGTAATTAGGGTATAATACAAAACTACTACTGCTACCACCAATAATAGTAACGATAAGGGAAATAACAAGGGAAGAGAATGCAATTGCTCACCACCTGCCGACCGATACCCCACCCAACCCAAGCAGCGATCTGGGCCTTCCGGGTAACTCCCCCCAGTTTATATACTGGGCATGACGTGCCATGGTATGGAATACCCCTTTGGCTAGTTTGGGTCAGGTGTCCTGCCTCTGCTTCCTCCCAGCTTCCCATGGCCCTCCTCACTGGCAAGCATGAGGCTAAAAGTCCTTGATCAAAGTAAACATTACTTAGCAACAACTAAAAACATCGGTGTGTTATCAGTGTTGTTTTCAGACTAAAGTCGAAAACACAGCACTGCACCAGCTACTAAGAAGGAGAAAAATAACTGTTAAAGCTGGACCTGGGACACTCAGACTTGTTCAGGTCAGGCATCTGACCTTTCTTTCACAACTCCATAGATTTTAAGAGGGGTAGAACAGTACGGTTTTTATGCAGCTCATTTACCTGTGAAAACTTACCTCTGTGAGGATATTTAGTAAATACTTTCACCATCAGATAGCCCTCTTTCATGCGGATCATATCTCCACACATGCCCAAATCCAAAAGTTAGTTAATAATGGTGGCAGCAAAATCAGTAGGGGCTGAAATCCCTTCAGCCAGTCAGAACACTGGATATCAGTGTATTTTCCCCATAGATTTGGTTTGTCAAGATACTTAAAATATTGGTCAATCACTAAAAGTAAGGAAAAAAAAAATAAAATCCTCCAAGTCCTGCCCCCACCCCAGTCTATGTGCTTCAGAAAGCTACCTTACACTATGGTTAAAATAAAAGGCCAGGCATTTCCATTCTGTTGAACTGTCTTGCTGCTGCTGCCCAAGTAAAGTAATCTTCAAAGCCCTTTGCCTGTGAGATCAAAATGCCTAATTTTCACTCCTCAAAAGATACAGACCCTACAATTTTTTGGGTTTTGAAACAGAAAAATACAGTGTCTGTCTAAAGTGGTCTGACCATCTGTAACAATGGATAGAAAGAAGGAAGGCTGGGTGAGGGGATAAAGATGGTTACTTAGGTGTAGGTTGAGAACTTGGGCCATGAAGCTTGAAGAAATCCAATTTTTCAGTTCATCTCTTCCCTGTTATTCAAAGGTCTCCAAGCTCTGCAATCTTTTTGGTTCATACTCCAGTGAAACCATGTTAAACTAAAAAATGCATAGGCCGGAACCCAAAACAGGAGTTAGAGAAAAGGTTTATGAAAGAGCTTAAAAGCATCCCATGTTCTCAGACATTGGCTTGGGCTGCACTCCTCTCTAGTAGTTTTAGTCTGCGATCTGCAGTGAAATATTAGGTGTTCCTACAGCAGTGAGACAGTGATATGCCATACTGAAATAGCTTGTGTACATTCATATGCTTCTGAAGCCTAGCCATTGGAAACACATAAATTAGGTTTCTTCTTGGTGTTTGCTAAGCATTAATGTAGAAACATGCATTAAATGATGCTAATAAAACTCATAGATGGTTGTATATTTAACAGGTGCCACAAGTTTCAACATCGATATTGTTTAGTTTTGCTGAGCATTTAAAATCTTACAGTGATTAAGATTAAGACTTAGATTAAGGCTATTAGTGACTTCCAATGGGATTTTCAGGCCTAAATAAATTTGCTTGGGGTTTGTTTTGTTTTGTTTTGTTTTTAAGTTTTTTTTGCATTTCTATATTCCACTTCGATCAATCAATGGTAAACCTACTTAGCCATCCAACTTGCGACATATCAGCCTGTGAATTTAAACAAGAGTAGTGATGATGTTGGAAATAATTATACAATTTATTTCTGTGAAAGCTGTTTTCAAAATATGAAAATTTTGAAAATTATCTATTTTCAATACAGATTTAATGAAATGCCTGCTTTGAACTGGGATTTGAAAAAGATGTGTAAATGGCTTGAGCCATTCAGTCATCTTAGCACTATTATGCTTGCTAGGTTTGGAGGTGACTTGCTTGTTAGCATGTGTGTATGATGTGTGTAACTTTAAGTGTATAGGGGTAATTTAGTAGGCAAAGAATTTAAAAATGTAAGTGCTTATCAACTGGGCTGGCAGAGCTGCTCCATTAGCGCATCTGGTAGAGCTGCTGCTTTGAAATGCGACATGGAGATGGATGGACTCCAGAGTAACCACACTTCCCACAGGCTGCAGGAGCCAGCAGGACTGCCTGACAAACCCACTAGGTTCATTAAGCTCAGTAGAACCCTGCAGGAAAAAGCAATTTTAAAAATAGCTTTCAAAGGCTCCCTGGGTTTAAAAGTTCTGGGTTCTTTTCCATCTCACCATGCAGAGAAATCTTTGCTTCTAAAGCATAATTTACATCCCCTGAATGAAGAGAAATAAAATATCTTTCTGGTCTCCTTGATACTCATGAGCTGCCATTTTCTTGGAAGGAATTTACCCTATTTGTCATCTTAGCTCACCTAATTCTTGAGTAGAGCTAGTCACTTTGTTGAAAATATCTGTTTCACTCTGCAGTTCCAGCAATGCTTAAAATCCACATCTTGAAATGTTAGGCTGTTTTTCCAGAGGTATACTTTTTCACCACTATGTTTTTGCAGGTGTTGAGAGCTAAAGCTTTTACTGTTGTTGATGCCGTTAGGCGGGTGGATAGGAAGGGGTTATCAGCCTGGTGCCAGGAGAGGAACTGGGAAAAAAATCTAACTTCAAATTCGCAAAATGTGTCATCTGAGGTACACAAATCTTTTCTGCTTTCTTACTGTATTATCAATATTAGCTACTAATTTCTTTCCTCTTCTCCCACTGCAGTAAGGTAAGGTAAATAATTAGACTTTTCATAGACTAAGCAGAAGTTATGGATGTGATCTTGTTGTGCTGAGTACCCCTTTAATTTTACTTCAAGGGATGAGGCAGTTCTATAAATTGTCTGACTTCTTCACAGCAAAGAAAAAATGTCATTAAACACCTCAGCTAATGAAAGATTAAAATCTTATTAATAGTTCTAGACCTCTCTCTCAATGCCACAGTGACAATCTTTGTGCCATAGGAATTGTTTGTGCATATCCGACAAATGATGGCTGAAATTTTTAAAATATACGGGTACTGTTAAAATTCAGTCACTGGAACTCTAGCTGCCTTACGCATGTAAATTGACTTTTAATACTGAGAGGGTTGTGTATGGTATCACTTGCTGTACAGTAGCTAGAATCTTTACAGGTTTTACAAATTCACTTATTTCTCAGATAGCAGGACATTTCCTCTTACTTATGTCTATTGACGCCATTTCATTTTTTCATTGACTCCTAGCGGAGACTGTCAGCCCAAGCCAGTTGAATAAAACCTTGGAGTCATCTAGCACTACTGTATATTGGGCATTTAAATATAACTTCATGGCAGTAGAAGGAAGACCCCTATGCCTTTGAAGACTTCCATGTTGTCACTTATAACCTAAACAAGCAAAATAACACTTACAAGCAAAATCTAGCACAGGCACAGGGAACCTATGCTAATTCTCTCTATCTATCATCTTCCTTATTGTGCTTTTGTTTGTAGGAGTACCAGGACAGAACCTTTTGTTTACCACGATTGTTTTAGGCTCATGGATTTGTCTGAACTTTGGATACTTTAATATAGCATGTATGAATTGAATGTCAGAACAAGTGTGCGCTAGCAGAGATATCGTTTCATCAGTTGGAGCTTCTCTTTAAATATCAAAATTTTAAAAAATGTTCCTCCGTTATGAAGGGGCTTGACAGCTGTCAGGTGAGACACTGAAATGTGAGGAGTGAAATCAAGCCACCTTCCTGCTCTTTCTCCACAGATTCTGGCTGATTAAATACCTCTACCCAGATATGCAGGTAGTACGCATAAGAAGAAATTCCTGTAGCATATATTTTTAGCCAAACTAAATGGAAAAAAAAAAAAAAAAAAAAAAGGCTTTCAGAATTCTCAGGTTTGTGCTATAAGTAAATATAAGTAAAATCCCACTTCTTATCTCAGCATGATGTGAGGGATGTCATCTTAGCTAAGTGTATACAGCACAAGTCTTCACAAAGCTCCATGAAAGCTGATGCTTATGTTTGTGACACATAAACCCTTCTGGAATCAGATGGGCTTCTTAAGGATGACTCGATTTACTGGCATGCTGCAACTTGCAGGATTAGATTCAGCTTATAGGTAAAAAGCACAAGAAAAGAAATGTTTAAGCAGACTGACTAGAAGGTATGTGGCTGACAAGGCTTGAATAAATTAACTTGTCCTACCTGGAAATAAAAAAGAGGGAGGAGAAAGTGAACATAAACATCAATAACCAATGGCAACAATCATGAAAAAGAGTTTGGAGCATGGGGGTGATCAAAGAAGAAAAGAGTTCAGCAGGGCCCTATCACTAAATAGGCAAACACAATGTTAACTCACATGTAAAGACAAGGAAGGGAAAGAACGAAGGACTGAAATCCTGTTAAAGGCATTAACACGATTTCTCAGGTGGGATTCCTTGGAGCAGCCAGAAATATGCCTGGCAAAGGATATCGGTGACAACTTGTTGCCTATGTGGCCAAGACAAAGCCAGGAATATTTAAGTACTTCTACTAGAGGAACTGTAAAGGAAATTTAAGTATTTATGGTCCATTGTGAAGCAGCTCAGATGAGAACTAATGATGAACAGCTTGATATTAGGCACTGGAAGAAAAAGATTTCTGTCAGATCCCTTGGTTTTTCAGCAGAAGGTTGGAGGAATTCAAATCTCATTTATTCTACTGAAATATTCAATAAAAAAGCAATTTATTTTGTACCTGCCAGGAGGGGATACCGGGGGAGTGGGGAGGAAAGAAGGAAGCTCTTCATGTTTATTTACCCACTATGTTTGTTCTGAAGAGTATGGTCGCTTTAGTAATTTTCATTCAACTCAGGTAGAAAGGGTAAATATCAAACAATTGTAAAGAAGTATGAAAAAATTAATACTGTATATAGATGAAATGTAAATATAGAGTTAAAAACCAAATACAATGTTGACTGTAAGCAGAAAAAAATTTTGGTACAGTAAATAGAAACATGTTATAAGAAATAAGTAGAAAGGTTGTTGATGGTGGAAAGTTTGATTAGCCTTTACAATTATAAAATCAGTCTTAAAATCTTGAAAGATTAAGGATAACAAAAAAAAAAAAAGAGGCCCTTTAGTTCTTGGTGTCCCGGACTACATCTTTTAGGATGTTGGAAAGATATAGAATTAAAAATTAATAGATCTTCAATTTATTGAGCAAAAAACCCTATCAGTCTTCTGCCTAACCAGCTGCAAACAAAAAGGTTAAGGAAAACAGGCAATAGTCTTATACTGTGGATGTAACTGATAACAGAAAAGAACTGAAACAGCCAGGCAAGTCTGAACCACTGTCAGACACCATATAAAGTTCTTATGCTCTGGTCATTCTCAAAAGATAAGTGACTGTCTCATATTTGGAAAACAAGAAGTAAAAGCTGCAAAAAGTTCCATAAAGAGTCCAACTGAGCAGGAGTTTTCACATGTCAGAAAACTGTGCACAGTATGAAGAAAGGATTGATAACAGCGTGATTAGCATAGAGAAATTTTTCATGGGATTGGTGGTAAGCACTGCAGCAGAAGATGAATGGGCTACTACTCTGGAAACAAGTGGAACATTTATTAATTAACTAGGAAACAGGTGCAGTAAAATGTATGGTAGTCAAAATCATGATTAGCACTGGCAGAGCAGCTGGGGGTAGTATTTAAGGTACATGGATAGAAGAATGGGTTGCAAAGAGTAAGCTTCTGTCCCCAACTCAAGCACATTCACCAAATGTGCCAATAATTAATATATGTGGGAAGGGGAGAGGAAAGGAACAGAAGAAATAATTTTCAAGTGTATTATAAGGACAAAGAAAGACTAAATTAATCAAAGCATGCCAGGTCTCTGGACACATCAGGAAGGACATTGCACTGAAATACTTAAGAAAATGTTAGGGGATCTCTTCTGGGGAAAAGAAAAATTCCTAAAAGAGCAGAGAACAGAGCTTAAAAAAACCCAGTTACCACAGATGACTCATATCCTTGGGATTATAGAGTAAGAAAGATAGAGACGAGAAAAAAATGAACACATGCAATGCCTTGAAGTCGGAAGACATGTTTGGCCAACAAACTGTCAATATCCATTTGTTTTAGGGAAAAAAAGGAATCAGGCCAGACTTACTTATGTCGGGGGGGAAAAAAAAAAAGAATAAAAGAAAATGACCAGAAAATCCAAGCAGTTCTGAGAAGAGCTAGAGCTCAAACCCAGAAGCTACAAAAGCTGTTGGAATCGTGTCCTGTGTTATCTCTGGAAGACAGTCAGGCAGACTGCAGGCTGCCCACACAGGGATGACTAAAATTTATAAAAAAAATATCCATGGAGTGTAGGACTGTGTTTGGAAATTGATGGCTGCCCAAACTGAGGGTTGCTGCTTCGCAAACACATCCAACAAATATGTGATTCAAATCTTATTAGAGAATCTTATTAGAGGGTTTAAAGAACTTCTGTCTTCAATTAAAGAACCACGAGAAACCCAGCAGGACTCCAGGATTTCTTGCCTTCTAAGAGTTGTCCATTCTGAAATCTTCAACAGCATTACTCTAGCTGTTGTTCTTTACAAAATATTTTAATGTGGGTTATTTTTAAGCATCTTGCTTATTATACTGTTTCTGATACAACAGTAGCTTCCATTTTAATGCATTAGACAGCAAATCCAGATTAAAATTTGTATTTAATGTTAGAGTTTATATTTTTATCAGTGTTGATTCAGGATGGCCCTCAAGATTTGTCAGTAAGCACCTTTATAAATACAAAACTGTGTGCATGTTTGCTTAAAAAAAAGTGTCTAGATATATTTATACATATGTATAATTATTAAGACTGTTGTCGTGGTTTAAGCCCAGCCGGTAACTCGAAACCAAGCAGCCGCTCGCTCACTCCCTCACTTCTTTCTCCCCCCGCTCCCGGAGGGATGGGGAGGAGAATCAAAAGAATGCAACTCCCATGGGTTGAGATAAGAACAGTCCAGTAACTAGGGTATAATACAAAAACACTACCAGTACCACCAATAACAATAATGATAAGGGAAATAACAGGGGGAGAGAATACAAGTGCTCACCACCTGCCGACTGATAGCCAGCCCGACCGGAGCAGCGATCTGGGCCTTCCGGGTAACTCCCCCCAGTTTATATACTGGGCATGACGTGCCATGGTATGGAATACCCTTTTGGCCAGTTTGGGTCAGGTGTCCTGTCTCTGCTTCCTCCCGTCTTCCCCTCCTCCCTGGCAGAGCACGAGACTGAGAAAGTCCTTGGTTGGAGTAAACATTACTTAGCAACAACTAAAAACATCGGTGTTATCAGTGTTGTTCCCAGGCTGAATGTCAAAAACACCAGCACTGCACCAGCTACTAAGAAGGCAAGAAAATGACTTCTGTAGCTGAACCCAGGACAACTGTAAAGAAGAAACACTCTATCCGCAGTCAGGTCAGAATGTAAAGTAGGTAGAGTGTATGATGCTGACAACCTTAAGAGGCAAAATTTGAAGAAGCAAGTCATGCTGTATCATAAAATGGATTTTAAAACTATCATATTAAACCCATGCTACTTTAGAAAATATATTCTTAAGACTCTTTTTATTTTACTTTTTTCAGCATTAAGCCCTTGGATGGAGGGTTTATAATTAAAAGCTTTTTTCTGACAACTCAATGAATAGAAACACATTCAAATGAAAAGATTTTATTAAATGTTGATATGAAATATATTTTCATAGTCAAACCCATCCATCCTGAGTCTTCAGGTGAGGGTCAATAATAGGGACAATTTGCAAGGCTAATTTAATGTTCCTACAAGAAGGAATAACAATGAATGCCTGTGTTAACATCTAATACAACTCTAAGCATGTATATTGTGAGACTAGATGCTTCCATAATCTTCAGCAAACTTAAACAGTTGACTTGCTCTGTTTATGTAGTCAACAGAGAGCTCTATTCCCTTCCCTCCTGCCAAACTTGACTACTAATTGCTTTCTGAACATTTACACATTGTCAGAAGTTGTATCAGACTGAAGATGGAGCAATTATTTTCTACAGGTTATTTTCAAGGAAACCTTACAGAGTAATGTTATCCATTAAAGCAGCATGGAAATTTTTCTCAGCACCATGGGGACTGCTGAAAAAACACCTGAAGTGCACACAGCAATGATTCCTCATATGTCAGGCCCAGAAGCACTCAAATCTTTGGATTGTATTTAAAAAGGAGAAAGAAGAAAATAAAAAGCTTTCGGCATGTTTGCATTCACAGTTGAGAGATAAAGTGACTACAGAAAAATGCTATTTATAAAAGTATTTTTCATCTCATGAATGACCTTACCAAACTGTGTTAAGTTTCAGTAATACCATGCGATATATAGTACTGAAGTTACATTAAAGTCATCTGCTGTTTTAACTCTATAATTTATTGTGAACCCATAATCTATTCTTACTACATTCTGAGATCAGTAAAAATAAGTACCAGAGCCTAAAGAAGAGAGCACCAGTAGGGAGTTTTGAGCCAGCCATCTTGAGCCTACAAAAGTCTCTGCAGTCCTGCAGTGGGTTTTTATCGTCCCCACAATGCATGGAGGGCACCTGTGGGGATAGATCAGAACCGATGCTCGATGATGTAGTCCAGAAGAAAAACAAACCCATAGTTGTTCCACAACACCTTCATAACACTTGTGGAAGACAAAAACATTCTTTACGTACATAAAAATTGCATATCCAAATAGCTCTCCTGTTCTAGGGAAGGTGGAAAAATTCTATGTATGGAGAAATCATGACATAGTGGAAAAGTAGAAGTGCTCATTTTGAAACAAGCATAATATCTTGTATTTTATTTATTTATCACATCAAAATCAAATTGCTACTGATACTTAAAAAAAGATCACTGACTTACTTAGATTATTTTCTAAGGATTTCTGTATATGTGGTATCCATTCTGCATTTACATGTGAGCCACAACTGTAAAATAAAAGACCATTCGTGTGCACTTTTTGCATGTATTTTCAAAGGCAATTTCGGTGCACTATGTGGAAAAGAAGTCCTGCAGCTTCACTGGCTGCTTACATCGTGAACAGAGCAAAATGTGTTGAAAAGATATATGAACTCTCTCATAACTCCTTGGAAATTTACATTGAAACGCCAGCACCATTTATGAAATTATGGCTGGAAGTTTCCATACCTTTTTGAGCACAGGAACCTGGCCTTTATAATTTTCATGTGTACTATGTCCTTACCATTAATATTTTACAAAGAGGGATTTTTCACTTTAATATATTCATTCTAATTTTGAAGGAAGATGAGTGTTCAAAGTTTCAGAGAGTGAAATAAAGTGTAAAATTTTTAATTAATTGTTCACAAACATTGATTTTGCTGTATTTACAGAATTCAGTGGACAATTCATCAGGAAGAAAATTTATGACCTTTCCTTGTGATAACATTTCCCTTAGCTGAAAACATCCTCTATTTTCACTCACACATTAACTGAAAAAATGGAGGGTCCAAGTGCAGAGGGGCTAAGAAAAGGCAGGCTCAAGAAGTAAACGAAGAGTATTTATGGATGGAATTACAATGAATGGAAAACAATAGAATGGAATTTATGTTTTGTGTTTTGTATCAGTTTACACACTGCACACATAAAGGCAAGATGTGGGTGAAATTGCTTAATATATTCAGTAATGTCTTTCCCAGTCAAATGATTTACAGACTAATACAGAAGTCAGGCTTCGAGTTTCATACATGTGAATCAAAAGTAGGTACAATGATCTTGATAAAATGTCACTCAAAAAAAAAAAAAAAAAAAAGTGGCAGAAATTGGGGGTTACCATAAGTGGGATTAGATCTTTTTATTTCTAAGTTATTTGGTAGTGCACATAAATTTGACTAGGGGTTCCACTCTCTACTTTGGAGAGCAGCTGCAGCTGGAAAAAAGAGCATGCACAAATTAGTACTGCTCTGGAAAGTCACAGCCAAAAGTAATAGACAACAGAACATTTTTTATGTTGATAGGGCTGAAGTATCAGTATTTCTGGAAGAAAATCAAGGGGTTTGGTGGTGATGCTGGCAAGTGGATAGTGTCTCTTCATGCCTTTCAAGAAATGCTAGAGCTTAGAGCTGTAGCAAGCCTTTGCTACCCCCAACTTCACTCTGAATGCTTTAGGATGGATTATCATATACACAAATCCCTTTAAACTTAAAAGTCAGTTAAAAGGCTGACAGGATACTCAAACCCTTTTGACCCTAAATGGTAACTACCGATGGTTTTGTTTCTAAAGCCTGTTGCTAGAGTTCACTAAAATTGTTCCCTTTCCCAAGATGCTAGCGGAGCTACAAAGGGTTAAATAAAGGTAGGGGAAACAAGAGTTGGTTCACTTCATTATAAATTATGGTGCAGCCTGGCAAGATAATGAAAATGTTATTATTTCATCAAGAACAACCAAATGTACCTGATTTAAGGGGGGGGAACAGGGGAAGAGGGAAAGAAGCAGCTTTTTATAATATTAAGCTGATGAGAGTTTTTTTCTTGTAAAAGTCATTTCTTCATTAAAACTGTAATTGAAAAGGACATGCTGTTCAACAAGTTCAGTGTTTTATATATGCCATAGAAATCCCATGACATGTCTAAAAATGAAATTCATATTAATCACTGATGTTCTAATCCTCCTGATATAAGATCTATATTCAGGGATATGTTCTCTTCTGAAACACCAGAATCAACTCTGAAAATGAGATTTTCGATTAGCTCTTTAGATAGTCTTCTCATAGGCTCATCCATATGAAATTTGCTATGTGATTTCACAGCATCTGGGGATAAAGAGCTTCTCACAGTGCCTGCATTTGTCATACATGGTTAGAAAGCTAAGGTACCATTCATACACTTCACTTTGTAGTTCTTCTAAAAACATCAATCACAACCTGCCACCCTTTCCTACAGTGATTGGACAAGTCACTGTTCTGAACACAGCATAAACCTCAAGGTCATTTTTCCCTAATTATTTTGGTCCACTCTAGAAACTTCCTAAAAAGTCCATGAAAATGCTTGAGAAAAGGCAGGCTTTTAGAAACAGCCATTTTGCTATCTGACATCTTTACTTCCTATGCATTGCTCTTTATTTGTTCTTTTGACTGCATTTTACAGCGAGCTGCAGATTCCAGTAATAAATCTGCATTAGAAGTCCATCAAAACTGCCATGTATATGTGTTTCACAATAAGCAAGGTACCAGAGCCTCCGTTATTTTCTAATTCCTTTCTCTTTCACTCTACATTCTTCTGAAGGAATTTTTGATACAGATTTTCTCCTCACATTTCACAGACACAGTACAGGTAATAAAAAATGTGACAAGGTTTTTCACAAAGTAATCTGCAATGCTGGGGGAACATTTCAAATATGTGCAAGAGCCAGTCAAAGCAATGAATTAGGTTTCTTTTCCAAGAAACAGGCTGGACTAGCAAAATACAAATATTTAAATCCATAAAAAAGCATGAGGTATACTGTATTGGACAGAAAATTCATAACATTCAAAACTTCTTAAAGTCACATAAAAATAATTCCATCCATGCATTACAGAGCAGAAATAGATTTAACATCAATGGCATTTTTTGTTGTTTTCGTATTTCCATAGTAGTAAAAGTAAATACTTTTTGCACTCTTTGCAGAGAGAGCAGAAACATGAATAATATAACACAAATGTACTTCCAAGATGTTTTAGCACCTTCAGTATTGCATTTGTGAAATCCTTATTGTCTTAATCACTTTCTCAGCAGGTTTGCAAAAAGTTAAAAACTCCATGCTTTCTTCAAATGTAAAAAACAAATCAAATATAAAACCAAAATGTGCACTGTATGGATCCTATCTTTTTTGTAGTTTAAAGGATCAACTCGAATAAATTTCAGCCCCGTTTTGGCAGGATTTAGAAACTAAGTAACTCTCTTGTGCACCTTTTTATAAACTTCGGAGAGTGTTGCTTTACAGATGTTCAAGGTAAACTGCCAACACCTAGGAGTAAACAGATTTTTCTTCGTTAAATATAATAGAGACTCTGTAAAAAAATAGACAATTTCCATCCCTCCAGAGAAAGAAATGAGAGGAAATTCTCTTATTAGGTTAATCTAGTAAATTGCAAAATACTTTTTATTCTTCAGCTGCCTTTGGTTTATAATAAAATTATACTGTGAGATTTTTACGTAAATGGGATGAATCTTTGAACTGGATGTAAGTGGGTATATAGAACTAGAACCTCATATGCCTTGCATTGTTAAAAAATAAAACAAAACAACAGAACAAAACAAAAAAAACAACAAGAAAACCCACCAAAAAAAAAAAGAAACCCAAACCAAAAAAACCCACCCAAACAAAAAATCCCCAAACTCTTACATTTCTTTAATTTCTTTGATTTCTTTTTTTCTTTTCCTTTACTGTAAATGAATGCAGTCCCACTGCCTTACATAATTTCTCAGAAACAGTGGCCTTGCTGACCATGATTTCCAGACTGAGAGATTAATAATAAACTGTCCAAATTCCCAAAGACAGTAAAACATACATACAAAAAGTGGCAGGTTCTTTTCAGTGTCCCTAACAGTCTTAGAGCTCCTTTGTTATTTCCCTCAGTCCTTTTAGATGGCATCTATTTACAGCCTTCAGACTCACTCTGTGTAATGCTGTGGAAGGCAGACCACTGCTTACATGGGTCTGTGGCTTCAGGAACTATTCTTCTCTGTACTTCACCTCACAAACCAGTTTTGAAAGTCAGCTCTAACCCCCAGCTACTTCCTCTGTGATGACTTTTCCTCTATAGTCATCCTAGCCAAGACGACTGATTTTCTAAAATTTAAACTACATTTGTTGGGGGAGGGGAGCATCAATCCATCCCAACACTCCCAGGCTCACTGCCCTGGGCTTCAAGAGAGCACACTTTGGCCTCTTCAGGAACCTGTTTAATAAGGTTCCGTGGGATAAAGCCCTAGAGGGCAGGGGGGCCCAAGACTGCTGGTTGATATTCAAGGATCACCTGCTCCAAGCTCAGGAGCATTGTGTCCTGTCAAGAAGGAAATGGGGCAAGAAGGCCAGAAGGCTTCCATGGATGGATAAGGAGCTGCTGAGAAAACTTAGAAGGAGACAAGAAGCTTATAGACAGTGGGAACGGAGGACAGGTGCTCTGGGAAGAATACAGGGACGTTGTCTGGGAAGCTAGGGACCAGGTCAGGAAAACTAAGGCCCAGTTAGAATTGAGTCTGGCAAGGGATGTCAAGGATAACAGGAATGGCTTCTGTAGGCATGCTGCCACCAAAAGAAAGTCTCAGGATAATGTGGTCCCTCTCCAGAAGGAAACAGGAGAACTGGCTACTGTGGATTTGAAGACTGAGGTTCTCAATGAATTCTTTGACTCAGTCTTCACTGGCAAGTGCTCTGACTACACTGCTCAAGTCTTGAAGGAAGATTCAGGGAATGTGAGAATGAAGACCTTAGGCCTGCTATAGGAGAGGATCAGGTTCAAGATCATCTTAGGAATCTGAATGTGAGCAAGTCCATGCACAAGACCTGATGAAATCCATCTGAGGGTTCTGAAGGAGCTGGCGAATGAAGTTCCTAAGCCACTGTCCATCATATTTGAAAAATCCTGGCAGTCAGGTGAAGTTCCTGATGACTGGAACAATGGAAATATAACCCCCATTTTCAAGAAGGGGAAAATGGAGGACTCAGGAAACTACAGACCAGTCAGTCTCACCTCTGTGACTGGCAGGATCATGGAGCAGATTCTCCTGGAAAACATGCTAGGGCACATGAAAAACAATGAGGTGGTTGGTGACAGCCAACGTGGTTTCACTGAGGGCAAATCATGCCTGACCGATTTGGTGGCCACTTATGATGGGGCTACAGAACTGATAGATAGGGGCAAAGCAGTCATCATCTATCTGGACTTGTGTGAATCATTCGACACTGTCCCGCACGACACCCTTGTCTCTAAACTGGAGAGGCATGGATGGACCACCCAGTGGATAAGTAATTGGCTGGATGGCTGCACACAGAGTTGTGGTCAACAGCTCAATGACCAACTGGAGACAGGTAACGAGTGGTGTCCATCAGGGGTCGGTGTTAGGACTGATCTTGTTCAACATCTTTGTCAGCGACATGGACAGTGTGCCCTCAGCAAGTTTGCTGATGACATCAAGCTGTGTAGTTCAGTTGATATGCTAAAGGGAAGGGATGCCATCCCGAAGGACCTTGAAAAGCTTGAGAGGTGGGCCAATGCCGCCCTCATGAAGTTCAACAATGCCAAGTGCAAAGTCCTACACTTGGGTTGAGGCAATCCCAGGCACAGCTACGGGTTGGGCAGAGAAGTGATTCAGAGCAGCCCTGTGGAGAACGACTTGGAGGTGTTGATCGATGAGAAACTGAACATGAGCCGGCTTCAGTGTGTGCTCACAGCCCAGAAAGCCAGCTTTTTCCCGAGCTGCATCAAAAGAAGCGTGACCAGCATCAAAAGAAGCGTGACCAGCAGGTCAAAGGAGGTGATCCTGCCCCTCTACTCTTGTAAGACCCCACTTGGAGTATTGTGTACAGTTCTGCTGTCCTCAACATAAGAAAGACGTGGAGCTGTTGGAGCAAGTCCAGAGGAGGGCCACGAGGATGATAAGAGGGCTGGAGCACCTCCCATATGAAGACAGGCTGAGAAAGTTGGGGCTGTTCAGCCTGGAGAAGAGAAGGCTGCATGGAGATCTCATAGCAGCCTTCCAGTATCTGAAAGGGGCCTACAAGGATGCTGGAGAGGGACTCTTCATCGGGGACTGTAGCAATAGGACAAGAGGTAATGGGTTTAAACCTTAAAAAGGGGAAGTTCAGGATAGATACAAGGAAGAAGTTCTTTACTGTAAGGGTGGTGAGACACTGGAACAGGTTGTCCAAAGAAGTGGTAAATGCTCCATCCCTGGCAGTGTTCAAGGCCAGGTTGGACAGAGCCTTGGGTGACATGGTCTAGTGTGAGGAGTTCCTGTCCATGGCAAGGGGTTTGGAACTAGATGATATTAAGGTCCTTTCCAGTTCTAACCATTCTATGACTCTATGGGCTGTAACTAACTTTTTACCCATGGTGGCCTAACTGCTAAGAAAATTGCCAACCTAACATTCCTTTGTTGGTCATCACGTAGGATATGTGTGACACAAGATCTAAATGGCTGATTCTGCATTTCCACATGCAAACAGATTCAGCTGGCTGTAAGGAGGACTAGTGAAAGTGGATTTAACAGGTAAAGTCAGAGTTCAAACAACTTTTTTAAATTAAAAAGTTCCTTGCAAAGGGACTAGAAATTTCAAGGAGGTACATTTTTTTGTATAACAGGTAGTGCATGCTAAACAGTGTGTCTCATTCATATTTCTACCACTAAGGGAACTTTTCTTTGGTGTCTGCACAGTCATATATTATTATTCCTGGTGAGTTCTCTAAAATGAGAACTGGAAAGCATGCAGTGCAAAAAAGAAATTAACTTCGAAGTCCAGGGTGGACTCAGAGAAATATGGTGGACATTTAAGGTCAAAATTCTTATGCGAGCAAAGAGCCATCTTTTGCCCCATGCTGGTCAATTTAAAGAACAATACAGCAATTTCAATTTATCCTAGGCCACAAAAATCCAATATAACAGCTCATTAAAGATTGCATTTTCTCCTCTCCACATAGCCAAGTTAATTTATCCTGAGTTTCTAAGAACTCATACTCTATCTTTCCACATTTCTCTTTCCTTTACCTCATCATGGATATTTAGTAGCTCCACTGCAGGCGGTCACAGGGCATAAGAGCAGAAGATAAGCATAGCAGAGAAGAAAGGAACTGAGTTAAACAGAAGCACAGAGTTTTATCAAGAGACTAGCAATCCATCTTGCTTCACAAACCACAAACCACAGTAGATATTTTTCTTTTGGAATGACATGTGTATGTGTTTGAAATAACTCATTTGAAAGCTGTTCCCCCTGAACTAATCTCAGTTGGAAAAGGGCATTGTTCAGCCTGCTGCTGCACAAAACACATCAACAAAATCCCTCCTGACTCAGGATGATCGCTGCCTTTGCCATCTCTTGGCCTAAGATGACTGTATTTCAGATTTTGTCTATGGAAGAATCTTCCTACAAGAAACATGTTCAAGCGCACACTTAAGTTTTCACACACTCTTAAACCATAATGGGGAAGCTTAAAATTAAGCTTTAAAGGTCAGATTTTCAAAGGAATTAATGTGAGTTAGGCATCTCACCTTATTAAGCATTATTTGAAAATTCCATCTGTGCATTTTGGCAGCTAATTTTTTATCTGTGAGCATCTAGACCTAATTACTTTTCTGCTCATGGATGACCTTGAAAAGTCTAGTGGTTAATTGTTTTCCTGATTTAGGGCATGAGCATTGTGACCCCTACATGATACTGAAACATTCTTGCAGAGTTAAGGACACTTTTGTAGATTTATGATGTTTAAATTGTAAATGTCAAATTTAGAAGTCTAGGGCCTGCAAAGGAGGTAAATAGGCACAGCTCTTTCAGCTGTGGCAGAAATGCATTGATTTTCATGAGTTGAAACTCTGACTCAAATCCTTTAAAGCTGAATTAATTATCAATGTATTTGCTGGCTGTGAGAATGTCACACAACTGGCTATACAACTGCAGCACATCTCAACATTTAGCTTTTGCCAGAAGTGTTGCTATTAAAAAAATATGTATGCATATTAGACCTGCTTCCCTGCTGACTGGCTCATGTGAAACAAGACATTCTGAAGGCAGGGGGAGAAACATGAGGTAAACCAGCAATCGTAATTTTTGCAAGGAACAGAAGCAACTGAGTAAAAACTGCCCCCAACAAAACATTTTAACAATACTATTAATTATTACTAATTGGGGGAATGGAATATTAATTAAGTTCATTTTGATCTAGCTGTTTCATCTTCACCCAAGGAACACTGTGTGATGGCTTTGCACAGATATGGAAATGCAGAAAGGTCCCCAGGCTTTCCGTCTGCACCTCTGACCTCCATCGGAAGTGATTGATTTGTTTGTAAACTGTGAATGTCCTCTCCTTGTGCTCACCCACTGGGAAGAAACAGCCTGGGTTTCCATGGTGCTAATGCATCTGCACAGCTTGAGTGGGACCTTATTCTTCAAACTCATGAGCATGTGAGGAGCTGAGAGGATCCAGTAACTTATGCAGTAGTCCAGTACTGTATGAAGTCAGAAGACCTTTAAAAAAATAATGGAAAATGTATTATCCTACATGGTGTAAATCAATGCACATCCCTGGAAATCCATGAAGTACACACTAGCTGGACCGAAAGCCTTTGTGATGCTGAACATTTGGATAAAAAAGAAAAAAACCCCACACTTATTTGCCAACTGAAGCTATTAAAGATTTACACAAGGTGGCTGAATCCCTAAATGATGTACAGCTCTTAGTTTTATACCATTTGATCCCCCTTCTCAGGAAATGAAGTAGGAAGGCATGGGAGTAGAAAAGGACCCTCAGGAACAGCACCTCTTGGCAGAGATGACCACTGAGCCTGGCCCAATGATGTAGAACCAGTCCTCAAAAATCACCTCCTAGGTGATTTTTATTCCTAAGCAGTCCCTGAGGAACACATACAGTAAGCTGTTTTCTGCTGCAATGCTAAACCAACTCTCCATTTACTCAACCAGGGCTGGTTCAAAGCTGGACATCTTCATCCTCAGAGGGATAGAGAGTTCATAGGCAATACCTTTGGCACTATGTCCCTCCACAGGTGCAACTGGGAATTTTTAAGACTATGTAAATGATGCCAACAACTTATTCTTACCTGACATAGAAAGTCATACATGAGCACTCTGAGTAGTTACCTTTTAAAACCTCCTTAGTAAGGTTTCATGGGATACAGTCCTAGAGGGCAGGGGGGCCCAAGACTGCTGGTCGGTATTCAAGGATCACCTGCTACGTGCTCAAGAGTGTTGCATCCCGACTAGAAGAAAGTGCAGCAGGAGGGCCAGGAGACCTCCATGGATGGACAAGGAGCTGCTGAGGAAACTTGGAGGGAAAAAAGAAGCTTATAGAAGGTGGAAGCAAGGACAGGCGGCCTGGGAAGAATACAGGAGCATTGCCTGAGAAGCTAGGGACCAGGTTAGGAAAGCTAAGGCCCAGCTAGAATTAAGTTTGGCAAGGGATGTAAAAGATAACAGGAAAGGATTCTATAGATACGTAGCAAATAAAAGACAGGCTAGGGACAATGTAGGCCCTCTCCAGAAGCTATCAGGAGAACTGGCTACCATGGATTTGGAGAAGGCTGAGGTTCTTAATGACTTCTTTGCCTCAGTCTTCACCAGCAAATGCTCTGACCACACCACCCAAGTCTTGGAAAGCAAATGCAGGGACTGTGAGAACGAAGACCTTAGGCCCACTGTAGGAGAGGATCAGGTTCGAGACCATCTTAAGAACCTGAACGTGCACAAGTCCATGGGACCTGATGAAATCCATCCACGGGTCCTGAAGGAGCTGGCGAATGAAGTTGCTAAGCCACTGTCCATCATATTCGAAAAATCCTGGCAGTCAGGTGAAGTTCCCGATGACTGGAAGAAGGGTAATATAACCCCCATTTTCAAGAAGGGGAAGGTGGAAGACCCGGGGAACTACAGACCAGTCAGTCTCACCTCTGTGCCTGGCAAAATCTTGGAACAGTTTCTCCTGGAAAACATGCTAAGGCACATGAAAAACAACGAGGTGGTTGGTGACAGCCAACATGGCTTCACTAAGGGGAAATCCTGCCTGACCAATTTGGTGGCCTTCTATGATGGAGCCACGGAACTGATGGACAGCGGCAGAGCAGTTGATGTCATCTACCTGGACTTGTGCAAAGCATTCGACACTGTCCCACATGACATCCTTGTCTCTAAATTGGAGAGACATCAATTTGATAGATGGACCACTCAGTGGATCAAAAACTGGCTCGATGGCCGCACGCAAAGAGTTGTGGTAAATGGCTCGATGTCCAGTTGGAAACCTGTAACGAGTGGTGTCCCTCAGGGATCGGTGTTGGGACCGGTCCTGTTCAACATCTTTGTCGGTGACATGGACAGTGGGATTGAGTGCGCCCTCAGCAAGTTTGCCGATGACACCAAGCTGTGTGGTTCGGTTGATACGCTGGAGGGAAGGGATGCCATCCAGAGGGACCTTGACACGCTTCTGAGGTGGGCCGATGCCAACCTTATGAAGTTTAACCAAGCCAAGTGCAAGGTCCTACACCTGGGTCGGGGCAACCCCAGGCACTGCTACAGGCTGGGCAGAGAAGAGATTCAGAGCATCCCTGCAGAAAAGGACTTGGGGGTGTTGGTTGACGAGAAGCTTAACATGAGCCGGCAGTGTGCGCTTGCAGCCCAGAAAGCCAAGCGTATCCTGGGCTGCATCAAAAGAAGCGTGACCAGCAGGTCAAAGGAGGTGATCCTGCCCCTCTACTCTGCTCTTGTGAGACCCCACTTGGAGTACTGCGTACAGTTCTGGTGTCCTCAACATAAAAAGGACATGGAGCTGTTGGAGCGAGTCCAGAGGAGGGCCACGAGGATGATAAGAGGGATGGAGCACCTCCCATATGAAGACAGGCTGAGAGAGTTGGGGCTGTTCAGCCTGGAGAAGAGAAGGCTGCGTGGTGACCTCATAGCAGCCTTCCAGTATCTGAAGGGGGTCTACAAGGATGCTGGGGAGGGACTCTTCTTTAGGGACTGTAGTGGTAGGACAAGGGGTAATGGGTTCAAACTTAAACAGAGGATGTTTAGATTAGATATAAGGAAGAAGTTCTTTACAGTGAGGGTGGTGAAGCACTGGAATGGGTTGCCCAGGGAGGTTGTGGATGCTCCATCCTTGACGGTGTTCAAGGCCAGGTTGGACAGAGCCTTGAGCCACATGGTTTAGGGCAAGATGTCCCTGCCCATGGCAGGGGGGTTGGAACTAGATGATCTTAAGGTCCTTTCCAACCCTTACGATTCTATGATTCTATGATTCTATGATTCTCTGTTAAGCTTTTGAGTGTGTTCTCTCATCAGTCTTATGCATTGTAAGACAATAAAATTTAAAGGAGCAAAAGAAGTTATTTTTCTCTTCTTACTAAAACAGCAGTTACTCTAGCACAACTGAACACTTTTCTAGTGGGTTCCTGATTTTAATTTTGAGAAGTCATGTGACAATGACAATTATGGAAATTATGGAAAACAATAACGCATAAGCCTTAAAGAATAAGTAATGAAGCCAAATAGGCTGAAGAAAGGCTTTACACATCAAAAGGAATTATCTAATTGTGCAAGATCCTCTGCAGACCCAGTATAAATGAAACAAAAAATCCCTACTAACATGCTCTGGGTCAGATAACAGAGATGTCGTCAGGCACATGTGCCTTGTTGAGTGATACAGTATACTAGAGATACAAAATTAACCACATAAAATCATAAGGTAGAGAAAATGGAAATTCTCAGCAGTTTCTGCCTACTAGTTATAACCTTCGTACAGTTTGGTCTCTTCTCCAGCCTCTTTGGAATGAAAATCATTCAAAATCTCAGCTTTTCCTTTTTAAAAATGTTGCTATAAAAAACTTCAAAGCATGCCTTACAAAACAGATGCAATGGAGCTTCTCCAAATGTGTTGTTAAATACAAAAACCATTGAGACTTCCATAAGCTGCTTGTTCCAAGTAGGTAAAATAAGAGAAAATCTAATTTATTAATGATTTTTACAGGGTTTGCAACTAGCAGAGCTGTCTAAAGCCATCAAAGCAGTGAAGGAAGTATGTCCAGTGTTGCAGGACTTTAATGGAAGTACTCACACATCCTCTTGCTCTTAACTTAAAAAGATCGTATGAATTAGAGAAGAATAAATAGAAGTGATAAATAAAAATATTGAGTGGGGAGAGCGATTGTCTTACCCATTACCGGTATATGAGACCATTTGGCCTGAAGCTAAGGTGTTCTGGCTGAGAGAGCTGCTCTTGCTTAAGCCAGCAGGTCTCATTGTACTACCATAAGCAGTCTTAATTTTTAGTGCTTTCTAGTGCAGTCTTCAGTAATGTGTGTTTGAATTAAAGAAAGAACACCATGCTTTTCCTTTCCAGCTGCATAAAAAATAATTCTTCACAAACTGTGATTGCAGTTTATTAGTTCTAAATGTTTATGAAAAACAGCAACAGCAAAAAGAGCCAATAAAATTCAGCTATGGAGGAGGTAAGTAGTTTGTTGTTGCTTGTTTCCTGTTAGCTGGTCTGCATGTGAACATAGTTTCTCTGGTTCACACCAACGATATACATTAAGAAATGTATAATTTACCAGATTGTGCTCAATATCATCCCTTATTAAATAATCCTAAAATCTTAAATGTGTGGTGAAAATTGTTTTCTTTGTGTTGTGCTTAGAAGTAAGGATTAAGGATTCAGACAGAAAAAGCTGCATGTTAAGCATATAATCTGGATTTTTGACATGTTTACTTCCCTTTCCTACTTTTTCTCTTTTTAACTAAGTGGCAGAAAAGTAGAGATATATCCTGAAGTCTTTAGTCAGTTTTGGCTTAGTCTTCAGAGTGCTTTACTCATCACTATGAACATAGCTACTATATTTCTTTAAATGAATCTTCAAGGCCCAAAAGGTTAAATGGATCAATGTTTTGTTATGTCTCTGGAATTTTCCATATGTTGATGTTTAGAACTAGTATGAATGTCTAGGCAAAGTTTTAATAATAAATATTAATTAAATATTAATGTGTAGAACTTACTCTTTTAAAAATAACATTATTGCTATAGCAGTAGCATTGTAATAGTAGTAATACAGCAGTAGCAATACTACAGCAACAGAAAGGAGAAATACCATCTTGTGGTTCCACTGGCATCATGAATCAAGTGAACTTCATGATGCTGCTTTATGATGTAAAAAAAAGCCACAGAAAAATGTCTTCAATGTATCAGAAGGCAACTTAATAGCTTTTCACTGATTTTATTTTATTTTTTCATATTGTTCAACAGGCCCACTAAAACTCTTTGCTTCAAATTCTGTTAAAGGGAATGTTATCATTGGCTTCCAAGAAGCAAGGATTTTATATGAAAAATTATTCACAAAAGCATTCTGATCTGAATGCTAAACACGCTTATGGTTATTCTAGGCATTAACATTTTCCTAGAAAAGTATTAGTTAATTACTTCCCTGACAAGTCTTGATGATCAGGTAATAGTGATATGTCTGGTTACAACTGATGCAGTAAGACATTGTCAGACTCCATTATAAAGGGCTGGGGTTTGTGGTTTGGGGTTTTTTACTCCATTTCCCTTCCTCAGTGTGCAGCCAGGTGATAGAACCAGTGGAAGCTAGTGAAAGTATGCGTTTTCCTGGGTCATCTAAGCAGCACTGCTATTAGCATAACTGGTATGTTCCACTTCTTTGGAATAAGAATGACCAATGCTTCATTTCTGAAAGCATGCAAGAAAAGTACTAATAATGCCCTGCAGAAACACATAATGTGATTTTTATGAATCATGCCTAGCAACTTATTGTGAATTTGTACCAGATGGATTTCTGATTGGCTTCAGCTAATTTAGGAGCCTCATCTACACAGATGTCCATTTCAAACCTGATGAAAAATATAGGAAAATGGGATAGTAAAATGCCAGGTGATACCAACAACACTTATAACATCTTGAGTATTTCAGAAGACCCAGGAGCAAGACCTTTACAGCAAGTGGATCTCTTCTGCTCAAGGAATTTTATACTACCTTTCTGTTTTACAAGCTTCCCTGCTGGTTGCACATGTAACCACTGGTAAGTTCCTAAAGTGTTCCCCTAAAGGTGTCTGCGTCCTCCCTACAGAAGAATAAAATCTCTTCAATAAAGGGACTCAGTACAGAGTTCAGATGGATATATAAGGAACATTGTGCTTATTCCAAGAAACTTTAATGCAGCAGAATAAAATCAGATTAAGTCATCCTTTTCAGGTATTGGTTTCCTTACAAAGCAGGGGGCCAAAAACCAGATTTACAGCATTTAAAAATTACTGCATGCTCACAGAGTTTCTGCACGGAGCTTTGAAAAGCATTTACCAGTTTCTAATTGTAGCCAAATTAGCAGCTTTTTTGTCTTCTTGTCTCACACCATAAAAAAATAACTTCTATTTTTAACTGGATAATTTCTTTTCTAGTTTGATATTTCACAAGCTCTCCTATTTTAATCTTACTACTCTGATACTTTCTAAATTACTATTAAATCCCAATATGCAATTCATATACTTCTAAGTAAATTGCTTGCCTTAAAACTACAAATTTCCCCTGGTGTTTCAACACAGAAGCATCTCAAATGTATAAAGATGACAAAGAACTCCACTGCCCAAATTACCAGTCTAGAGGTGATATGCACAGCATTAAAAACATAGCATTTGTAGTTATATTTTATTCTGAATAGAGCAATAAGATGTGACTGGCATCATCAAGCCTGAGAGTTATTGTGAGCACGAGGTGAGTTTTGAAACCTCGAGATATAGGGTAACCACAACTCCATTAAAGTAGGGAACTGAGTCAACGATGATCCCATTACTGCTGTGCTGATATACAACAAAATGAAATATGGAGCTATTTCAACACAACTCTGCCATGATGAATGACAATATAAATGTAGATGTACCCAGGAAAAAACAAAGTGTTTGAGTTTTATATGAGATAGAAGTTATGGGAAAACTCTGATTCTTTTAGATCAGAAGTTTAAAAAATCAGAAAAAAGGAAATAAATATTCACCAAAATGTTCTTAATAGACTCCATGGGATGATAGGTTGAAGCTGAAGATGTACATTGTTCTACAAAGACTCAAAATATAGGTACAGAAGTGTGGGGGGAATTACTGTCATTGACTTACCGACATCACCAGTTGGTGACACTACTTAACCATTTCACTTCCCAACTGGAATTGGCTTAACATTCTCAGTATAGTAAATAATGCCCTATTAAAACATAGATATTACAGTTATTCAGGGGACTGGTTATGCTGATTAATGTTGATTGGTTTAAGAACAGGAAAAATAGCATGAAGACTCAATTTAATGTTAAACCTGCAAAACTGAGCTCTCTGAGGAAAATGAGCTTTTAAAGAAAGAGGCTTTTCCTCAGGCATTAGCTTGGCCAGATTGCAAACAATATAATATATTAAGATTGCATTTATGATATTAAAAAAAAATCTAATGCAATTTGAATTTAATTGGAAATATAAGGAAGAAAGCCCATTGCATTACTATTCATTGATTCACCAATTGTAATGCCTGAAGAAACTATTCCAATCATTTGTGCTAACATCACAGGGCACAGAACTGTGCTCAATAATTTCTGCATCGAGTTCACAATATTTAATTGACTATTACAGGTATTATTCTGTATAAATTATGTTATTCTGTGTCTTCTGAAAGGACCTCTAAAGTTCTCAAATGATGAAGCTGTATTCCAAATTATTGATGTGATCCTATTATTATTATTCATGCAGCACTCAGAGGCCTGGGCTGAACCTATAGCTTGACTGTGCTCAGCACAGTGCAAGCATGCTCCAAAATACAATCTATTTTTCAAAGAGAAGATTGACATCAAGTGGCAGACAAAATAGAGGCATATGAATTGCCTGAAGGTCAGAAGCAGAACAGGAAATAAGGAGTTCTATTCTTGTGTGCTAGCTACAGAATTACACTGCCATGAGGCAGAGTTGTCTTCTTTCAATTGTTACCCTTTTTTTTATTTTTAAATTTATTGACTCTTCAATGCTTTTTTCCATTAACTGAATGTTTATTAATGTTAATTTTTCTCTCTCCCCAAGATTATGTTAATGTGTTCTGTTTTAAAAAACAACAACAAAAATAAAAAATATGCAGATTATGGCCAGTTTTAGCAATCTGAAATGGCATGTTAGAGAATTGTTAACCTTGGAGGTACATTTACTGGAGGCCCAACCCCCCTATTGATACTGTTTGGTGAGCTCTGTATCAATGATGACAGAGTGTGGCACTTTTTTGCCTCCATGTGATTTGTGATTGCATCTACTGCTGTGGAAGCAGGTGACTAATTTTCTGTACTGGTTATCTTTCTACCCTCAATGTCATTGCTATACCTATTCCACACTATCTTTCAACATGACATTCAGAAACTTGCATATCATACCTCCAGTTATGTATCAGCCACAGTGAGCCAGCCTGTAACAGTTCTTTCAACAGGAAATAGTTCAGTCTAAATTGTATTTTCAGAACAACAAAAAAAAAAAAATAAAAAGAATCATTAATAAGTCATTATATACACTGTGCAAGAAAGAAAGGGAAAGAAGAATCATCACATTTGTTTCAATTATTCATATTTGTATGACATGAAAAGATTGTGCATTGCTGAAAAGTAATAAGGCCTGACAAAAGGAAGCCTAGTGCACAGGCAGCAGGCTTCCCATAAGGAAAGTATGTCCTGTTGGTTACAGGCACAAGTAACAGCAGTTCTTGCCTGTGTAACTATATGACTACCACTCTGTGCGGTATGTATACATCTGTGTGGTTCCACCTGAAGCTGTGTGTTTGGGGACACAAGTCAGCAACTCTAGACATATCATTAGAAACAGAGGGCAGAAGGTGGGATTTTATTTTAATTCAGTCTACACTGAATGCCAAACTTTTTTTTTTTTTTCTTTTTTTGGTAAAGATTTCTATTTCTGCAGGTTTGATTTTGGTTTGGCTTTTTTTTTTCCCTGATTTTATTTGGTTTATTCTTGTGGAAAACAATGACCACAAAATTTTGTCAAAGAAAAAAGAAAAAAGGCAAATCCTGAAGCTTGTTATGCTGTAACAAAGGTGAACAAAATAGGCCTAAAATTGCAGCAATCTGTACTGTGACGCTTCTAAGGAGCAGAACATAAAAGTCTATCGTAGCTGCTGAAATAATTATTTCAATGAAGATTTAAATTAATAATCACAAATGAATACAGAATGAACCTTTTATATTGCATACCATTAAATATGAGACCACAGAATAGTAAAACTAGGTAATATGTCACACTGAATTATTTTGTTATAAGAAAAGAGAACATAAGATAAATATATTATTACCTAAAATAGACTTACTGAATATTTAAGGTGTAGGTAAATTAGTTTTAAAATCCCAGAGGCTAGTAAGTAAGTAAAAGAATTTGCAGCAGTTGTGTATTTTGTCAAAATCAGACCACAAAAATAGAAGAATGGAAGGCAAATCAATCATGTGGTTCAAAATTAAGGAGTCTTGGGGTGTGAGAGCACTTAATGCAATATATTTGTAGACGTATATCTATATTCACACATATCTCTGTGTGTTTGTGTGTGTACAAGTAGGTTTTCTTCTTAAAACACAACTTACGTGTTCAATTCAAGAGTGGCCAATTCAGATACAAGAAGTTTCATTTAGCTATATTACTTACACAAGAAATTGGTTATTTCTTCAGTTTCTAGCATAGGGAAATTCTGAGCTTGGAACCTTCATAGTACCTAAATTCAGACGGAAAATGGATGTTCAGTTTTGGGGTAAAGTTAAGGCTATTGAATTCAGTGTGCCCAAGACTTCATAACCTGTTTTCAGGTCTACCTCAGGCTGATATAGTAGATAATGTCTGAGATGACTGAATTGAAAAACAATTCTACTTTAACACATGATTCATAGGGGTTTTTACACACATCCATTTTTAACACACAGAAAACAGTAACAGTACATTATTATTTTATAAAGCATTGTCTGTATTAGGAGAGGAACTAAACAGATTCTTAACACTTCACATGGGAAAAATATGTGTATTAGCAAGGGATTTCAGAACTTTCCCATTACAGTCCAGTTAAACTCAGTGGAAATAAATGAACTGACCTTTATAGCAACTGACTAGGAACAGCATATGTTCCTTAACTCTTTAGAGTATTGGCAGTTTTTACTTTGATTTTCCTTCCAATTAAATGTAAGGAACTCACATTCTTTCCTCTGTTTCTGCCTCTGCCTCCCTGTAACATAGTGAACATAATGAAAACTGAGTTCATGTAGTACTTTGCTTTCCTCATCTGTGGGGAGTGAATGCATATTGATCAATAATAGCAGCTGCAGAGGAAGTGGACTGGGTCTCCAGGAAGTGTAAATAAGGTGTAATTCAATCTTGGTCAATAAAGCTATGACAATTTATACCAGCAGAAAAGCATTGCTGTATTTTCAAATTATGAAGAAATCACGACTTATTTGTAAAAAAAAAAAAACCCAAAACAAAATAAAAAAACCCCAAAAAACCAGTGTGCTCAGAATCCAATTCATGTCACAATGTGGCTTGCAAATTAATTTAATTAATGTTTTTCTTTGATATTGTGGTGGTTTGGGATATACTAGCTCCTTTCTTATTAGTGCTTATCAAAAATTACCAGGCACACTAAAAGAGAACCTCAGAATTTAATGATTCAAGAGTACATATATATGCATAGGGGGTTTTTTCCTAACTAAACTAATTTATATCTACTGTATAGTGAAAATGTCATTTTCTAGGATTTAGAATATTTAAAATGTTCTCTAGGGTACAATGTCTAATTTTGCTCATATGACAA
The DNA here is from genome assembly GCF_004027225.2 of Strigops habroptila. Classification (NCBI taxonomy): domain Eukaryota; kingdom Metazoa; phylum Chordata; class Aves; order Psittaciformes; family Psittacidae; genus Strigops; species Strigops habroptila. The sequence continues at coordinate 45,202,599 of NC_044277.2, read as the reverse complement.
ATCAGTAAGAAATATTAAAATCATAATGTTAAGGGTAGATTTGAGGACATAATGCCTGTAATCTACCTGAAAATTATGTTAACACCATGTTCCCTATTAATAAATATGAGAGAAAAACATATTGCTTTGTTTTGAAATACTACTCCTAAAATTGATTGTTAATGTATTACCGAAGAAAAAGTGTATTTCCCTCTTCTTTTTTTTTTAGTGACTGAAGTCTCTTCCAGGTAACTACAACTACTTTAACAATGGTAGTCTTCATTCTGTATCACTATAAATCAATAACACTTTTCAAAATGAACGGTGCATTTCAGATAAATTGTTCATTATAAAACTGAAGCACATATGTGTTACTGAGAAAGTGAGAACATAATAAAATACTTGTCAAATGTAAAACCCTACAAATTTTCTTCTGGGAAGGTATATAAAGGATTGTCAGAATGTCAAAATTCTTAGCTGTAGGCAAAACAAGTAGCTCATTCTGTTTCAACAGCAGTGGTATACACTGCCCAGGCAATCAATTATAAATGACATTTTGTTAGGAGTATCCATAGAGCAGAGGATGAGCACTTTCTCTGTCAGTTGCTGATCAATTCCTCCTGTAAATCTAACTCAGAGATTGTATTTCTGTTCTAACTTCCTCTTAGATGCAAACAGCTGACTATAATTAGAATAAAGCAGCAACTCTAATTATTGTCTTCCATTATTAATGCAGTGGAGTTACTTGGTTCTCTTTCATGTCAGTGGCCATGCTCCCAATGTTGTGATGGAAGTGTAGACTTTTACAAGTACATAAAAACTTACAGAATTTGACTGTATAATGACACAATGCAGTTTCTATAAACCAACAAAAAATCAAGGTTTTTCAGCTATGCTTCAGATCAGCAGTGTCAGTTTGAACAAGCCACACAAATATTCAAACTTAAATGTCAATGAAGTAATGCTGGCCACTGCTGTAACTTTCTGTTAGGTACTCTGGTGTCTGCATTTAGTCATTCAAGTTTGAAAAGGTTGTCTTTAACCTCCAGCTATTGTAAATTCACATTTCAGCTGAGTTTGGCTCCAAAGAAGTAAATAGGAATGTTTCTGTTGACATAAGGACATTAAAAGCAGTCCATAATAGCTTTCTATTTTTTGTTTCAAATTTTTCCAATTAGTACTAATATTAGAATAGGAAGAGTAACATTGTTCCTGTCCTTCAAAACAAAATACAAACTGACAGAGAAATCCAAAAGAAGCAAAAGCAATCTATTAATAATAAAACTTTGGCACTTTGAACCTTGACTGTGGTCTTAATGAACTTAATCGAGTTTTGCCTTAAAAAAAATGGTAAGTTTTGTCCACATTGTTTGGATGAATATCCCAACCAGATACATCTCCAGCCATCTTTGTTAGCTGGATTCTTCTAGCTTGCAGAAACTTGTTTTATCTATTTATTCAGCACAGAACAGACCCTTCTCCCTGACTGGTGTTGATCTCTTTTATGTCTGCTCAATTTTCATTTGCTCCTTTCTTTTTTTCCTATGAGATCACCTTTCCTTCTTTTATTATTCCCATAACCATTTTCTGACATTCTTTTTCTTGAATTTGGATCTTCAAAATTATGTATGGATATGCTGATGAAATCTTAGCAGACCCTTGAACAGAGAAGGATGCTTGTTGTGTTGGAAACATGAACGGGATACATCACAGATTCAATTTGTCTTTTCCAGCTCTGGATCATATGGATGGTTTTGCTTTAACATATTTGAATGAAACACTTCAATCTTAGAGAAACAAAATTTTAGCATGAAAACAAAAAAGGAAATAATTTGTTGACACAGGTACAGTCTAACAAAATATTTTGATTGACAATTACACTTTTGAAGGAAAAAGATGTCAATATTTTTAGGCTGTTCTATACAGCAAGATCACAGATGCTACACCATTACTTTCTCAAGTCACAGAATGGCAGCTTTTTACTGAGCTCACTCTAAAGACTTTTCATGGATTGGTTTCCCATAATAACCAGCTGACAAGATAGAGTTTAAAATGGAAACCAAACAGATTATTCTTTTCTACAAGACACAATTTCTGTCATCAAAAGCCAGAAATAGTTGTGTCCCACAGGAGTATGTTGTAGGAACATATTTTATCAACAAAGCAAAAGAAAGGATTTCTTCCTCAGACCAGTTTGTTAGCTGCCCTTCCTTTCCATGAAAAGGCCTGGAAAGGTGCTCTACTGCAAAACCTCTGGTGCATGGGGAGTAGTTTGATATGAGTTGAAGTCTGAGCCATTTGCCCAAGAAGAAGGTGTTCTGGTCATTTAAAACTGACAACACATTAAAAAGAGAAAGGTGGCAATCAACTCTTCCTAGTAATAAATCTAATACAGTAGAGGTAGCTAAATTCCACATTCTTATCTCTGACTTTTTGGGTTGATTTTTGAACAGATCATGGTGAACACACTGTAATGGTCAAATTCCAAAGAGAGAGAAGGCATAGGTCACAGTAGAAAATCCTAGAGGAAAGGATGCAATTTCTTGCATTGCCTACCAGACATTTCACTTGAAACAACCGAAATTTCCATTTGAAATTAGGCTTATTTACAAACATTGTTATGTGAAATTAGGAGAGCTGTGAAAGACATAGAAAACTCTTTCTCAGCTTTCACAAATCCAGAATACCTATTTTAAACTATTCTCAAGAACCACCATCCAGCTCACTCATACATACAGTCTACTCAAAATGAGGCCCCGTGATGCGCATTTGATTGTTGAAACATAAAGCTGCATGTCATCAGCACACTCAAATCCTTTCAACCCACAAGTAGTAACATTCCTACTTGCATTATATACCTCCCTGAATAAATGATTTGATGTATTAGATTCTCAGCATGCACCAGCAACACACCAGTGAGGACAGATATTTGTTTGGTTTTGCTTTCTTCCTCTTCTAGAAAAGAGTGAGCCTGGATTTGAGATGGAAGTCTGTGTATCATGAAGGTAATTGGAGGTAGTAAGTAAAGATTGTTGCATGACTAAAATATTCAGTGAATGTGTTTATTTTTAGTCCTGGACACTTAGGCTGTGACTAGAGTTGTAAATTAAACAAGCTTGGGATCATTTCCTGACACTGAAGCCAGCTGGCATGGAATGGCCCCTGTCTATACTATTAAATACTCTTTTTCTGACCACAACTGCCTTTTAAGCCTGTGCTCATTTCCCATCCATGCTCAAGATTTGTCTGAAGAGTGTTAGATGGCCCAAGACAGAACCATGTAAGGGATTTTTGAAACAATTTAACAGTATAGAAAATCAAGTTCTAATATCCTGGAACTATTCACTTTTTTAGCACTTTAACATATTAACTTGATTTTATTGTATTTGTTTAGTCAAAAGGGTCAAATTCTCTCTTCTGTTCCTGCTCTGCATAGGAGCTGAGAACAGGAGCTAACAATTTCTTTTTTTTTTTTTTGAGGTCAGGAAGAAAATTTGGTTTCTTTTTCCAGGTTTTTGTTAGGGGGACCAATGAATGGTGACAGAAATGTTGGGATTTAACATCCTTCCTTCAGACTCAAGTGAAAATAAGGACACACAAGTCTTATTGGTCAGACCAAAAGTTAATACAGCTTGGTATCCTTCCATCTGACAGTGACTAATAGCTGATATTTATGGAACAGTATAAAAACCAAATAGTGATACATGTTGTCATATTTTACTACAAAAATTCAGGTAAGGTGTGGGGAATAAAAAGGTTGCTCCCTAAATAGTAGAATTCAGGAAACTCGTTGGTTTGGGTTTTTTTATGAATGTTGTATAAAATGCACCTATTTGCAACAGCCCAAGCTATGGAAGAGCTAACACTCTCTCATGCAGGTGTTATATGTTTCCCAGACACCCCAGAGCATTCTTCTTTGATGTGCTTTGTCTCTCTCTAAGCTGTGTGTTTATCAGTTGATTGGTACATGGTCAGCAAGCCTCGCAAGATAAATGTTGTGTCTTCTGTCAATGAAGCTTCTAATTTCTTTTCAGTACTGATTTTTAGTAATCTTTTAATTTGCTTGACACCACTGTTGAACTATGTTGTGATTTAACCCTAAATTCAAAAGGTCCTGGAAGAAGATTCACTGGCAGGGGAACAGATGGATTGTAATTCAGACAAAAAATATGTTTAAAAAAAAAAAAGTTAATTAAACATTACCAGTAAGTTACTATTTATAGTCATCAACCTTTTCCTTTATGCACATACATCCAGAAATATTGTTCAATAGATGCTATTTGCATACGATCCATTAGGTTTAGTACGTCAAATAAGGATTCTCATAGATTTAAAAATAACATGTGGGACTTTAAGCCAATAAATAATCAATTTAAGACAAACCTAAAATAGGAAGAGGTATTATTTTCACTGTGCATGACAGGCTGAAAGCTGAGTTAGCAGGCTGCCATGCTTGGTACTTTGGTGAAGCAGTAAGCAGGGCCACATACATCCTGTCAAGTAGGTTCTCTTGCAGTTGCAATTGATTGCTAGCAATCTCAGTAAATGAAAGCAACTGTCATCCCGCTGATACCAACTCCAATATTGCTGAAGCGAACGGGAAGGCTCCTACTGACTTAAAACCTCCCTGAGTTTCGGCATATTTTTAAAGCACTGTTTTTTGTCAAGCAGTGAAGTTGTAGCATCAAGCTAGCTCCTACCTCTACTCAGGAGTTATCCTCCAAGTCCTGCTTGCTCTCTCAGTGGGTTTCTGGGTCATATCCCACATGGTGTGGGAATGAGCCATTAGTGGAAACCTTCCTTCCACATACTTCCTTTGGAAGGAAATGCAAATGCAGAGGCTGGGAGAATACTGCAGTGTGCTCTAGTAAGACTGCATGATCAGAGGACCTAGTCAAATGCACTGTAGAAAGCAGAGGAGTACTCCCAGCTGCTGTAGACACAATCGTGGCACAGGCTCACACCTTGTTTACTCTTTGAAGCACAGCCTTGACTGCTGCACTGAGAGAGACTCCAAAGAATACATTTATTAAAAATACCATTTACGTTACCTGCTTATTGTTTTTCCAAGCAATTCTATATCCATCTGCAGCTAATATATTAGAGCACCTGTTATTATTCACCACATCACAGCTGACTAATTTAAATGTACATCAAATCAACATCTGCACTTACTGTTTTGTTTCTAAAACAAAAATATCCAAAATACGTGATGTACAATCTGCAAATTCAAAGCTAATAAATTATCATATTTTTTCCAGCTAATAAAACAGCACTACAAGTGTCTATGGGTTTACCATACAAAAATGGAGAATCTGACTCAAACATTGACTTAGTTGAGTTAATTCATTAGGCAAATTTCTTAGGTCTAATTTTTCCCTTCTTGCATTTCTAAACACTTTAATTTAGTTAACACCACGGATTCTTGTGAGAGGGAGACAAAAAGAAACTGTTCATGCTTACATGGGAAAACACTATAAAACTCTACCAACTTTGTATTCCTTCAGAGCCATATGTTTTGTACATAATCACAAAATGTAAGACTTTATAAGATGAAGCATTAGAAGCATGAACACGTAGGAGTGAAAACCTTTAGTAGGAATGTTTTGTGCACTACAAACATTTTACATTAGGTGCACAATGATTTTTTTTCCATCCTAACAAACTTGCTTTAATAGACCGCATAGTTCCCACCTCATTCACTTATCCATTCAACTGAAGTGAAGAAGAAAAATAATTTAAAGGCCAGTAAACTTTGAAAATACACTTTACTGAATTTATTATTGTTTTAAACAAAAGAAATTAAAGAAGCAGTATGTGTCCTGGCTTGATTTCTATTCACCATTACAAGCATGCATATGAGTACAGGCAGAACTCTTCCTGTCAGAGCTGTTATCACAGGGACACTAGATTGCCTCTTTTACAGTCCTTATGGAAATAAATCATCAGAACCAGGTACCACTATTTTACTGCTCAGTGTGTCCTGAGAAGCAGATGCAGTAAATTCTACCTCTGTGACCTTTTCAGTATTCTGTGTTTTGACTGAGTGTCCATTCTAGTCCTAGGTTGCTGAGGTTACAAACAGAAAAGGATAGGAATGGCAAGCGAATCAAATTACAGAATACTAAAAAGGTCATAGTAGTACCATTTATATTACCCTTCACAAAACAGATGAGGCAGAAAAAGTTATACCTCTGTCTCATGACAAAAATTGTAATGATTCAGTAAACAGCATAGGTGACAAATTTGCGTTTGTGCCAAAGACTTGCACTGTAAAGAAATAGCTTTAATATCCAATGTTCGCATTTGAGACTGTGTTCCTGTTATACTTAAAAATGAAGTCTCTCAGAAGTTCTGTTGTTTTGCAGTAGCATCATTCATTTCAGAAATACATTTGAATAAAATCCTCTGAAACAAATTGCAAAATTATGTTCAGCTAAAAACCCAATATTTTGGCATGTTTATATCCATGCCATGACTTTTTCCAATTGCAACTGTATAGTTTCCCACTGTAGGATGAACTGTTTTTCATAAAAATTACCCCTTTTTTTTGTTCTAATTGGAATTTTCAGGTGGCCAGTGGTCCTCCTTAGAATTTCAAAAAGTCACTGCAACACATAAACTTTTCTAGTTCTTTCTGTTAATACCTATCAGTAGGTATAATTAGCATTTCAAATCCAGTTGGTGAGTCCTTAATTCTACTTGCAGCCCTCTACATCAACAAAATTTTGATACCAGTTTCCAAAACATTTATATAGTCCATTATTATTTCTAAATTATTTTCAAGATGTAATGATGTAAGGAGGGTTTTTACATTTGCTGTGTGACATATTTATCCATCAATCATTTTCTCTCTTTTTTTTTTTTTTTTTGCAATAGCTAATATCATAGGAGCAAAATCTGACATTCAAATCTTTTTGGTCTTCAGAAAGCTTTTTCTTTTTATCAGAAGGGCAAAGATGTAATCTGAATAGAGCAGCTGCTTGCACTAAATTCTCTGTAGTCTAACAAAAAATGGTGACCAGACAGCTGTGGAACTAAAGTCTGTTATGACTGACAACAAACCAGTTCATAGCAGCACAGGTCTAGCAGTTGTGTTGGAAGCAGATTTTGCACTGAAAGCATACAACTCACAGTGATGCAGAACATCCTTGTGGTATTTGGTACAATTTCTTCTCTACTACACAAAGATCTTCTAGGTCAAGCTACCTAATTCTTCAGAACAGCCAGATGCAAATCTCTGATCCATCATCTTATTTCCCGCAACTACATTGCTTGTTGGCTTTTGATACTACATCTGGGACAGCAGTTTCCTAAAAGGAGACAAGTGTTCATATTTAGGCCAGTTTTCTCCTAGTTCTTATTTATTGTATTTTCTGTTTATCATCTAGACTGTTGGAAGCACCTTTTAAGTTGGGTGTGGAAGAAACCCAACCAAACATGCCTTCACTGTGGCATGCTTTTTGAGCATCAATTGTAAAGGCCTAACAGATTTAACATCCAGAAGTTCTTATTTATAAGATTACACTTCAAACTGCAACAGTGATTAGTATACAAATAATATTACTGAAAAAAAAAAAAGTCTCTTTACAGGTAATTAATTTTTTCTTAAACATTCTCAAGAATTTACTCATCCACTTATAACTGGCCCGTATATATCTACCTCAACAATCCACAAGGTTAAGTTGAAGAGTAGTTCTTTACATTATGCACTTCATTGCTTAACATAGTCAATACACATAAGTCAACCAAAAAAATGTCCCCTTTTCATTGTTGTTGTATAACATTTATATCCACCACTGCTTTTCAACTAGTGACTCTCAGCACCAAGGAGTTTGGAAAAAAGCAATAAGGAATATGCCAAGAGGTTGAGAATATTATTATAATCTATGACAAACAAAAATCTCACACCACAACTCCCCACATAGCTTCATCTTCAAGGCCAAATATTCTCTGCCATAAATAAATTATTAAGGCTTCTCATCAATTCTGGTTTTGTCCATAGTTTTATTTTAGAAGTAAGAATGTCAGGAACATGTCATTTATTTCTTCTTCATTTAGAATTGAGAAGATATCATTTTATTTAAGCATCAGCTTATCTACAGTTCTACACTGTCACAGGGTTGCAGACCCGCAGGGTGAGATGATCCTGGAAGAAGTCTGAGTCCTCTGACAGATAACACATTGTCCAGTCTTTCTCAGACATGCCTACCATCTATTTCCTCATTTTTTGGTTCAATTTTCCTATACAAAAGCTTCCCTGCTATGTGATTCATAAACCTATCCCATAGCAACTGACATCAAGATTTATCACAGCCAAATTAATCATAGCTACATGCATGAAATCTTCTTTCAATCTTATTCTGAATTTTCGAATAAGTAAGCAAATTAAGGTACATATATTCCTAATACATGAATTCAAAAACCAGACTGAATAACTGGATGGTTGTATGTGCAGTTGATGAAGTACCGCATAAAACTGCATAAATAGCCAGTTTGCTTGCACCTCAGTTTGGAAATCTAGTCACATACCTTGACAAATACTATGTAGTATAAATATAAACCCGGAAATTCTGCCAGTGACATCAGGCTCAGAGCCAGATATTGTTCTGCTGGCTCTTCCTGTTTCTTCCCTCATCATTCCGTGCAACTGGAAGGATAGAGGAGAACAGTATTTGTGTTCCTGGTCCCTCAGCCAGTTGTCCCAAGGCCCTGAAGTATCTCTTGATTGACCTTGGACTTCTTGTAACTTCATCGCTGCCTACCTGTATAATCAATAATGGATAATCTGAGGTAGGAGGCTTTCTCTTCATATCTTTAACCTGGGCCCCAGGAAGACAGCAGACTTCCCTAAGGAGTGGGTCCAGTCTGCATATTGGGCCTTCTGTTCCTTTCAGAAGGGAGTCTCCTACAACGACCCTTCTTATTTTATTTATGGAAGCAGTTTAACACCAACATGACCTTGGCAATGCCTCCAAGCTAGATGAAACATTTTCCTTGTCATTGTTTGGTTCCACTTGCAGAGCCACCCACTTTGTGAGGGCACCTGGGAAGGTGAGGCAGTCACCGAGGAGATATGCCTGCTGTGCCAGGCTGGAACTTGTCACCATTGCCCCCTATCCCTTAAGTCACTGTGTTCAGCCAGGCAGTGAGAGAACAGTTAATCCTTTGTATCAAGCATCCTGTCTGCCTGTTAGGCCTGTCTCAGGGAAGGTAAGGTACAATTCCATTAGTCAATCTTGCTCTCGCACCCCCTGATACTCCTCAGCCCCCTCAGCTCACTGCTGCTGTCTGTACTGGCATAAGAGGCAGGCACACCCTGCAGCCAGACACTGGGGTGGCAGCGTGTTCCCACCAGACGTCTGTCTGGGTAGCTGCATTAGCCATGGCGGGTGCAGAGTTTAGGAAGGCTATGGCTTTCTGCTGGGTGGATACCACTGCTCCCTGGTCAACCTGGCAGAGCTTCAGGACCCTCCTGCATGCCCTTCCACACCACCAGCCCTCTCAGTTTTTAAAACGTCAAGAGCATGTGATACTGCTATCTGTGTTTTATTTAGAAATTTCCTGGTTTCTGAATAAATGTTTACGGTGTTTGCAAATCCTCCTGATCCTTCAATATAGCTACAGCACTATCTAGCATTGTAAGGCAAAGAAAAATGGTACCAGCCCGCAACAGTAGGAGAGGGCCTGCAACATCAGTCAAATCTCCAAAATAATCTTAGGAGACTATCATAGAAGTGCCTTGTACAGGACAGTGAAGTGCGCAGGTATTTCTTAGAAACTATGTTTTACATAGCTGGGGTCTCACGTTGACTGCAATAGCAGGTTTTGCAAACGTAAAAGGCACAAGTAGTCTGTCCTAGCACGGGCTCACAGGTTATCTGAAATCCTCATTCCCATTAACCCATCCCTGTGCGCAGTTTACCTGCTGTGACTGAGCAAGGAAATGCCAGTTCACTTGTCTGCCTGCCAGGACAGATAAAGGTGTATGTACCGGGTTCAATGTGGCCCCACAGAACACAGCATGATGTGGAAGAGTACGGCCCTGCTGGGAGACTTCTCCTTTCTACAATATTAATCTGCCTCTGGCAGACATGTGCTTAAAGCTGCCACCTGATATAGGCAACACAGGTGGTAGTTTGGTCACTGTTCCACATCATCTGTTTTGCAGCCAACCTTGCCTGTTGGTGTTTTTCATCTGCCCTTTGATGCACTCCTACCTGTTTGCGTGCTTTACTCGCTGCTTGTCTTGTTCTTTGGGCCCCAGTTCAGATAGGCATCTCTGCATGAACTTAGGGAAGATGTTGTTCAGGGAAAAAAAAAGCTTAACAGACCACTCAAGCACTGTGGACAAAAAGAAGCACAAATTGTACTGGGATTTTACCTTGTGGGAACTCGCTCAGTCAGTCTGGGATTTCTCGGAGGAAATCAGGACCCATCTCCAACAGATGCTCAGTAAAAACTAGACTCAATTTTCTCAAAAAAACCCACAAAACAAACCAATACAAAACAAACAAACAAACACCAAAAAAAAAAAAAAAAAAAAACCCCACCAAAAAAACCCCCCAAACCCAAGGTTTGAAATCATGAATAAGTTCAGAGTGGAAACAGAGAAACAAGTCATCTAAATGTTGACTGTACCTGACTTTCAAATGCCACAGTCCGGCAGTTTTAGCATTCATCAGACAAAGCTAATCTAGGGAGATGATATTTTCTCTTGATTATCATGCAATCCTCTTAAAGTCAAATCCCCTTTCAGGTAAAATGTCACTGGAAGTAATTTCATTATAGCAAGAATTATAACTTCCATGGAAAGTCTCTGATTTTAGACAAAATAGTTTTAATAAAACTAAACTAATGTTGAGGTTACAGCAGGTAAATACCTGTGCTGGCATGGAAGTAAGGGAAATAGAAGAATGTGACCCAAAACCACTGATGTGACAATTAGCCTGTTCAAGAAAACTAAAGTCGGAAATGAACACCTGGTGCATTTGGTTAACATCTTGAGTATACTTGAAACTCCTATCAAGTTCAGCTGGAATTAGGATGTTGTAGATTTCTCCAGATTCGTCAACTGGCCCTGAGCATCTGCACCTCTAGGCTATGTTTTCACGTCCCAATTCTGTCTTCCAGCAGCTAGGAAAGCTAGTATTCATCCCAAGGCAAATGCCATCTCCAGACATATACCCATGATTTCACATGGCAAACTTCCTAAATTGCTACCAACAAAGGAGACTTTTTAGGTGAAATTCTACTGTGGCCCTATGATCCTCCAAATGGTGACATGCCTTGGTTAATGTGCAGTCTTCACAAACAAATACCATTCTTGTAGCTCTGGAGAAGCAGGGATATAGAGATTTGGGAATTACAAATTGGTGAGCTGAAGCTGCCAGTGAAATCACACAAAACACCTGCAGGGATGCAAAGCGATGCAGCATGCTCATTATTCAGAAAACAGAGCATGCTCTTCTCCATTTACACAGTATCAAAGCAGGTAGGCCATTTTTGCCCCATATTAAGGTAGTTTTCCCTCCCTCCAGTAATCGCTGGAGTGATGTAAGACTGACTCCTATTGAAGAATGCATAGGGAAAGCCAAGGTGTTCGTTTGCCAGAGAAATACAAACTAATATTTTATCTAGTTGAAAGATTTAATTGAGGTGGTGGTGGTTTTATTGGTTTGTTGTTTTTTCTTTTTCTTTTTTTAAGATTACATTGTTCATATGGAGGGGTTCCTGAGGTTTAGAGACTTTGATATCCATGCTGCCCTGTTGTGCTATCCTTGTATTTAATGCTCTTGTTAAAATCCAGTGAAGCTGGAAAATGAGGAAATAAAAATGACAACATAATGTACAATTCCTCACTGATTTCCAAGGCCATTTGAAGTTACATTGTGCAGTTTATATGTATATTTAAAAGCCCCACAGTCAGAATGCTTTTCAAGGCTTCTAGTTTATAGTTTCACATAAATTTTTCCTTTTAAGGAAAACATAACAAGTTATTCTCCTGTCTGACATTTTAGTATTCTCAGGTTCATCTGAATTTCTGTAACTGAAGAGTATAGGTGTTCCTAATGTTTTGCCTTTGCTGTTTCTCCTTTACTCTTGATGTTTGGTATTTAATTCCCATTAGACTTTTTTCCAGTCTGGCTTGTGACCATTGTCTATCTCTATCAGGATGAATTATAGTCTCTCATTACTCTTACAGGGTAAGAACAGTGCATCACTGTGCAAATATAATGCAGACCATGGTCTTTCTGGCACACTTTGAGCCTTTTTATACATATTCTTTTTACCTTGCTAGGAATATTCCTCTCCTATATAAATTTTAGCCATGCTGGCTAGCTTCCTAGTAAGAGTGGGAGGTAAAGAGCCATTCCCTCATTCCCGGGCACTCATTAGTAAATGTTTGGAAATAGCAGCTGGGCAAGACCAGTCTGCCTCTATGTAGCATTTTTCCCACATACTCTATAAGGAAGCATGAAAGAAAACCTCTCTATCTTCTACTTTCTCTTTGCTTGTACCTCAGTTTTTGCTTTTCCTCTCTTTTATTTTTGTTCTTGTACTTGCACTTTTGAAATTTTCTATTCTTCCCTCCTTTCTCGTCATTTCACTCTTCATATTGTAATTTCTTTTTCACCACTTGTTTCCTACCCCTTTCCCTACTTCTTTTGTTCTTTCTATCAGTTTTTCTTCCTAATATCTTCAATTTAACAGGTCCTTTTGTAGCATTATTTTTACATTTTGCTGAGAAGCTGCTTTTATAGTGTTAAGTGATCCCGTAAAATAGTGCTGTGGGGTTTCATGGTATCTATGCCATGGCTTCCAATGTAAATTTTCTCCTCTTACAACTTAAAAAAACCCACTTAATATTTGCATTTGTCAATTTTTAGTCAATTATCTCCTAAGTTTAATGCTAATAGAAAATACTATCATAAACAATCCTGACTTCCTAAAGAACATGGACAATGAAATAAAAAAAAAAATCCCTTCGGATTTTATCTGGTCTCCTATACTATCTGCTAATGTTTCCTACAAGGATCAAACTCTCACCCCTTTAATTCTTAATAAGTCATTAGACTGAGACCCTGAGCTCTTCACAGTTGTATCTAAATTGGAGAAAGCCTTTTGCAAGGTGTAGCTTTTTTTTTTTTAACTCAGAAACCCAGTAATTACAGGATCCATAATTTGTTTACAGTTGTATAAACATAAATAATGATTTCATAAACATTAAGTGACCTTCTTTTTTACTGTGTCATATCAGACCCTGTAAGAAAGCGCTTTAGTCCTTTAAGATTCGGTAGCAAAATGTCACCCTGAAATTGATATTCCAAAATGCTTGTGGATAGGTTCTGATCTGCAGGAAATTTTTTACTAGCACACAGTTATTTTTCATCCAGTTACACTATACTATAGATAGCTTTGACAAAGTAAACCATAGCACACATAAAGGGAGATAGAGTAGTGATTAAAAAAATGACTGAAGCATGGACAGCATGGAAACTTTCCATCCTTCTTGAATGTCAACAGTGTGCTGAAGTCATGTTTAGTACCACAACAATATTACAGCAGTCTACAAAATGTATTACCTTTACCTAACAATGTAATGGTGCATGGGAGATCAGAAAAAGTTGTGGACTGTCTAGGTGCAGCCTGTAATTATTGTGAAGATAAATCTGGGCAGATTTGTAAAATAAAAAAAATCCAGTTCCACTCCTTCCCCTTAAAAATAACATGGAGTCATTTGGAGGAAATGATCAACTGCAGTACAGGTAATCCCTGATTCTGTAGAACCTAATTTAAAAAGAAAAACCGAGAAAACCCGTTCGCCTGCGACAACTGCGAGAGTAGATCACGGTTACTGAATGTTCTTTCTCTTCTGTGTTAATTGTGTTTTTCCTACATGAAATCCAAGTTACCTGGAGATCAAAAGCCAGTTCAAGTATTGGTAACATCATACAATATAATTTAATATAGCATGCATACACTAATGTAAAAGGCAAAACTTGTGCTTTAGAGCTTGACATCCTAAAATAGAAAGGGGCTAATCCACACCCCCATTTTCCGCTGATATATGCTGTGAACAGGAGTTCTGTAAATTTACATCCCCTTGGCACATTTTGTTTCTGTAAAAGCTGACAGCAAAAACATAGTCATAAGGGCCAAGGAACCCTGCTTTAGCTGTGGTGACAACAGGGAGCTCGCACTGAGGAAGAATGTGGTCCTTGAAGTTAATAAGAGCTACACACACATATCAAAGACAGACCCCCTTAAGCATACTGCTAAGGCAGAAGTGTGCTCAACTATAATAGCATTATAAAGCTAAGCTGTAAAAGCAGTTACCCCACTGACTAACATGAAATATTAGGTTGGTGGGATAAATAACCTTATGCTTAATTCACTGGTAAATTGCATTAGAGGTGTACAGTGTGGGAGCAGAGAATGCACACTGAGTAAAAAGCCTTGTTCTATTGTTTAATTTCCTGGAAAACTGAAAACAGTTCTTTGAAATTTGCTGGTGTGTGAAATCCTCATACCTAAATGGTACTATAGCCTATTACGAAAAGAGCACCTCATTATCACATCACAAAGTATCCTACAGCAGAAGAAAACCATCATCCTCTCGCCTTTCACACAACCACCCCATTTGTTTAGACATATTCAATGCCAACACTTCTGAGTCAACATCTGGAAATGTTTCTAAATGAATGACCACCAGTTTTGCACAAAGGGCTCTGAAGGGACAGCCTTGCTGAGATGGATAAAACAAAGTGTTTTGAACAGTATTCAGAAATCATGTCAAACCAACATGTTCAGTTTAGCCAAGGTCAGTTACTTCTCTTTGCCTTCTCCTCCCCCCGCCTTTTTTTCCCTCTTCCATTATTTTATCATCTCTCACTGATAAGGTCTAACTACCCTGGCAAGGGTTCAGAAACCAAAACGGAGGGCCCCATCATGTCTGCTGCTAGAGTGAAATAAGCATCTATTCCAGCTCTAAATGGTTTTCAGTTCCACTGGTGCAGAAAGTCCATGTTATCTATAACTTTGTCATCTAATGGGTATTTTAACTAGAGCTGTTCTAAGAATAGCAAGAAGTGAGTCATGTACAGGGCAGAGCAGGTCCTGAAATGAAAGTTGTAAACCCCACGGCTTAAGAATATAAGTAGGAAGACAAGACGGATAACTCTGTGACCCTAAAGATCACCAGCATACACATCAAAAGTGAATGGTGCCATTAAAATCCCAGGCTTCCAGATTCCAGGTGGTTTAAATACCTTATATGTCTTCCTTTTCATTTCTTTGATCACTGTTGCTCCAACTCTGCCTTTCTGCTTCTTGCAGTAAATACCAGGACCAGAATCAGTAGCATCGGGTACTTCAACTTCTGCTCTGTGAATTTCATGCTCTGTACAGGACAATGACTAAAGCTTATAAATATTTTCTAAGTTGTCACATACAATCGCCCAGCTTCATACACTGATTTTGTTTTTTGTTAAGGACTGTGGCAACAGATGTTAATGTGGTATAAATGAACACATCAATTTTCTCACATCTGTGATGACAAGCGTTAGGGAAGTTTACTTGCGTTCAACATGCTACCTGACCTCTACCTGTCGCTCTCTGTTACATCACATTACTGTACTTCCGTATTAAGGTTTATAGATCCTGTTATAGTGTAACATATGGCATATTTCTTGAGAAAGATTAAAACCTCTGTTTCATTGTTTAGCTTTATCTTAAAACAATACTACAAATTCTATCTTTCGCTTTAGAATACTTTTTTTCAAGGGCAAGAAGAGTGTAAACATCCAACTGGCTTACCTTAAATACCATTTGCATAAAATCTATTGTAAAACAAAGACCAAATTAATGCTGTTGAAATATCAACTTCACAATAAGAATACTAGTTAAGTCAGCAGACAGTTTTTAAATTGACTATTGTGGATTTAACACACTGGCTTCTAAGCATACTTAGCACAACTTTAGCACTGATTTATAACAATCCTTCCTGTTGCTTGCTATACCACCCTTGGAGAAACTCAACTGATTAGAACAGTGATGTTCAGCAGAAAAAACACCATACTTCATTACAGTGGGTTTGTTGGGTTTTTTATCGCCAATGTTTTCTTCACTGACCTGCTCCTGGCAGTTAGAATCTCTTCACAGGGGTGATGGCTTCTATTTATCCCTTGATAAACCTTCTAACACAGATGGTGCACCTGCGGAGATGGTTCACAGCTTCAGCTTGTTAGGCTGGATGGACAAATGGCTTGGAACCTCTTCATATTTCCCAAAAGTTAAAGCACAGCAGCACTGAAAGGATGAATGAAGAAAAGCAAAATGATAGCTGAGAAACTAGAATAATACTTTTAGAGATGCTACTGAAATTTTGAAATTATCTTTACTTATCTGAGGATTATAATAAACTAATCTCAGTTGCAGAGTCTCTGTTTCAAAAGAAATTATTAATGTATCAGAACCAGGTATCAAAAGCAGGTTATAAGGAGCACTAGCACAGATAAGGGAGTCTTCATTCTCTCTTGGGGTTTAAAATGAGGGAATTTTAAAGCACTATGTGTTTTCCTTCCTCTCCTTCAGGAAATGTTCACATTATCTATTTATTTATTTCTCATTCAGAACAAATTTTCTTTCGAATAAGTGCTAAATAATAGGACTTTCAAATTTCCTTTTGCTTATGGGCTGCTGTCGCTAGTGATGTCAGTAGCACCAACTCCAGCTGTGGACAAATGGATCAGGAGTGTTCAACTGCCTAAGCGACATTTAGGGTCCACTTTGCTGTTGGTCATATGCAACCATATGAGAACAAGCCCTGTGCATTTTGTGTGTTCAAAGAGACTTTGGGGGGCAAAATTACTGCTGTTAATTTTGAAAGTTGGAAAACAATTTCAGTACCAATTAAGCACAACAAAATGCGGTCTGTGTTTGATGATATGTTTATAGAACCATAGAATGGTTTGGGCTGGAAGGGACCTTAAAGATCATTTGGTCCCAACCCTACTGCCAAGGACACCTGCCACTAGACCAGGTGGCACAAAGTCCCATCCAACCCGGCCTTGAACACTGCGAGGGATGGGGCAGCCACAGCTTCTCAGGGCAACCTGTTCTAGCCATCCTCACAGTAAAGAACTTCTTGCTAATATCTAATCTAAATCTACCGTCTTTCAATTAAAAGACTTATGTCAGTACATGCCTTTGTAAAAGGTCCCTCTCCAGATTTCTTGTAGGTACCCTTTAGGTACTAGAATGCTGCTATAAGGTCTCCCTGGAGCCTTTTCTTCTCCAGGCTGAACGCCCCCAAACCTCTCAGCCAGTCTTCATAGGAGAGGTGCGCCAACCCTCTGACCATCTTCAGGCCCTCCTCTGGACTCGCTCAAGCAGGTCTATGTCCCTCTTGTGTTGGGAGCCCCAGAGCTGCGCAAAGTACTCCAGGTGGGTCTCACGAGAGTGGAGCAGAGAGGCAGGATCACCTCTCTGAACCTACTGGCCACGCTCCTTTTGATGCAGCACACCATACAGTTAGCTTTCTGAGCTGCAAGCACACATTGTTGGGTCATGTTGAGCTTGTCATCAATCAACAGCACCAACTCCTTCTCCTCAAGGCTGCTTTCAATCTGTTCTCTGTCGAGCTTTTTTTTTCTACTTGGGATTACCCTGACCGAAGTGCAGGACACTTGGCCTTGTTGAACTTCATAAGGTTAGTATTGGCCCACCTCTCAAGCATGTCAAGGTCCCTCTGGATTGCATCCCTTCCCTCCAGCTTGTTGACTGCAAAACAGAGCTTGGTGTCATTGGCAAACTTGCTGAGGGTGCACTCAATCCCACTGTCCATGTTGCAAAGATGTTGAACAGCACTGGTCCCAGAATGGACCCCTAAGGGACACCATTTATCACTGATCTCCTTCTGGACATTGAGCCATTGACCACTCACAATTCCTTATTCAGCGGGTGGTCCATCCATTAAATACATGTCTCTCCAACAGTTTAAATTAGTAGCTCAGGTACAACTAGCAGCATGCCATTTTGTTAGCACAAAGTTTTTTCATTGAATAGCTACTGGAGATGTAAATGGTTGTAACCACCCACATGTAGCTGTATGACTCTATGGTTGTACCTCTACTGCTTTATACAGTTGTAACATTATTTTGAGACTGGACTGACTGACAAGCCTTTGTAAGACACTAGCCATGTTTTGTTTTGGTTAGGTCCCATGGTTTGGACCCCCTCAGTACAGAGATAGTACCTATACAGAGACAAATACTGTCATTCCTATATTTAGAAGCCTCCATAATGCTATTGAGGTGAGAGTCATCAGAGTGCAGGACAGAGCATGCAATTAGCAGCTCCATTTCTCCACTAGTGGGATCATTATCCTGTCAACTAATAAAAGCCTGCCAAAGACATGGCAGTACCAATAAAATTACTTAGGAAAAAGTTTGCTCCCAGACTCTGTATGTCTCAGTATCATAATTTTTTTTTTTTTTTTAATTTATTTTTCGGATACTGTAAAGCCGATGTTCTGTTTGGAGGAGAGAAAAGTGAATAATAATATAAAATAGAGTTCTATTCAGTGTCTCCCACTGAGTCTGTCACCTTGATCACCTAACATCTTCTTGAAGTACATCAACTAATAGAACTGGCGGTCTTAACTCCATGTCTCTCCTTTGAGATTCTTTTAAACGTTAGGTAGGTGGTTTGCTTTTCCTCTGCTGAGTCCGTTGTTTGTAGCTAGCTTTTTCTGTCTTGTGTTTGGAGGTTTTTGCCTTCTGCTAGTTTTGCATCTAAATTTCACTTCTGATTTATTTGTATAAAGCTCTAGCTCCCCAGTGCTGCCTGAGGACATGAAAAGATGATACAGTACCATTAGTGTAGTAATATACAATAATACTGAGCTTATGGTATCAAAGTAATCCTCATTGACTGGTGTCTCCAAAGACGTGAGACAAAATAACAATATTAAGCAGTACAGCTTGCCTCCAGCAGGAGCTTTAGCCATTATTACACTGCCAGAGACCACCACGGTAGCTGTATTTTGGAGATCAAGGGACATCAGTAGCCTCCTTATTCAGAGAAAAGTTGCTTGCTTTTTTCTGTGCCTGCTTAGGTGTTCCCTGTGATGACAGCCCATAGATCGTATCCATTACATTAAAACAGCTTACTGCCTATGGCTTGTTTTATTTTATTTTTGCTCATGTATTTTTTCATTTATATTGTTCTTGTCTAGATATTATATATCCCTTTATCCCTTCCTTTTTGTCCTTCTCTCAGCCCACAAGAAACCACTTTAATTACAGCTGCAACAAAAGACAGCAATAGTAAGCATAGCTGCAATTTCATGTTCAGCTGTAGATTTTGATCACAGATACAAAACTGACCTGAAAAAAGCCCAACAGAAAACCAAGTCCCATTCTTTCACCTTCTGGATAGGGTGTGAAATTGAAAGAAATGTTTACAAGAAATGCAACCTATACATTTCTATAAGCAAAGGAGACAATAAAACCTATACAGTTTTAGAGAATGGAGACAATAACTTTAATCTCCAAAGCGGCACCATGTCAGGAGCAAATCTCTAAAGAAACTGGTCAACAACAATTTGTACATCGTGTCAGGGACCAGCAGGACCAGCTGTGCTGCAGGATTCAGGGAGCTGAGCACCACTGGTGACAACATGGATGGCATGGCAGTGCCCTCACGCATGCAGGAAGCAGTCCTGTGGTATATCCAAGTACGAAGAGCAGAGCAGGTCCAGTGGTGGGTACCAGGGTCAGCCACAGCTCAGTGGCTGCTGGGTACGTCCATGAGGATGAGGCAGGTATAAGGTCAAGCCAGAAGGTCAAGTCAAAAGGTAAGGATCAACAAGATACATGACAAATATAACTACAGAACAACTTTGGCAGGGACCAAGAGAAGGACCTGCATATAAATGCAGCTCCCAAGCAAAGGGAGAATGATAGGGACAAGCAAAGTTTCTCTTAGCTCACCTTGCAGGGATTTCTTATGACTTCCTGATCACACAACAGCTATGCCCTGTCATAGCTGCTATGACATACTCATATCACCCCACTCACAGCTTTCATTTTCGTACCTATCAACTATTTAATTTGTGAACTACTGAATATAGACTGAGTATAGACTGTATTATTTCATACAAATAAAGCTTTTGAATCAAAATGGAATGTGATATTAAGTCAAATGCATTCATGAACATGACTGTCTATAGCAACCAGACTTACAATTTTTTTCAACAGAAAAGGGATTTGTTTGCAAACCATACATTCTTGAAACCATGTTGACTGGCATTAAAATTACATTTTTACTTCTAATTCTTTTATGTTAGAGTCTTTAATTTAGACAGCCATTATTTTGCACAATTTTCATTATTCTTCTGTTACTGATGTCAATTTACAGAGCTCTGGGTCATCCTTTTTGCCAATCTAATGTTAGAATTATGTTGACAGTCCTCTTATCTCTTGAAATTCTGACAGCTTTCCAGGATTTTGAAAATCAGCACCAGTGCATGAAAGCAGCAGTAGGGAGAACTCCTGTGTAGAAGCCATCTAGTTTTCTGGCAAGAGTATAAGAGCTCCTAAACCAGTTCATTTTCCACACATGGAGTATACAGGAGTATGTTCCCACATTACACAGTATGCTGCAGCCAGTAGGCTTTAATCTTTTTATCATGCCTTCCCTCCATTCACAGTTTTCTCCACATGTAAGAGGTGACTTACCAGTTTCTTCTGTGGAGCCAAGTTCTGGTGTTGACTTTCAGCTCCTGACTTTCAATCTGCACTCTGGGAAGTTATTACTTGTCAACTAGTTATTCAGTTGATTGCAAAGAAGATTTTTTTTCCAGAGGATCCCTAAAAGGATGGTCATGATTAGCAGAGTTAATTCTTATTCATGGGTAGGATACATTTTGAGAATTTCCTTTACCATCTTTCTTTTCAAGCATATTTACTCACCTGTCTCTCTATGAATGACAGGACTTCATAATTCACAGGGCAAATCCAGTGAATTACACAACTTCTACATACAACCAATGCTCTTTCCAATACTCAAGTTTCTTAGCATCCTTGCCCTATACATTCTTTTAAGAATCACCAGCATCTAAAGGATCCTTTCTTTCATCTTTTTCTCTGTATCTTGAAGCATATTTTGTGCTTCAAGAGCCTGCACCCTTTTTCTTGGCCAGATATACTGGAAAGAAACTAGTATACTTCTGTTGTTGCACAGGTCTTTCTTCTGTCCTTTCAAGCTTTCAGAATTTCAACTGGCTTCTAGAGCTTCACATGACTATCATTAGGTTTGCTAGGCCAGATCACAATTCTGTGTGTCTGTCACCTCACTGTTGGAAGATGACTGCCTGCACCATCCTAATTATATGTCTTCTGAAGAGTCTTCTCTAGATTTTTCTCCATGACAAGCGAGCAGCCCTTCAAAAACTTGAAAAAAGCCCTACTGTGATAAAGGAGAAGGGAATACAGTTTACTGCTTTTTCTCTTTGCGTAGCCTTGTTTGGCGGTGCTTTAAAAGCTGACATCTGTTATCCCAGGTCATTTCATAAACTTGATGTCCTGATTATTTCTGCGACAGATCTTTTATCCTGTTGCTCCACACCCAACACTGTCAAGAGATGTACACATCTGCCTCATGCATGAAGTGGTGCTGGCTGGTACATCTTTTATCTTCTAATATCTAAGAGACAAAAGTATTTAACGATTCAGAAACACACTATTCAGAAGCAAATAAACCAACTCTAAAATCAACAACCTAATTAACTAACAAACGTATTACTATTGCTAAATTACAGTTAGTCATTTTGCATACTGTAATGTACAATTTTAAATCTAAGAATTATTATTAAAAGTTATGAATCACAACTACTGAATTACAAACTCATCGACCTTCCTCCCCACAACTTTTAGTGTTGAGAGTCAAACCTATTCATCTTTACTCCACCCTTCCACTCCAAGTTGCTTGGGTGTAAGCCTAATGGAGAGGGTGGCCCAAAGGGTTTTCCCTCTGATGTCCTACTGGTCTTGGATCCACAACTCCATTCCCAGCCATAGGTGTCCACAATCATACTGGCTGAAGATTCATCCTCCTTTATTTCTTATATGATTTTTTAATCTAATTTCCCATTTCTTCAATTTCTGAACTCACCTTTTTGCCTCCTTCACACGTCCATTTCTATGTCCAAACTCTTTGCAAAAAAACAACCTCCTGATTGTTTTTTTTCTCATTAGTTCCAATTCTGCTACATCTATACTCAACTTTGGTGTTTCTGATATTGTTCCTCTAGCAATATTGGGCTTGCACAGTATCACTAATATGATTATCTAAGTATGCGTGGCCTTACAAGACTCCACACCCTAAAACTCACCTACAGCTACCTTGTCCATGCTGGTGATGTATCATTTACCTTGTGTACCCTCTAAGGCAGATGATTTGGCTTTAGTCTTTATTCCTTTCCCTAGTTCCAGGTGAGAACAACCAGTTTCTTTTGTGCGGATAGTCTGCATAGTGGAGAAATAAAGTAGGATGTTTTTCACACTCTTTTGTGCACACGCAGCATCCTTTCCCTTGAATTGAGTTAATGACTCCCCTGGCTCCCTGCTGAGGCCTTAGCTGGCTGTAATGCCTGGTGTTCCACAGGGACCTGTTGCTCAAAGCAGTGCTGAGCCGCTGGCCCAAATTTCCAATAAACATAGCAACTCACACAAAGATCATCCTGAAAGGTTCTGGTTTGCTATCTTAACCATCACAACCTCAGGAGTATTGTGTCACCTCTCTATATTCAGACCTTGAGTACCTACCTGTTCAAATCACTGCACATGTAAAATCTGCCAACTGCCCCTCATTGACTCCAGAGGATCTGTTTTCATCTTTGGGATTTCAGCAGCTGCCCTTTGCTGCTGCTCAACAACTTTGATCTGATTCTGTGATAGAAGTCTGAAGTTCTCAGCCATGTTTAAGATGTGGAGAGGAAGTGGCTAATAGGATCAAATTGCTTTTATTTTTTTTATCAGTCATCTAGTGTCAGATGTCTCAAGAGCAGTCTTATCTAAAAGCTTCTTTGTTCCTTCACTAATCTCAGCCTTTGTTTGCTGTTCTAGGAGGAAAGGTGCCAGTTTAAAGCAGTATACCTATCAGTTGCCCTAGGCAACCCTAACCAGCCTCTTCTAAGATGTTTTGTATTTACATTTTCCTTCTCATTCACATTGTCTAGAAAGATTGTTTCCTTCCCACTGTCCTACATGCATTTTTATACTCAGGAGGTGGGTCCCTCTGCAGCTGTTCCCTAACTGCTGCCTCCATGAACATGCACTTTTGTTGATCTGTGGAGTTTATAATCACATGAGACAAGACAGTTATGCAATTTACTTCCTCACCTCATCAAAAAAATATGAAATGAGAAACCTAAAAACAGCAATGACAAGTTCAGTGATAATTTATATTAATATCTTGGCACTGAAGTATTTACTTCTTTTCATGCAGTTTCCATGGTTTTCTGTTAGTGTTTTATAGAAGCAAAATATAAGTACGCTGGCGTGAGTACCAGAAAAGAGACAAATAGAGACAAGCAAAAGAGATTTTTGAAATTCTAAGCCCTGGAGACAGAAGATGCCATTACAAAACCTGTTAACTAAAGTCCCATCTAAATTGCACTGGACTGTGAACAGCTTTAATAATCTAAAAGGCTCCCATTTCGTGGCATGAGCTGGAGCTATCAGCTTACTTCACAGAAAATAGTGTGGACTCTTCTCAGGCCACTGAGGTTTACTAGGGACCCAGGCAGGAGAACGTTGTCCTTATATTCTATCCATCTGCATATGAATTTATCTATCTTTAGTAGCTGATTACCAAATCATTAGTTGAAATCTCTTTGGGGAAGAAGTACTATGTCTGATGGCATAAAGTAACTAAAAGAAATTATAAGAATTATATCAATTTCCTTGTCTGAAATACCTCAGAGAACTGTGTTATGCCCTAGTAGCATCTGTGGTCACAACTATCCTTGACATGTACTTCACTTTCAAGAAGGCTTTGACTAGATTTAAGAGCAAGCAGAAGCTGTTTTGAGGATTTATTAATTCTTCTCAGTTGACTCAGTTCCTGTTTTTCTCACATAATCATACCGCATAATGTTTTTTAATTTAAACTTAACTAAAAATGATTAGGTTTCCTGACCTTACCAATTCTATGGAGAGCTTGATTTGGACCATCACTACTCCTTGTGGTAGAGAAGGTCTTCTGATTTTTCATTTCGAGTCTACTCAGCTGAGAATGTTATCCTGTGCAAAACAGTGTTTTGTCAACATGACATGGAAATGCAGATAAATATTGTGTGAGCTGAATTATTTTTGCTAAGCAGTGTCTGTGCTCTTTCATACAAGGAACAGTATTGACAATCAGCTCTAGCAGTCCTAATATAAGAAATTCTCACATTACTGCCAGTGGAATTTTGACTGCAATAAAGAGGTGGGATAATAAATAAATTTAGTCAGAATTATACTTGCATAACCTTAATCGGATTTTTTAAACGTATGTTAATGGCAAGTGTAAACAGTCTGGAATTATAAAAGAGAAGACAGTATAGGATCTTACATGAAGCAGCAAATTGTTCAAAAATGCAAAAGAAAAAACCTAAACAAAACAATAGATTACTGTATAACACCATATATCATTACACTTATACGGAAGTGTTCACAAAGTTAAACAATGAGCAAGTTCCATAATAACAGATATGTTGTGTGACTCTATAACTTACATGAAATCTTCCCTTCTTTGTAGTAATATTTGATGTCCAGGGATATTTTACCAAAATCAGCATGCCATTTTACATCAGATGCTCAGACACAGAGGCATGAAGAATTGTAAACAATAGGCCTACCAGGCCAATGATTCCTTGTCTTGTCCCTACTGTTACAGAAACAAGTAATATGTGTCTTTGGAATCAGACTATGAGAGTTCATTCAGACTTACATACAGGAAGTATAGTGAATTTGGTGCAAATTTTCCAAGGAAAAAAAAAGAATATATAGAAACTGGAAAAAAGTTTACAGTCTTACTTCTTTGGAGGGAAGAGAGGAACATGAGAAAGATGAAAAAGCAGATTTTTCCAGTATGTTTTATTTCTGAATGTTTACACAAATCCAAATAAAAGTAATTTTTTCCTAGAGGGATGATGTTCTGTGATCACTTATTCTGTGTGCTGATTTACAGGACAGAATCTGTCAATCCAATCAGCAAGTCACTTTTGTGCATGTGTGCTGTACAAGCTCTCTGTGAAGTGCTGCCTGTGCCACTGGATTTAAAAAGCGGAGCAGCTTCAGGAGTTTTTATCTCTGCATGACTGCTGGCTAGGGATTTGAACAGAAAAGAAAACTGCAAGAGAAGATTGGTTTGGACAAGGAGAGCTTCTGCACATAATTCTTATTAATTTGAAGATGAAATGCAGTCTCTTAGAAACAACAAAAAAATGATACTGTGTGATGGCTTACTCAACATGGTTATTGGTATGGGATTCAGCCCCATTTTCTAAGGATTAAAACTGACTGCCCAGCACTGCCTATTTATTGGGGACAGAATTACTGGAGCTCTTCCTCTTGGCGATTAAATGTGTAAAGAACAAGACGAATCAGAGAAGAGTGAAGGGCTCTGTTCCCCAATGTGTAGAAGAGATGCATGGCAGCTTCAAGGATGGAAGGAGGACTCCTTTTTTAACTTTGTTAAATTTTTATTTTTCCTTTGAATGGGGTTTTGATCAGGAAAACTAAATTTCATACTGAAGGAGAGACTCTACAAGGTGTTGATATTTATGTTAATACAGGACATATGATTTTACTTAAGCATAAATACCTGCTAACACAAACAAAATAAAACAACTTGTACTCTGGGACAATGTTCAAAGATTTTGCCCTCTTTTCTCAGTTAATAAACCACAACACATATTTGCCTTCATATCTCAATGAAAACAGCTTTCTAAACTCATGTCAGAGAAAAGGCTCATTGCCAATTTCTGGGGCAGAAAAAAACAAGAAATCTTTATGTCATAGGCTTTGGGACAACATTTTTGTACATAAATGTATATCTACTCTTGATTTTTTTTTTTTTTACACAGTTCATCAGTATCTTCTGCAGGTGTCCAGGTGAGAATAGTTTCCAAACATAACAGAGACTTTAATTTTATAATTTAATGATACGAAGGGTATTCTTCTCTCAAAGGTGAAAATTTCCTTTCTCCTTCTTTTAATTTGCTTTCTCTTCCTCATTAATTCCATCAATTATGAGTATCAAAACTTAGCACAATATTCATATGTGCTTCCTTTGCCTGGTCATAAAGATACTAGTTTTGGAATAAAATATTGCCTTCTACTTAGTATACTGTTCACCTTAATATCTGATGGGTGATTCACTGTCTTCAAGTACAATTAAATACTAGTCAAATGCAAAGATCATGAAAGAATGGAAGCATAACTGTAGAGGACAATACAGATAGATAGACAATAAGAATCCCATTTTTTTGGACCTGTCAGGTACCTAACCTTAAATGTTCATGGCTTCACAACCAGGAAAGCCATGCAGTCTAATCCTATTTAGTACAAAAATGTCATTATCTTTATAGTATTTTCTGAAGCTTTTTTAGAAGAAAAAGCTTCCAGAACAGTTATTTAGATGAAATTACATACAAAATGAAAGAACGAAAAAGAAATGTTGTCTTAATATGTCATTTAAGAGATATATAAACCTGAAAATTGCAGAAATAGCTGAATGGTCTCATCCGTCTGGCAAGCATCATACATCGCATAAAATTTGGGTGCAGCTTCTCAGGATAAATTATATGGGTTCTTTAGTTATACCTTACCATCTTGTCTACACAATTTCTACATTTAAAATACTGTTCAACTTAGAGAAAATTGCTCAGGAAAATCATTAAATATATACCAATTATACAGACCTACTCATCCTGAATACAATCTGATAAGTCATAAAATCTGACCTGATATCTAACCTGATAACTACAGTGAATAAAAGAAATCTGTAGCTTATTGATAAAGGTATTTTTTAGGCAGTTTTAAATTATTTTATCTAATGTAACTAGAGGGACTATGTGAGTCAGCTAAGATTGCTGCATTAGCAATATTTAAAATTTGCCTCTGTTGAATGTTTTGACTTTTTTCGTAATAAATATGTTTGATGTTGACCTAAAATCTCATGAGTGATAGTAAGAAAATTTGAAAATGACCAAAAAGGTTCAGAAGGAAAAAGAATCTATAGTTGCTGAAAAGAAACATATAAACTGACACAAGCTGATTAAGAAAAAATGTAAAAATACCATGCAAATTAAGCAAAAAAGTGCTTATATAAAGCATATTAAGTAAGAAATAAACCTCCTTTTTCAATAAAGGTTAGAATCTACAAAATTTTCATGTAGAAGTTGATAGAATCTTGTCACTATAACTAGATTTGCTTAGAATGCAACTACAAACTGCATGAAGCTGAGAACCACTGCTCTTAAGACATAATTCAGCCTTCAAGTTCTACAAGACATCTGACAGCAGCAAGCCACAGTCTCATCCTTGCTTTGTAGATATGCTTTTGGGGAAAGACCAATAAATAATTTGAGGAAAGACTCATATCCTATGTTTGTCTCTGGATATTGCTCTAACAAGTACCTTTGAAACTGTGTTTTCACAATTACTTCTAGGAGGTTGATGGACCATTTTACTAGCTAAGGCAGCCCAAATAGTATTCAAATGTTTCAACCAGGTTCTTCATGTTTTCTTTAGCACATAATGTATTAAATTATTGATGATTCAAAGGTTAAGAGTGATAAAAATGTTTCAGAAATGTTTTTTCACTTTTGTTACTTGAAAAGATGTAGATCAATCATTCCTGAGCTTCAAAGCTCTCTTTTCTTTGTTCCATTTATTTATTTATTTGTTTGTTTGTTTGTTTATTTATCTATTTTAACCCTAGCACTCTCTACACTGTTGCTAGGGCTATACCTATGGGCTTTTACCTACAACAGCATGGTGTTGGCAGAATCTATGCGAACTCTTCTCTATACAGACTGAAAATGTAAAAGCCTGTTAGTCCTGTGCCTAAGAATATGCTCCTTGTATCACCAAACAAATCCAAGACCTGAACCTAATCTCAGCAGTATTTTTCCAGTTACTTTCACCCACAACAAATCAAATACACAATTATATTCACCCATACTGACCGTGATAGAAAAGTATCAGCCATTTTGTATATCAACATATACGTGAGGAGTAGATTCTCTCAGAACAAGGTATCTCACAGCCACTTAAGCCATCTAGTAAAATCAAGGTTTTAACATTCACAATAATGACCGCTATTTCTCAGAGTAGTATAAACTTTAAAATAGATTATCATTAGTAGGGTAAGCTGCAGAGGTATAATAAAAAGGAGATATTGAATACTGATTAGAATTGTAAGTAACCGACTGTGAGTCTGGGAAAACATCAGCCAGTACTGTCAGGTCTTCCTGGCCAGTGACACCTCCATGCTTGTGGATGTTGGTAGTTTGCATTTCAGCAGCTCCTGTATAAAACTGTGGCTACGGCTTCCTTCCACCTTCCTTTCTCCCTCCTCTTGGGTTTGACCACTTGTGATTTTGTGCCAGTAAAATCTTATCTCACAGTATATGAAAAAGGCCAAACACAAGTTCAGAGAAGCTCACCAGTAGCAATCTCTGTTTTGGACAGAAAGGATTACCCAGACTTCATGAATCCACAGATAACTTCTGTCTGCCTAGCTGCACATGATGTGTGACTCCTAACCCCACAGCCACAACCTACAGTACCTGTGAAAGATGACAGGAAGATAAAAAGAAACAGGCAGGGCGTTCTTGAATAGTGAAATGCAGTGCAAGACCCTGTTTTGAGTTTCTAGGTTTGCTTCCAGCAAGCTAAGTCTGAGTATATATAGAAACTGTTGAATTTGTCAGGTTCACTATTCTTACTCACACCTTCCAGGATTACCACCTGTAAGAATTACATCTAATTTGGAAGCCTCTGCAATGAAAGGTTAGTGTAGAAAAACTTGAAAACTTGACCTGTTTATCCTCAATATCTATGCATTTTAAAAAATCTCTGA
This sequence comes from Strigops habroptila, assembly GCF_004027225.2. Classification (NCBI taxonomy): domain Eukaryota; kingdom Metazoa; phylum Chordata; class Aves; order Psittaciformes; family Psittacidae; genus Strigops; species Strigops habroptila. The sequence continues at coordinate 45,173,478 of NC_044277.2, read as the reverse complement.
AAACTACTTGTCAATGTTTCGTCTTGGCAGTACAGTCAAGCTTAATTAAGCAAGCTTCCATTCCTTTTGGAGAAGGTTTTGCATTTATAAGAATTAAAAAGCAATAAGGAAAGATGGGAAGAATATTCCTGCTTAAAGTTGATACTGCCTTCTTACAATTAAGCTTGCTGATAGATTTGAGAAGAATGTTGCTGCTATAGATTTAGCAAAAAACTAAATGATATGTTAATAGACAAGACTAACTTCTTTCTATATGTTGTGGTTTAAGCCCAGCTGGTAACTCAGAATCACACAGCCACTCGCTCACTCCCCCACTTCTTTCTCCCCCTGTTCCCGGAGGCATGGGGAGGAGAATCAAAAGAATGCAACTCCCATGGGTTGAGATAAGAACAGTCCAGTAACTAGGGTATAATACAAAAACACTACTAGTACCACCAATAACAATAATGATAAGGGAAATAACAGGGGGAGAGAATACAATTGCTCACCACCTGCCGACTGATACGCAGCCTGACCCAAGCAGCGATCTGGGCCTTCCGGGTAGCTCCCCCCAGTTTATATACTGGGCATGACGTGCCATGGTATGGAATACCCTTTTGGCCAGTTCGGGTCAGGTGTCCTGTCTCTGCTTCCTCCCGGCTTCCCCTCCTCCCTGGCAGAGCACAAGACTGAGAAAGTCCTTGGTCGGAGTAAACATTACTTAGCAACAACTGAAAACATCGGTGTTATCAGCATTGTTGCCAGGCTGAAAGTCAAAAACACAGCACTGCACCAACTACTAAGAAGGAGAAAGAATGACTGTTACTGCTGAACCCAGGACACTATAAAATGAAAATATTTAAGTGTGGAGAAAAGTTTTGTAGATTATTTCATTTTCATCATATTTTCAAGATATTGCATTTTCTATTCCGAAGAAAAAATGGGAAAAAAGTTGTTTCTAAATAAATGAAAATAAGAAACAATCTAGTTGTGTCGTGTTGTTTGTTGTTGATGAAATAAATAAAAAAAAAATCAGGCAAGAAGTCTTAATATTAATATTTTACAAATAAAACATACAAACAAAAAAGAAAATATCTGTTCCAAAAATGTCAAACAGAATATTTAATTGGTCACAAAACACTTCCTATATTTTCAAATGCAGTTTGTGTAAAATAGCACATTTTCACAAATATCTATCCTTGAGCTAAATATTCTTTGTCAATAAATGATCCACTGCAAAAGGGCTGACCATATCCAGAGAGACAGATGTGTAATAAAATTAAATTAAAAGTAAGAAATAATTTGCAACATCCTCAAAAATCTTACTTTAAAATTTATTTAAGTTGAATTAAATTATGAACTCCATCCCCAATGGATTCTATAGGCTGAAGAACCACAAATGATAGGAAAGCAAGCGATTTGTTCCATCAAAATCATGTTTTATTTAGTTTTCATTAATTATCCAGGAAACAGCAGAGACATTAAATTTGTAGATGAAACAACCATATAACAAAATGTGTTCCTTTTTCAGTTTCCTTGCATACAGACCTTTCCCACATCTATTGCATATTTCTTTTTGGATAATTATGAGTTCTTTTGTACTATAATATTTGATAGCTTCAAAACCACAAACACATTACCATCGGGAAACCCTTGTGACATTCTAAAACTTTCTGATATGTCTTTCAAATTATATATTCCTTTGGGCATTGATGTTTATGCACATATGTGTGCAAGTATGTCTGGAAGAGAGCAAGAATAAGTTAGAGCTCTTCTGTATTCAATAATATCAAAAACAACAGCAACTAATAACAGTAATAGTAGTACAATGTTCAAGCAGTCCGATTCTAAAAAAGCACTTCTGATACCTTTCACATAGTTGAAACAGCTTGTTTTTAAAACATTTTTCTTTCTAATGATGCCTGATCTGAAGGTCCAATCTTCCAGCAGATAGCCAGTATGCATAAAGATTTTCGAAGTAGAATATTCTGTCTGCTAGCAGTCTCAGAGTAGGTGTTTAGTGCAGGCAGTAAAGATCAAACAGGCATACCCAAGCTAGCTTTAGACTAACTAGCAAGTGCTCTGGCTGCTAGCACATCTCTGCCGCAGACGAGAGATGAGCGCAGGCTAAGCTCTGTGTTGCTATGGCTACACTGATAGCAATCCCCAACCTAGTTAGCTTAGATCTAGCATACATCTGCTACAAGATGGAGCCTTGATGACTGCCCTGAAGCCATGCCTGAATACTCACCCTGTAAGAATTCAATTTTGCAGAGCCATTTGGATGTGATTCAGAATCAATGGTCCCATATGTACTGCTAGGAGTACTATTCCATGATTTCATCAGGGCAATGTGCAGGTATATGACAGATGAAATACATTCAGGTTGTTTTCTCAGCAGTTTAATAAGAGAAGATTCTTCATGACTATTCTTCTGTTGTGTTTAGCCATCTTGAGCCTCAGAGTATAACTGATTGATGCCTATGGCATCCAGTATACTAATTTCAGTTATAATAACGAAACTGCACAGTGTTTTCCTTGGCTCATCACACCTGCAGGGACAACTAGGGATCTTGTCTGCCATTTTCCGGCCAGGTGAGTAAAAAATTATGTAGTAGAAGAGCCCAGGGGAATATCCTGTTTCTCTACTTTCCTCCTTAGATGGAAAATTAGATAGTATTTATTTCATCTACCTCTGATATACCATTGCAACAGCTTAGCAAAGTTGTTTAATCCACAGCTTTTAATTGTTATTTTTAAAAGTCTTAACATACACTGATTTCTCTATAGAAAATAAAAATCACCTATGTCACCTGAGGGTGCAAACGTGGAAATTTTTGGGCCAAGCCTCATACTAAGATCACCGTATATGACTAATGAACTATTACAGATGGTTTCAGTGCACTAAATTTATTTATTTATTTTAAAATCTTTTCTCTTATGTTAAAAGCACAAAACCATGGTTGGCAAACTGATGAACTAAACAATCTGGTATTGGCCAGCAATTAGTAGTAGTTGAAAAACTAATTTGGTTCTTTTTTCTTCTGTTTTGTGTTAGGTTTTTTTTTTTTTTGTTCGTTTGTTAGATTTCTTTTGCAAAAGAGTCAGTGTTTTTCCATTTAGGGTCCTCAATGCAGACATCAGTTTGCAAACATCGATTTAAATGAGTAGAAATTGTATTATATATAATCCCCTCTACCTTTTGCAACACAAGACAAAGATCATTTGCAATGATGTTAAATATTAAGACACATATTTAACTTCTTTCTTTTAACTATATTTCTATAAGGATGTAGAAAGGAAGCATCAATTACATAGTCTTTCTCACAGTATTAAAGTATAATAGCTGTCCTTCTAAAAGAAAAAAACAAACTAGTTGGAGATCACCAAAACAGTCATTGCTTTTTCAGTCCTAGTTCCCTGAAAACAGAAATTACCCAAAAGGGAGAAGATATATGCTTTTCATGGTGCTTCCTTCACTTGCAGCTTCTTGTTTAAAAAAAAAAAAAAAAAAAAGAAAAAAAGAAAAAAACCAGAGCTGTATAGCTTTTTTAGCCAGTGAAAGACCTGCAAACTTGAACAAGCATAATGTTGGGGGAGGGGGAGTTGAGGGTTGGTTTTTTTTAGATTGCTTTTAGCTGTCATTGTGGTCACAGATTCACAGCAACAGTTGAAATCTTGCTTGGCTAAGCCTTATTAAGTACGAGAGAAGATAAAAAAAGGAGAGATGAAATAAGAAGGGAAAGGGAATACATACACAAAGAAGAGTGACAGCGAGAATCAGTGCCATACATTAATATTGTGTTCAGGATTTGGCTTTAGCTTGTATGTAGCAATTAAAGTGCAGAAATAGTTGCTTTCCCTCAAAGAAATTAATCTCAAAACCCAAAGGGCCTGTTAGTTGAAGGATACAGCTACCAGGTTATGCATGTCCCCTGGCAGAAGAGGGGTTACACATTTCAGCTTTTACTTTACCTGATCCAGACAAAAGTCTTGATTTTACCAACTTGCATCATAGATAAGTCCTTCTTATTTGACAGCTGATCTAAGTTTTCTCTGAATGTCTCCTGTCAGAGTCTTTCTTTTTTGATAAATGAGTACTCACTGATGTAGTGAACTCTCACATCCTAATGAAGCAGCCCACGCTATCTGTCTGCTACCTGTCCGCCAAGCTACACTACCAGTCTTGTTCTTCTGGCTCAAGAGATACTTCATGGAAATGACAGAAAACTCCAAAGGACAGAAAACTGTAGGAGTCGGATTCTGCAGACCCATAATGAGATTACTCCCTGGCAATGTAAAATACCTGTTTCAAAGGGACAACGAGCTATTAAGCTTAAACTGTTTCCCAGGTTGATATTGCTCATGACTTTTCCAGAGCTTACAAAGCATTTTCTCTGCCATTTTAAGAAAACAGTCCTAACAAATCTTTCTTTCTGAACTCAGAGAAGAATTTTCATAAAATATTCTGATTTCAATAAATCAGCAACAGCAACAAGAAGTCATAGAGAATTTTCCAACCATTTTTAGTGGCATCTGATTTACTGCTCTGGCCAAGACACCTTTTAGGTTCAGTTATATCTGCCACCTCCAGCAAGAAACTTCCTTTTTATTAATCAAGGTATATTCCTGTAACTTCAGGTGTAATTTTACCTACTTCTATTTCTAGGAAGTTCCAATTTATTTTCTTATCAAGTGATTAATTTGAAACAAGATGACAAGATGAAAACATCTTGTTACAATGCTGCAACCTTAAAAAAAAAAGTATCAAACTCTGTTTGTTTCAAACTTTCCATTTTTGAAAGAATGATTTTAAGCAACAGGATAAGTTGGATTCTGATTAACTTCAGCAACTTAAAGTAAAATCCACATACACTTGGAAACTTGTTAATGTAATACTCTAGATGGGTCTACAGGAAGAAAATTAATATAGAAACTGGAAGATTGGAATAATATAGAGTTTCAGGAGCAGAATTAATTGGTAGAAATAACATGCAGATATTTGTCTGGGGCTAAAGACTGCTTGTGAGTGTTGGGAAAAACAGATGTCAGAAAACAGAATGAATGGATGGATGGGTGTGTGACTGACAAGCATGAGTGAAGAGCATATTAGAGTAAAAAAGAAAGGAGACTCACCTTGCTTTATTCACCTGGTATTAGAAGTAGCATTCCTTGCCATAAATGATATAGAACAGATGGATTAAAGTATCAAAAATCCCAAACCACTATTCAAATTAAACTGATGAATCAGATGTGCATTCCATAATATATCTCCGAAGCGGTGCTAGTATGAGGAAGGTCCTGCAAAACTGAAGGCATAAATAGTTCTCTGGTTCTCTCTCTCTCTTTTTTTTTTTTTTTTTTTTTAATACTGCATGAATATTGACTCTTTAAAGCCAGACTACAAGTTAAAGGCATTTTGGGAAATGTAGTAAAAGAATGATGGGCATTAGAAGTCTTGTTAGCATAGGGCTATAGAAGACTTGTGTCAGTGTGGGGTCCTAAACTTTGAGTAGGGTTGAGGAGAGAAGGGGGTTGGACTAGGTTGAGTTGTAAGGATTTTTGTTAGGGAATGTGAAAAACTTACAACATACCTGGTCAGGAGCAGACTGTGCAGTGCATCTAGAATAGCCGGGATAAGTAAAGCAATGGTGTGCATTTCAGTGTAAAGGTAATACTTTTCTTCTATGAAATCAGTTGTTTACTCTTTCCAGAAGAGCATCTTTGTTGATACTTTTATCCCAATCAACAAAAAAAAATTACTTTTAGGTAAGAAAAATACTTCTGAATTATTTTAAAGTAACTTCTAAATGAATGTGTCTTAAAGCTGTCAAATGAAGAGAATTAAAATGTGGTTTAAATTGAGAACATTGAAAGATGTTGACAGCTGTAACAGCAGTAATAAGGACTGTTGTGATCTGAGAGAACAACTCTGTACCCTGGGGTTGGTAAACATGGTCCTTCAGGTGAATAGTAGCAAGCCTCACTGATCTGGATGAGGGGTGAAGTATTTTTATATGAATTGTATTAGAATCTTTTCTTCCTCTTTTAATCCTACAGGGGGGCTTAATGCAGATTCTGACTAAAAAGCCCATCAAAAGATGAAACACTTTTCAGGAGGAAAAATGAAACAAGATTACCACATTAGAGAAGCAAAGTCATCTGAAGTTGAAATCAGTGGAGAATTAATGAACGTGTGAATCACAGAATCACAGAATCATAGAATGGTTAAAGTTGGAAAGGTCCTTAAGATTGTCTAGTTCCAACCCTCCTGCCATGGGCAGGGACACATCCCACTAGACCATGTCGCCCTAGGCCCTGTCCATCCTGGCCTTGAACACTGCCAGGGATGGAGCATTCACAGCTTCCTTGGGCAACGTGTGAAGCAGCAATTCAAGAATGCCTCAGTAAGAACCTGTTGCTCACCCACAGAGAGCTGTAACACAATTACTTGCGCTCCCAAGACAGACCTTGCAAAACTTGAGGCCGTCTCTGAGATCTGTCTCATTATGTGTTGTTTGCAGATTTAGGAATGGTTTTGATATTTATAAGGAAAATAACAGCTACAGTGAATCCCAGGAAGAATTATTTTGACTAAATGCGTACAGCATGGGCCACAAACAGGAGGAGCTGGAAGCCACCTTGTAGCCAGAAAACTATGACATGGTTGCTATCATGGAAAAATGGTGAGATGACTTGAAAAAGTAATAAAGAAAAAATTATTTTAAATACTTTGGGAAAAATTCTTTTAAATATTATTTGATAGTTCTGCTTAAGTTGTTGAAATAACAACTAATATAATTAGTTCTATTACCAGAATTAATGTTGCAATAAGAAAATGTATGCGAAATTATATAACTTCTAAGAATATGCTTTTTGCGTCACCCTAAGGAAAAGAAGCCATTCACATACAAGAAAAAACTTGTCATCTATCCACTGCCAAAAGTTTCTTTTTATCAGCTTTTTGGTTTCAAAGGAAATATTTGCCAATATTTGCTGATCACCAGAGACAGATAGCATGTTATGTTGGTTTCACTACCTTTGAAAGATCAAAGGCTTTGTTCTACTTTTTTCAGTTTGGACTAACCAAGATTATGGTATAGTACCAAGGGCACATTACTTTTGCTTCTAGAACCTAAAAACTGTCTAGACCTTTCCTTGCATCATTTGGCGAACTGCTTCAGCTCAACAGTTTCTTGTACTTTAATAGTTTTCTTAGTTTAGCGTTTCTGTTAGAACTGAAAAATATTGTAAATGATCTATCCCGTTTGCCAGTGCATCTTTAATGTCAAAATAGTACCAGCAGAGGTTCGTTAGGTGTTCTGATTTTATTTATTTTTATGTAGGCCTCTTTTCAAGTGCATTTACACATGGCCTAGACACATAAAAGCTTTGGAAAATGCAAATTAATCAGAAACATCAGTGTTATAATCCTCTTGGTCCTGGCATCAGAAGGTGAAAAATGGCTGTTTATAAGAACAGCAGGAATATGCTATCAGTATGCTATCGCTAATTACCTCATATAAGCAGCGGAGCTGAAAGGTAATATTAGCAAAAAAAGCCCATATGTGCAGTGTTATTTAAGGGGTTAGAGATATGGCAGAGTTCACTGAAAGTTTTAAATTGAGGGAAAAAAATGGCAAATTATTTTGTAACTTTTAGATTAGGTTTCTCTTAAACACACACATACACTCACCTATTTTTGTCTCAATAAACACAAAGAGGTAAATAAGAAGTAGTAAAAGAATCTGAATTATGCCAACAACAGTGACTGCAGGGAACTGTCAGAGGGTCGTGAGGACATGTTTGTCGTATCATAAATGTTTCTTAAACTTTCTTGATCCAAAACACCTCTTTTTATCACTAAAATAAAAAGGTATGTTGAAGCTGCTATGCTTTGTTGCTTGACTGTTGTGATGCACAGCTGCAGGATCACAAACAAGTATTTATTTTCCAGAAAAATTACTCCACTGAAGATAGCAATAGCACAGCACTCAAAATTAAAATCTGCAGGATAACTTAAACTGTGTAGTTTCAGAAGATTGCTTGACATCAGCTAGCTGTTCTAATATGAAAAATATTCTCATCTCCTGAGCCAGACTATACAACCACATTGCAGGGAACAATAGGATAACTAAATAAGACTATCAAGTACACTACTCTGAAATTCAGACTATATTTTGTGCTCATTTACTGTATCTGATGCTTTAAAAAAAAAATAATGTTGAGGATTTAAGGGACAAGTATAGAGAACCCCCGTGCTGGATGGTTTGCCACAAGACAAAGCAATAGCTCATGTTAATATAAATATGACTTCTTTTTTTTTCCCCATGTGACACTGTTTATGCCTGCATTCCCACAAATACAAATGCTCCAGAATCCTAATTTCTTTGGTTGGAGTCAAGATGCTTGCTTACACACATAATATAAACACAATAATATAATGGAGTCTCCTAAGTCTTTAGAAGTGTCAGAGTATAACATTAACTTCAGATTTGTCTAAGAACTGACTTTTTTTTCCCCAGAGTCTTTTACTTTTCCAGGACTGCTTTCCAGTTCCTAGAAGATAGAGTCCAGAGTATTCATTTGGGCAAATTAATATAAATTACCATTGATTTTTCTTGTCTGATATTTCTCATTAAGAATTACTATTTTACTTGAGGCTAAAGTGATACATTTAAGATGTCTTGGTTTTAAAATTTCCCACCAAATCCATGCACTTACTCCCGCAAACCAAAGAATTCCTGACCCTCATATACTTCATAAATAGCTGGAAGCTGGCAACCTAGGAGTACATTTTCGGTGAAATCAGCATTCTTCATTGACACTAATGAGGTATCTTGATATTTCTGCTCATTTTCAAGGTCTTGGGAATTTACTTTCCCTGAAATTATTTTTCCAGAGGGAGAAGATGTAGAAGAATGGAATTCATTTATTCTGAGTACAATTTAAAGGCAAACAGAAAGAAAATAAATGAAAGAAAAAAATGTAAGATTTTGGCTAGATGTAGTGTCATATCTCAGTGAAAATTATAAATGCAAATAGGGTTCCATCCAGATATCTCCAAATCATAGAATCATAGAATCATAGAATAGTAAGGGTTGGAAAGGACCTTAAGATCATCTAGTTCCAACCCCCCTGCCATGGGCAGAGACACCTCACACTAAACCATGTCGCCCAAGTCTCTGTCCAACCTGGCCTTGAACACCGCCAGGGATGGAGCATCCACAACCTCCCTGGGCAACCCATTCCAGGGCTTCACCACCCTCACTGTAAAGAACTTCTTCCTTATATCTGATCTAAACTTCCCCTGTTTAAGTTTGAAGCCATTACCCCTTGTCCTACCACTACAGTCCGTAAGGAAGAGTCCCTCCCCAGCATCCCTGCAGGCCACCTTCAGATACTGGAAGGCTGCTATGAGGTCACCACGCAGCCTTCTCTTCTCCAGGCTGAACAGCCCCAACTCTCTCAGCCTGTCTTCATATGGGAGGTGCTCCAGCCCTCTTATCATCCTCGTGGCCCTCCTCTGGCAGTACTCCAAGTGAGGTCTCACGAGAGCAGAGTAGAGGGGCAGGATCACCTCCTTCGACCTGCTGGTCACGCTTCTTTTGATGCAGCCCAGGATACGCTTGGCTTTCTGGGCTGTGAGCGCACACTGCTGGCTCATGTTAATCTTCTCATCAACTAACACCCCCAAGTCCTTCTCCGCAGGGCTGCTCTGAATCTCTTCTCCTCCCAACCTGTAGCAGTGCCTGGGATTGCCCCGACCCATACATAAGAAAACAAAGATTCACATATTGTTAAAGAAATTAAGAATCTATTTCCTCATCATATTGAATCCACTACTGTTGAAAGCAACAATGAAATAGGATATGAACTATTATTAGGATGTTAAATGTTGTCTGCTATAATATTCTATGTGATATGAAGTCCATTCTGTTGAAATAGATGCATGCAAGATTTTAGTCTGCTGTAACTTCTCTGAAGTCAATGAATTTGCTCCAGCTAAGAAAAAGGTTTTTGTATAAATATGTCTCATTAAAAGATATGGTGTCTTGTATTTCCTCCTATATTTTACAGTGTAATGAGTTTTCCATTTTGCCTAGCCCAGTCTTTTCTTTTCTCTGACCTAAGAATTCTGTTCAAGTAAACTTGTTTTCTCTTTTTCTAATTCAGTATCAGTCTATATTTGTTACTGCTGCATACCTGATACTCATTTTCACTTTGTACATATACATCTTTCTCAGTACTGCAATATATCTTTATATCCTCTAAATGTCAATTCTCAGAAAACCTGGTACTGATCTAAAACCTTTCCTCAGGTATGTGTATTTCTCTCATCCTTAGTAGAAGGTATCCAAATATATTTGAATACAAAATCAGCTGAGAATCCTTTCTTCCCCTCCTTTAGTTTCTCACTCACTTATATTTTTACTTTTTATATGTTTATATTCCTGCGATTGGGCTAATGCATAAGGGTTTTATATGTTTATGTATTCCCAAACAGCATAACAAAATCTTCCCCTTCTCAAGAAATGAATCCAAAACCTGACTCTAAGCTTCATCTTTATTGTGGTCTAATACTTATTGACTCGAACACTGGATTTCTTGGCACCTCATACATTGTGCCTTATACATGGCTTAGTTCATTCCTCAGAGTTATTTATTCTCTTTTAAAATATCTTTTAATCCATTTCCCCTCCCAGTTTAACATTGTATGTTCTACATAATATGAATAACACAAATTTTCTTCAATGTTGGGATGAGTAAATACTAACTCATTTCCTTTTCTTTTATTCTTATATCGTGACACTAACTTTTAACCATGTTTCATTTCTCTGCAGAAAAAAGGACTAGTATTTACCCACACCTTCTGGAATACAGAGATTGTCCATGCCATATGGGAAGCATGTGATTTTCTAGAAGAAGACAAATATGAGCATATGTGGAGCTGTAGTGGCTTGAATAATATTGCATCAACGTTCCTGTTAAGTAAATAATATACTTAACACTCCTTATAGAATAATTTTAAGAAAATAATTTTAATATTACAGACATATTTTTTAGGACTCTAAAAAGAGAGTTAACACAGACAAAGAATAGGAATATATCATCCATATAGCAAACTGGCCAGAAAACAACTAGAGATGAAGACTTCATATTCCTGATTGTCCTAAAACATTTAAAGTATTGCCTTCAATTGAGAAATTAATGTAAGAGTTTAAGAAAAATGGCTAACAGAAGTGGAAGTGAGTTCCAATGAGATGTTATTGCTTATGTTTGTCTGATTTGGGTTCCACTCAACCATGAGAAGAACCCTATTTAAACTCTTCATATCAGTGTGATATCATGATTTTTCTCATGCTTTCTAGTTCGTACTATATCTAGGTTCAATACTACATTTAAGTATGTTATCATGAGTGTGTCTTGTTTTAGTACTTATTGTTATGGTGTTGGCCAGAAATAGATTACTGTACTTGAGTTAACTGAATTTCTTCAAACAATTTGTATTAAAAAATGTTTTCTACCCCATGAGTAGTACACCACTATGGAATCTAATTTCCTGAATTTTTTTAGATAAATAGATCAGGAGATAAATTAAACTCTGATATTTGTTTGGTGTTTGTTTGTTTTTTAAATTAAAAAAGATATTGGTAACATTTATAAATTATATGTAAAATAATTCCTACATTTTCAAATGTAGAAAAATCCCTGGACTGGAATATGTTTGAAGATTTAAAATGAATAAAAATAATAGTACAGAATTAGTGAAGTAATGATTTCCAGCATTTAGCAATTGACTAGTTATTTAATGGCCCAATTGAAAGGACTGTGCTTTTTTTTTTTTTGATATGTTGGTAAATCTATCATTTATTTGTGGTTATTAAGCAATTTTCAGACATTCTGAATGCAGAACATGTTCCATTAAATTTATAAATTCATTGAAGTCTCTGTGCACCAGATGGCATAATATAAGAAATGTTTGAAGTGCTCCATAATTAAAGCTTCTAACGTGTAATAGTCTGGCTGTATGTTTGATAGTTTGCTACATACATTGAAGTTTAGACGCCTGCAAAATGTTGTGTAAATAACAAATTCATTTCTAATGTCTTGCATTTAGAGTCATTCAGATAAAAAGGATCATGACTGTAACAAATTTATATTCTAATTCTTGAGTTCAGTGTCTTTTTCCTGTTATTGTGAAGGACAGGGTTATAATGCATTTTCAATGTCTATTAAAGCATCAGAAAAACAATTTACTGATTTAATTATATACAGACATCACCTGTAATGTTACAGAAGTGTCATACGTATAGGCAAAGTAAAAAACAAATTGCTCCTTCTGGTGCCCTTTTTTGGAAGGGTTCTCTTTTCTAGTGTGCTCTTACAGGTAGATGGTCAAATTTTTTTCAGTTTTGTAGGAGTAAGTGGCAACTCAGCTCCCTAAGAACTTAAGGAAAGACATCGTAAGAGAAGCATCTGCTCGCCAAAGAGTCATCCACATTGACTCTGAAGTAAAAACCTGCTGGAACCTGGTGGTGTGACTCCTCAGGACTTCAAAGATATTTGCTTGATTTCCCAGCCCTTAAGCAAGATGGAAAGAGCAGACCAAAAGTAAGAACTATGGCAGGAACCGGAATTTGGGAGGATAATGTACATATAAACACTTCTGGAAAGTACGGTTCTCTACCTAAATAATATCAGCTCATCTGGTTAGGATAGACCAGGGGACTTGTGGACAGGATGACATTTATTCTCAGCTTACCCTACTTCTGGGTTGGTTAACCTTAACAGTAGTGTCAGCGGAGACCAAAGGTGTTAAGCATCTCTGCCAAAACACAAAGGAAATCCTTGCCTATTCCTCCCATTCATTACCTGTTTGCACAGCCGGGAAAAAGAAAGCTGTATTCAGACCAGATCAAGGGTCTGAAATTTTCCTCGTGTCCCACATCCTCCTGAATGGTTCTCAGCTAGTCTGACAGAGTGGGCCCAGCTGCACTGTTGTGGCCAAGGTGTCCACTCTACTGTGGTCTATCTAATATCTAATACTAGATACTACTGGTACTAGTGTTTAGCAATATATATGACTGCTAAGAACACTTAGGAGTGTGGCAGTGCCCTTAAACACACACTTCAGAGTTTTTCTTTATGGAGTTGGTGTCTTATTGAATCATGTAATAACTGAGACATTATTGAAAAAATTTCGTCTTGGAGTTGATTCGTATTCCTGATATTTTTTTCCTCTTTCTCAAGAGCAATGGGCTGCAAAACGATTGCTTTACTACTTATGTGTTAATGGATGCAAAGTAATAGTATAAAAACTTATTTCTCCAGAGGGCTTTCTTTAAACTGGGGTTGCACTTACACTGATAACTAAGCTTTTTTCCTGACCTTAGTTTTTGTAGTTTTCATTAGTGGGTCACCAAAACTTCATGATGATTGGAGACTATGATGCAACCTTTCTAATACTTCTGAATCTGCATTTTTCAATTTCAGCATTGATGTCTTTGTTGTCTTGTTTGAAGAGCAGAACAGATGAAAGTCACAAAACCCCAGACCTATCATACTGAAGTTTCAAGGTTAAATGAGTGACTTGGTTGTTTGCATCAGCATTTAGTCCCATCATACTGACAGATGCTGGTTCAAAAAAGTCCTGCATTAGCCTAATGAGTCACTGGATGTTCCTGAATTGTGGGGTTTCTTTAAGTCATAGGTAAGTAAAGAAAATTGAAATATTATATTTAATAAATATTCCTCCCTCTGTGTCTGTCTCTGAAATAAATAAGATGATTGCACAAAACACTGTTATACAGAGACTAAGAAAGTATTGAATTCATTGGGTCAGTTAGTTTAGCAGATGGACAATAGAAAGGGGAAATAGTATAGGTAAAAAGTTCAAATAAAAATCCTTTTTGATAAGTTTTGTCATATATTTATTCTTCTCTGCATTTTTCCTTCATTATGCATTTTGATAGAAAATTTCCATGAAGGTTTCACAGAATCATAGAATCAACTAGGTTGGAAAAGACCTGTAAGATCATCAAGTCCAACCATTACTTCAGGACTGCCAAGACCACCGCTAAACCATGTCACCAAGGGCCTCATCTACATGGTTTTTGAACGCTTTCAGGGATGGTGATCCAACCACTTCCCTGGGCAGCCTGTTCTAATACCTGATCACCCTCTCTGTGAAGAAATTTTTCCTGATATCCAATCTAAACCTTCCCTGGCGCAGCTTGAGGCTGTTACCTCTTGTCTTTCCCTTTTAAACAATTCTTTACATTAGCAAAAGATTGAAAATAACTACTTGGGGGAAAAAAAAACCCAACACTATGTACTTTTATTCTAATATAACATTTAAATTTTATTTTTTAATTGACTCTGTACTGTTTACATCAATAACGTAATTTAAAACATGAGGAACTTTCAAGAACAGATTTTGAAAGCAAATGCCAATTTATTCTAAAAGATTACTTATTTATTCTAAAAGATATTACAGAATTCATCAGTTTTCTGAATCTTCAGTGTGCACAAGAATGTATCTGTATGATATAATATTTTTGTTTATTCTTCAGATTAAATCAAAACATAAACTGGAAAAAATGAAACTAGGGAATGGTGGTTGTTCAAACATATGTTCTATTTTTCTTTTTTTTTCTTTTAAACCTCAGTCTATCTATCTGACCTATTCTGACCTATTATGGAATAGAGACTTCTCAATAAGAAATCAGATTGACTTTGAGAATCAGGAAATTGTAAGAAAATGAACTTTGGCCTAGATTTTTCTTTTTATTCAAGTCTTGCCAAACTGATTGGCTCTTTTATGTGCAGGAAGAAGGCTTCCTAATTTTTAGTGCATCTTTCTGATGCTGAAACTAGAATTTGGTTGTCTTCATCAATGTCTGCTTTCTTTCTATCAAGCAAAAGACTCAATGTTTCAGTTGGTTTTTAAAGCAGAAGTCAATTGTCTTTATAGGATATTCATTGAAGTTTTGTATAGCTGTTTCTCTTATGACTATATACTTTCTTAAGTATAGATTTCATAGATCTTCATTTAAAGATCATTATCACAGTTAAACATTGTAGGCATAGAACAAAAAAAATAAAAACATGCTTAAAACCTATATGATCTAAATTGAACACGACATGTAAAGATCAAGGATTTATGCACATCATTCGGCAAAAAGGCATGTATTAATATTGGTTTAGATTAACTTTTTTGTATTCCGAATATCAAGGGAGAATTCTAAGGGGATTATACTTAATTGTAAGTAATGGTTTCTACCAAAGAAAACTGCCTTAGTAACTTAAACTGTTTGAATATATTACTAAATGTGTAAGACAGAAGTTTGATAATGTTTGCAGATGTTTCCTTGGAAGTTAAGATTGATTTTAAGTATAAAATAATACCCTATAATAAACTTATAATTTATAATAAACAAAGATACAATAATTAATGATATAATAAAATAACAAAATAATACATTATAATAAACATAGAATTTATAATAAAAATTCGGGAAAGAAATATTAGAAATAAATACTATTAATTATAAGAAAAAATTAAAACTGGGGTGTTTAATGATTCATAATTAGGTCTTAACTTTTATGTACAATTCATTTTTATGATGAAAAAGCAAGAAAACCAGAAAAATTTTGATCATATTATGCTTTGAAAATATTACACTCACCTTAAGCTACCTAGTTTTCTTGAGCTTACTTTAAATGTACCTTTAAGAAGGAAATTTACAAAGATATTAAAAAATACTTATTTTCTTTGGCTTACTACAAGAACTGAAGAATTGCCTTACAGTGTATGAGTGACATATCACAAACCTTTAGAAGAAATCTTTTCCATTCCAAAGGAATTATGCTACACTTGCTGCTACAGATCACTGCACAGACCACAGACATAACCATTTTTATTTAAAGGTAATATTTAAGGTTAACTATTATACTGAAAGAGATGTAAAAGCTCTTGTTTCAGGTAATAAGCTAACATTTAGCTATATGCTTGAGGGCAAAACCATTATGTGGGGAAATAATTGTCCCATATCTGCCTATAACTTGCTAATCTTCTTACATCTTCATCTGAAATATTTGGCACAAGACCAGTAAGGTCTGCTGAGAGCCATCCCAGCCTGCAGAACACAGAATGTGTTTAAGCCCCTATAGTCCTTTTATGATGTCCTTTCTGTTTGCTTTCTTCTGCTCTCATATCCTTGAACAAAATTTTTGTGAAACGGGATGTGTCAAAATAACTGCTGTCTTCTACTGTGTTCCGGTACCCAAAGAACAGTGCAAGCTGTCTTGCCATTTGCCTTTGAAAGCCAAATGGTTGAGATCATGAGTTTAATTCAGGGAGATCCTATATACTGTTATAGTTCCTAGTTCAACACATGCAACCCACTCTACACTGGAAAGATTTTTAAGGCTATTGAACAGTAAAAAATTTGCATAGATTGTCAGATTTTATATACATCTGCAAAAAATTAGTGAAGGTGGGAACCTGGGTTTAAGGGGAAACAGCTCTATTTGTCTGAATTTTTTTCTAGCCCTAAAATGATATTGACTTGACATTTAGAGCCTCAAATCACAATTTTCTTTCTAATACATTAACTTGTTACAGTAGGGTATGGATGATGAATGTTTACATAGATTCAAAAAATGATTGAGGCACTCATGGTGAAAAAATGCTCTGAGCCTTACAATGACAATTCTAATTGAGATTCCTGAACATCAGTGTGCTGTGGCTTCTTTCTTTTCATTTGCTACAGACAACTTGGTCTCTTTTTCACATAGGTTTGATATGAACTTTCCAGTTCTTCTGGTACAGTATTTTTGTTTCCTGCACCCAAAAAAAAAAAATAAAAAAAATAAAAAAAAAAAAATATATATATATATAAGGAAACCTACATTTATTTCAGTTCAGAAAGCTGACCTGCAAGGCTTTGAAGTTGAATAAATGAAATTAAATTAACTGTAAATTTTCTGATTTTAACAAATTTTTCGTGAAAAGTGAATGTCGTCAAAAAGATGAAAGAAGATAAAGCACAGGGATGATAAATTATGACGTAAAGACAGGAAAGATAAAGAGAAGCTAATGAAATTTTGAAATTACAAATTGAAGTTGGCTTTTGATATATATTCATTTTTTCTCTGAATGTAAATTTTTAATTTGGTTCACGAGAAATAAGACTTAGGACTGTTCCATTTTAAATTTTCAAGTAGATTATTGATCCCACTCAGTTCCCTTTTAAAAATCCATTAAGCTGAGTGGCACATAGAGAATGACAGACAAAATATCTCTTTCCATGAATGTTTGGAAGACCCTTTCTCCTGTCTTTGAACTCCTGTAGAATGAGATTAGTATGTTAACAATCTATCTGTACAGTGATTCAGCAAACATTTTGGCATTCAAGGATTGTCTCTTCCTCTGTCAGAGTCCATATGTCAAAGACTATGAGATAATAAAAGCAGCATGGAACATTCATCCCTTCCAGTCACAAAATCCTCCCTTGCTGATCAGTGAAAAGGGTCCCAGCAACTTTGTTTAAATAAGCAGACCTGGTATTCAGCACTTTTGCACAACAGAAGGTTTTGTGAAGTGCAGGCATCCATAGAAAATTCATTTAAAAATAAAACAAAGTG
This sequence comes from Strigops habroptila, assembly GCF_004027225.2. Taxonomy (NCBI): domain Eukaryota; kingdom Metazoa; phylum Chordata; class Aves; order Psittaciformes; family Psittacidae; genus Strigops; species Strigops habroptila. Next base: position 45,155,847 of record NC_044277.2, on the reverse strand, counting down.
TGATCTGCTGTTGAAAAAGGTGAAAAAAAAAAAAAAAACCCCAACCAAAAAAAACCTATGGATTCTTAGCTGGACAGCCACAAGTCATTCAAAACAGTTCAAAGTCTTGCTTCCTTTGTCTTCCTGTTAAATAAGAAGGTCTCAATTAAATGCTGTAAAGGTATGGAAATGGACCACTAGGGTCCAGACTAAGGACAAAATTATTTCCTGTACAGGTTCTAAAACTAGCATCAGAAAGTGCAGACAGCAATCTAAAATATTATACATTTTATCTTTACTAGGGTAGTAGTAATCAGTCCAAAAAGTCTTTCTTTCATTAATTGCAACCTGGTATGGTTCTCATTAAATTTATGTTTTGTGTCAAGGTATGGAAAGTTCATAAGTCTGTAATCATAATTCGGTCTATTTAGAGAGATTAAAAAAAAAAGACACAAATAACTGTGTTTAAAGTGTTGTTAAAGTTAGTATATGTAGAAACATACTCTTTCAACTGACATGATTAACAAAATTAAAACTTTCCACGTGATGAAGTTTCTTTGAGAAAAATGTTTTCATGGATGAATTACTAAAATTGTTTGCTAACAGCTTTCTTTTGGTGACTATTTAACAGTGAATGGACTCTTAAAAAGAATAAAATAAACAAGTGACAAGGAAATGAAAACAGTAAGAGTACCTGAGATGTTTTTAGAAGCGTTTAGGTATTAGTTTTCTAGCTTTTTACTATGATAACTACTGCCCCCTTCTGATACGAGTTAAAAATGGCCCTTGTTTCCTCGGTGTGTGATTGCTCTCAAACCTGGTGTAAGAAAATGTGTTCTGATTTCTCCCTTTCTCTTCTGTACACGTGAAGATGGAGATAACTTTCATCAAAAGCTAAACCACTGTACAGACAGCAAGATTCCACTGGAAGTGTGGGCTTTCACTGCTGCAGATACCTTTATTCCTTTTCTTACATTCTACAAAAATGTACAGTGCTTTTGTAGGGTGCCCAGACATTTTCTTTTTTTATGTAGCAATAAAGTGTGACCTCATAAGCTTGCAATTAGCAAGAGATCATCCTCAAGAAGAAACATCTATGATACTATTATTAACCAAGTATCATTTTAAACAAATCTAATTTTAAGGAAAGCATAAATTTATAACTCCATCTTACTTTGCAACAAAGTTCTTTTTTTCTACATCTGGAGTAGCACTCATTAGTCTGATTGTTGAAGTTATCCTGAAGGCCCAACAGTTCAGTGTAACTAACTCTCAGTGCTCCAAATTGTTCAAAGACATGCAAATGGCACCCACCTTATAGGGAAGAACGTACATTGCACTCCAACTCCACTGTGTTTGGAGCAAAGGAAAGTGAAGGGCAGAGTGGGAGGTCATTTGTGCAAATCTGGTTCCTGTTCTCGAGAACCAAAAATACTGACTACAGCTGCAATTTGAGTGGGGCAGAAGTCAGAGGCAAAGTAGGGATTTCATTCTATAGCAGTTTATGAAAATATCAAAGATATGACAGTGTCAGGAGTGCTTTTCCAAGATGGGAGCCTGTGAAGGGTACATTTAATATCATGCTAAAATTAAAGTTTGGTTTATAGAGCTGGTGTACAGAGGAAGTCAGGAATCCCACCATTCCAGAATTCAGAAACTGTGGTTCTGGCATTTTTTCATCATGTGTAATTCATTCCAGCAACAGAAGGGAAGATTTGTATTACTGTGTGGTCCTGTTTCCACCCTGCAAGAGTCATAAAGCAAGTACTGCCTCAGTACAGAGCAACATGTTCAACTCCCATGCCTACTGTTCAGTTGCAGTTCCTGCAGTACCTGATCTGGTCCTGAGTCAAGGCCCAGAATATCTTCTGTAATTTGAACAAATAATGCAACTAAAATGGAATAACAGGTTAGTCTTTGTACTTCCTCAATCTTTCTTAGATGTGCCTGTGTTTCTGTCACTCCGTTGTTTTTATACCATTGTCATTGTTTAAGCCCAGCCGGTAACTCGGAACCATGCAGCCACTTGCTCACTCCCCCCCTTCTTCCATTTTCTGGGTTTCCTTGGCATCATGACAGCTTGTGTGATGGCACTGGCATGTTCATTCTCTTTATGACAGTTGTTAACAAAATATAGCTTATCAGAAAAAGATAGTTTAATTTTGCAGGCCTTTGGCCTTTTATCCTGCTTTGTGTTTCACTCCCTTAATCTCCCACAGAATTTTCTCTGAAGTTCTGAGCAACATTAAGATCACTAGAATAGCCATTAGCCTGTCACAGCTGCCAGTGTTAGATACTGGCTATGTTAATTACTTTTCAGGCATATGTACCCCAGCTTGATCAATTTATTAAAATATTGTGGCACAGCCTGCTCTGTTACCATGCAACGCTGTTAGAGCATTGTTTGCAACCCCTGGAGGTGAGTCTGCAAGCGAGAGGAAAGCAAGGGTCCCAGCAACTTTGTTCAAGCAACGTCCCTTCAATCAGCTTCAAGGAGAGGAGCGGCAGACCAATCAATATGTCAGGAGGATGCCTAGAGGATCTTGTGACACCATGGCGCCATCTCTGACTAGGAGTCTCCATGACTGCTTTACAAGACTTCCCTTATCTGTGCATGACAAGTTCTTGCAGGATTTTGCACAGAATTTAACAGAATTACTTTTCCAAGTGGAACAGATTCTCATCAAATCCCATTACATTAAATGACAGCCAGTCTAAAACATCTTTCCTGCCTCACTTGGACATCCTAAATTTTTAATTTAATCTACATTTACTCCTTTTTCACTGAAGGCCTTTGGTACAAAACGAGGCTTACTATCTAAGATTGTCAATGAGATCAGAGTGTTGTTTTGTTTATCCCATTGACCGGTCTTCTTGGTTTGGTCTGTGCAGGGGAGAGTTAGAGCCATTGCAGCATGATAAAAATGAATTATTTTAATTGTTTGTTCTTAGTCAGCTAATAAGACTATTATTATATTGAGGGCCAATGTGAAAAATAACTTTAATTTTGAAGTTTTTCTTATCCTATTGTCTCTGAGCAGGAGAATTTAGATTAAATCTCTATAGTTATTATGGGGGTTTTTGTCTTTTCAGTTTTGTTTGTTTTTACCTAGGTGAAAGAGATGAAAGGTTAGCATATGGTTATACCTGCAACTCACTTCCAGCATATTTGCTAAGCTATAGCCTCTTATTTCAAACTCCTACCACTCTCCTGTTAGTTTTTTTCCCCCTCCTCTTCTTCTAAATGAATCTAATAATCATGAAGAAAAGCAAAACAATTTAAATGATTTCTCACAACATTACCTAAATTTAGAGAATGCAATTAACTATAGCATACACATCAACACACATAATTCTGTAAAACACTTATCTTAGGTAGAAATATTGCCATTACTAATTATAAAAGTATAATCTGCAAGAAATAACTAATAAGAATAGAAGGCACAAGAAAATTGTATTAAAAAGTGCACAGAATGCTGCAGAATAGAATCTGAGATAGGAAAAAAGGGAATTTGAACCTCAAAAATAAACTGATTCTTCTGTTTTATTTACCATGGCATAAGCTGATTTGTATTTGATTCAATACAAAGTCTGCTTATCAGAAACTCTTAGAAGTTTACAATTCTGCCTCTCTAGCTGGAAAGACATGATTTGTCAGAATTTCATATCATACAATATATTAATTTAATGTTCAAATAAAAATTCAAATCTCTGCTACCATATGTGACCTATGCTACTGTTAAGATGCGGAATCTTAGCTTATTTTCAGAGGTATAGTCTAGAGCACTCTGCTGTTGGGCAAGAAACACCGAATCTAATCCTATCTTTGCCATTTGTCTTCTATGTGAGCTTTAGATGGCCACTTCTCCTGTTTGTATTTCTTGTTTCATTGAAAAACTCAGGAAAATCATCAGACCTTTCCAATGTAGAGACAGAGAACTGTTTTTGCAAAGTACGTCACTTTGCCATAGGTAAAATTGACTTGCATAAACCATGCATCCAGAGTAGTTTTTCTTCTCTGCTCCCTGCTTCTACACAAACTATGAATATCAGTTAAACTTAATATCTCTTTGGGAAAAATGGGCATATAATTTTACAAAGCCTGATAAAATGGGAAATCGTCATGATCTAAGAACTCTTATTGACTCCTGTTCACATGCATTGCACATGAAGGGCCAGTGTATAGTTTTGTTTCAGTGGTTCCATTCTCAGTAATTTATAAATTTGTCATGCTTTACACAGTGTTATATTCAGAAAATTTCAGAGGAAAAAGAATTTCATCCATTTTGAAAACAATAGAAGCTGAGACTCTGTTGTGTTGCCAATATAAATCAAAATCTTTTACTATTTTTTTTAGTTTCCACCCAAGAAAGTACTCTTAAGCCTTTTGTAGACCTCTGGGTTATCCACCCCCAGCAGTACTCTGTACCTTGTTGAGCTGCATCTACTTGTTTATTATTTTCACCAATATAAAATGTTCTTGCAACACTACTGCTTACAAATGAATTTTACAAAGAAGTATGTAATTGTGATTGAAAATCAACCCAGTTTCTCTAAAGAAGTCCTGTATAAGTTGAGATGGTTTTTTTGTCTTGTTTCTCACAGATTGCCATGACTTGTGAGACTGACTTTGCAGGTATGGAATAGGGGACACTGGCAACAGATTCTTCTAACATTGGAAACTGCAAAGAAAACTGTTTAAAGTTATGAACTGCATATCTGAAAGGGTAGGAGAAATATGAATTGGGAGAATGAAAATCAGACTTCTGCACGTCTTATGAAAACAAAAGCAATAAATCCCTTTTAAAAAAAATAGTGACAGTTCTGTGTCCTCTTTCTACATCCCTAAATTAAATTATTCCATTTCACAGTTTAGGCTGAAGATCAATTTAAGTGGATTAATACAACAAATGACAGTGCTATGATGAATGATGAGTGACATCCATGAGAAATGAATACTTGTATTCTGAGCAGGTATTGTATTGTATTGTATTCTGAATACTTGTATTCATAAATGTAAGCAATAGTGGGGCCACACACAAAACAGATAAAAATAAATGTTTTAAATAAATGTACTTTTCTAGTATCCTCTGTAACCTGCTGTGCTAAATAGGATGAATATTGCATGCAAGTTTTTTGCTGTACCTTCATACCGTTAAATATAGGGCCATAACAGCAATTAAAGGGAGGCATTATGGTTGTGTCTTGATCCTGATACTTTCTATGTTTTGATGTCATGTTCTACAATAGGCAGTACTGAAACATTAAAATTACTTTAGGTAATGCTAATTTCAGTATTTTAGGGTGCTGACATTTAGTGTATTAGTTATTATTATGTAGAAACTGTTCTTTTTGTCAATCATATCTTGACTGTCTTAAATTTGATGTTTGTGTAAAACCCAGTGCAGCTTTTCCTGATATTTTACTAAGTAAGGTGAGAATCAAGGCCCACTGTGTAAAATTGTATTTTATAAATTTATTTAAAATACTATACCTTTAATGCTGCAAATTCCTTTGAGACATCAAACATTACCTAAAGGAATAGGAGTTGAGGGAGATGTTTCAAAATGTTTAGCTATCAGCTGTACTGGAAAGTTTTCGTCTTTTAAGTGGAGTAGTGATTTTCACTGTTACTTTGATCATAACAAGAGGCAGCTATGATATTTAAATCCTGTTGTTTGGATATTTATATATGTTTAAACTTAGAGTAGTCTTTATAACTGCAGGGTCCTTTTCTTTAGGACTCCTGGTAAACTTTCTGATGCTCAGATGCTTTGGTCTCCTATACTGTGGCCCTGAAACCTCACTACAAATTATTTTTACTGGCAATGCACAACCTGCAGCAGTCTAAGCAAAACTGAATTCATTCAGCCTGTGAATGCCAATGAATACTTTCAAGGGCATAAATTATCTTCTGGGAAATCTGAGTAATTCATATGAAAGATTAAAATGTGATGTGGATTCAGTTAGGCATTACTTATTTAAGAAAAAAATCAGAAGAAATATATTAGCACATCCATGAGACTGTCAGAAAACTAAGATATAACTCATATAAGAAGGAAATACTGTTATATAGTTGGAGGCTAGGGCTAAAATCTGGTGATACTATGAAAGGCACTGTAACCTAGTTTGAAACAGTACCCTAATTTGACATTTTGGTAGTAGCTTCCCCATACACTAGAAAACCCTACAGGTGTCTTTCAAGTCATTTGAGAATGCTCAGATTCAGTAAAGTGGCATTAATCCTTCTCTGCCTATACATTGTTTTCCCTGTTTTCCCTGTGTGGAAAGGCAGGCGGAGTTTTTATACTTCTAATAAAAAGACAACAGTAAACCATATGCAAAACCATTTTCTAAAATGCATTTTTCACTTTTTGTTATTTTTGTTGTTGTTGTTGAATATTTCTTTTATTTTCCATTTTTATTTTTGTCTTGTTTTTTGTATGACTACTAGTGGTACTTTGTCATCTGGTTGTCTTCACTCTAGTGTGTTTGCTTGTTAGTTTGTTTGTTTGTTTTTAATGAGATCAGCTGCAATTCATTGCTGTGCAGTAGAAAGATAAAGAGGGGGATACTATCAAAATATCCTTGGTGGCAGAATATCAGTCTTTGACTTTACTTGATATAGAATTGCTTGCTCAGGAACAGAAACCACCATCAGCTTGTTCCAGTGAAGCTTTCAAATGGAAAACTTAAAAATGTATACCAATTTTCCAAAATCTGAACATTGCTACAACAGAGTTCAAGGTGACTATATTTCGAGATCCCTAACAATAGTTCAAGGTCTGAGCCACAGAACTGCCTTTATTTTCTTTATCTCATTATAGTTTTCTGTTTGGGGGTTGTGGGTGTTTATCCATGGAATCTTTTTCCTGCCACAAGAACAGTGAGTAATGTAATATCACTCCTTTAAGATCTCAGTTCACTCCTCTGCAGTTTCTTTCTAGACTCTATGTGTGCAGCCTCTCGATATAGATACGTAATCTGCTTCTTGTGTTTGCTGGGCAAGAGAAAAAAGTAATTAATATAAACAATCTCTGTTTACCCTTAGCTCTTTGTTGCTTATAGTCCTGAAAGAGGAGCAATGCATAGATGTAAAGAACTACCGTACAGAGGAGTAGTCAATTTGCCCTTTTAAATAAACTTACTTCTACCAGTACATAGACTCAGATAATTAGAAGGGCTCTCAAGGTCTTCTAGTCCATTCCCCTGCTTCAGGGCATTTCCTATTCTGAGGAGTTATTCCAATGAGATTCCTGATTTATCTTGTTCTTAAAGAACTACTGGTGACAGAGTGTACATAGACCTCTTGCACCTCTTTCTGATTATTTCAGTTTTACTCTAATTTCTAACCTGAAGATCCCATGTGGCGATTAAGATCCTTGCAAAATCTCTCATGCACCTGAAACACAGGGAATGGATTTCACATTGCGAAAAGTAAATATTTTAGATAATATTTATTACCTTTGAGTGTTTAGGGCAAACCTTACAGTGAAATCCCACTGCTTTCAAAGAAAGATTTTCTTTGAAAGGGAAACTTCTTTCATGATTTTTTTTTATATCTCTTTTTTTAATATTTCTTCTAATGAAGTCCTTTGAAGCAACCAAAAAGGGGGAAGTGCAACTAATTGCTTTTGTAATTGTAACTATGATATAAATGTAGGTGAGGAGCTCAGTCCCATGTTTACTTAGTATTTTGAAAGAGATTCCTCCAATATGTTGCACTGAAAATTGCCTTGTTTCTTCTTGTGTTGATTTGCTTGCTGCAGGTTGCATTAAAAACATCAGAAAGTTGTCTATGAATAACGCATTGTATCTTGACTAAGAAATCAGCAGCTAATGGAATATTTATTATATTCAACTAAACGAAAGGCTTCCTGGAGCTGGTACTGAGTCTACTGACTCTGTCATGTTATGTTTTTATTTCCTAGAGCCTTCTGATGACTTCTTTACAGTACTGTTACTGCAACCAGATCATGATTACATATAATTACTGGTTAAATTAATTTTATTTTTTTCTTACTGATTCTTTGAAGACAAAGTGGATAGTATCTAATCAATTTTATATGTAGAGAACTCTTATTTTACTGCTATACTCTGTTTTGCTTTTCTTATTGAGCATTTGGACAGACTTTTAGAGGGCATAGGCTGTAAGATACTTACGTCTGCATAAGTGTCTAAATAGGTGAGCTTTTTGGACAAGATTAAGCATAATAAACAGCTGTGTTCATTACAGTTTACTGAGCTATGCATTTTCACCAAAGACTAGCTAAGTAAAAAGAAAAGACCCAACTAAATTCCTTTCTGCTGAGCAGCAGATGTAGTTAATCAGAGAAAGAGGTGATGTGCTTTTCATTGGCTTCAAAGGTGGCAATGAAACAATACAGTGCCCAGTTGGAACATGGTAGGCAATTGTAAAATCATTAGATAATTACACGTTACATCCAAAACTTAAAACTCACAAAATAATCTTGGATTAATTGTCAGATTTGAGCATGTAGGTTTGTGTGAAGTTTCTGAGCTAAACAAGATGTACCCACAGCTGTATTTATGAGAGTTTTTTTCCTTTGGTAACTAGAACTGTAAATCAGAGCATGCTCAAGCTATAAAGTATTTAAGAAAAACTACAATTTGACCCATGTCTTTTAGGATTTTCCCAGTTTTGAGTATGTGCTTCAATATATTCAGTGAGTGATTCTCAGCTCCTTGCAACACCAACCATTGAAATGCTCCAAGAAAATAATGCTTATAGAAAGAAAAGCAATTTGAGCATGTTTTAAGGTGCCAGAACCTTCATATGGCAGTTAAATCCTATTTCATAGAGCAAGAATAGATTATTATCAGTTACCCAAGCTCAGCAAAGGAAATCTTACATTAGAGAGGTAGTAGCCTGTTAAAGCATGCATGCGAGCATGTCAGCTTACTGTGCTTCTGCTCTACTCTGTTTCCTCATGTAATAGCTTTTGCTTGCCTGATAGCCAGTCCTTTATTATATTTCACTCAAGTAAAATTTTCATTGCCTTCAGTGAATTTACAGAGCAAAGACAGCAGGCTTTATATTCAAATGTTAGACCTTAAAAGTAATTTTGTGTGAGACTGATTCTCATGTATTCTTTCTGAACAAATTCTGTGCAGAGTTTAGGACATTGATCTGTATTAATTTTGTAACATAGAAATTAATTTTTGCTACTTCCTTGGGGGGGTGGTATTTTTTCTGTTGTATGCATTTTAAATCTATTTATAATTTATGAAACACCTCAAGAATTTCTGGCACAAAGTAGTGCTTTTATTCTTCACTAAATGAGAAAAAACAAAAAGCCAGACACCAAACAACACAATAGTCTTCATCAGTAATGACACCACTGAAAAATGCTTCTGTATAAACCTAGCAATAACTTGTTCTCACCATAGATCTATTTAATTGCTTCTGCATTTATAATAGACACAACGGATGATTAATGCTTGGTGCACTGAGCAGCAATCTTTGGGAATTACTTAAATAACTTTTGTATAATACCTTAGGCCATAATTATAAAGGGTTATGTAACTTGCAAATGATGAAAATCATGTTTTCTGCAAATATTTAACAAAACAGCCGCAGAACAAACTGTGTTTCTGAACAACTATAAACTGCTCTTATTTATTTAGGGCATTCCATAACTTAAGCTAATTATGGTTGTTGGCTGTAGATAAACACATTACTAAAATACCCGCTAGTGCCTTCAAAAGAAGAAATATGAAATTCTACACTTATTAAATTGCTGATGATAAAAGATTGAGAAAATATGTTTCTTTTAAAACTTGGAACAGAAGAGATACCCCCAGCACCTGTTAATTGTCATTTACAAAATTTCTATTTTTAACAAGTCAATTATTTTTTTATACCATAGAAATGATTATGAATCCATATTGACATCTTGCAGATAACCTGGTCAAATGCAGTGAACAAGTTTCCATAATTATTTATCTTGGAATATATTAGTCTTATTAGCTAACTCATAATTAAGCACTGGGCACTGTTTCTGTTTGAAGATCTTGAAGTCGTACTGTGTTTTGTAAAGAAGTTGCATTTAGCAGTGCTTGATAAGACTAAAAAAATAGATGCAAGTTGACACCTATAAAATGTCAGTCTTGACAAAGCTCCTTAACATCAAACTTCTTCCTAATTGCTTAACTTTAGATGGGAAAAAATCTTACTGTACAACGCTCTCTAACCTTTGAATTCCTATGCTTAAACACTAAGACAACCATCACAGGGGAAAAAAGTGTATCTGAAGAGCCTCAGTTTTTTGGGTTTTAGTTTTGATTTTTTTTTTTGATTGTTTGGGTTTTTTTTTAACAAAATAAACATGCTGATTTATTAAGTAGCTTATTCTGTTATTCAAATGTCAGATAAAAACAACTTGATCTGAGTATCTGAGTATCTGAATCATAGTCGTATTTATACTTTGTGGGATAGGTTTGGTATATGTATACAATGTATAAAAATATTAAATTATGGCTTCATTATTAACTTGGAGTATCACTTAGGCAATAGAACTTTCCTTGTGTTGACAATATAGATTCAGTTGTATATCAACTTAAATATTAAAATCAATATTTACTTGGTAATGCTGGTGTCAACCTTTATTAATGCACTTCAGAAACTTAAAGTATGTTATCGTAGGTTTACCATGTGTTAAGTAGAAGACACTGCTCAGCATGTTCTTAAGTAACTCAATTTTTCGTGCCTGAGTTCCTTTTATAGATTAGAAGAAACTGTGTGTACTGTGAAGCTATAAAAATTGCATATATGGGGGGTACTGTTCAAAACCAACCAGAGAGAAACTACAGAAATAACTTATATTTATAGGTCTTTGTTAGTAAAGATTAGTGAATTAGAATTTTCCAATTAACAGGATACGTATGAGAGTTTCATAACACTAAATGAATCAATACAGGTTTTCTCTATATAACTAATCCTTCTGCCTGTAGCTGAACTGTTAAATTCCATCAGAGGACCTATCATCTTTAACAGATCATAAATACATACTTATAGTGTTGTCAATCTGCAGTGAAGACATTCTTTATTCTGGTGGTTGTATGATGATGAGAGGGCTTCCACTGCTGTGGCAATGCTGCTACTGTGGTTAAACCTCTCTCTGTATCACGTTACTATAGTTCGCCTCCAGTAAAAGAGTCCTTTATGCTGCTTTAGGAAATAGTCATTATAGATTTTAAACTATAGTTCCCTGAATTCCCCTGTTTTTCCAAATTCTTGGGTGGTTTTGGATTTTACTTTCCCTGTTTTGCTTTTTTTGTATAAAGAAAATAAGAATGAATGGCAGAATGTTCATTTAATGTAAAGTTCATCTTCAATTATGTGATCATTTTGGCCAGCGTTGTCTTATAAGTAGATTAAAAATGACCAATACCTCTAAGAGGAAATGTGAAAGAAACATCTTTTCCTCTTAAAAATCATTGACAAAGTAAGAATGCAGGCATTATACTAAAATTGTTTAATAAACTGCCAGAATTCAAATACATTACTCCTGACTTTGAAAATACAATTTTATTATGCATGTACAGTCTCAATAACACAGCTCAGACTCTTCTGAAATTATATTTGAAGCATATAATTATCTATATTTTAATATTCTTGAATTTAAAGCCAAAATAATGATTCTATAGGAAGAAAATATTGATAGTAGAATGTAAATTCACAGTTTCTTGTTACGATATGGCACATGTAATTATTCATGTACTCTGTATGCATATATATACTATATGTATGTATATCAACATATATCTTTAGTATGACACTTAATAATTTCTTACCAAGTTACTGTTAAGCAGATGACATTGTACACTTTAATGTTACAGAGTCAAATAATTTTTGCAAGTTAAATGCATTTCTCGATTTTTGTAATTGTTTCTGCAAACACTTTCCTGGCTTCAGCAGTTTTGCCTATTATTCTTGAAATATTGGCTTTATGGAAATCAATGATCAGAAAGAGGTATGTGGCTATATTGTGGCAAAGAACCCTCCAGAGCAGGCTTTTAGGGGTTTTGTTCAAAGGTATTTCAAATGACTTGAGAAACTGAGCAGCTGCATTCCCCTTTAGAGACTATTTAATAGAAGGTTGAGAAGGTATCCTAAAACTTAGGTTAAATCCTCTTTTTTCAAATATCAGTGTATTATTTCTCATTGTATACACTGAGACCATCGTAACCTGTGCTCTTCCTCAGTTTTGTGCTGTCAACATACTAAAGAGCTTGTGTCAGTAATTGGCTATGTCAGAAATAGTATGAAAATCAGATGAAATGTTATTTGTATTCAGCTTCTAATGTTGAAGAATCAGATTGTGTGTTCACGATGTATGTGCATTGATATGCCTTCATGTGATCTTGATGGGAACCTTATTTAAGAAATCAGAGGATAGATTATTTATGACCTTGTCTTTCCGAAGTAGTGGTACAAAAATATATTGTCAATAATGTCATCAACAGTCCATACCGAGAAAAAAAAACCCAAAAAACTAAAGCAATGACAAGCCATGACGGTTGTTTTATCAGATCTAATTTACATAGAGTAATAGTATCCCAGGAGTAGATCAGCCTTACCCCCGATCTGCCTTGCTCAGTGCTTATTAACACTTATCTCCTTAGCAAGAAGGCAGTGATCAAAATGCCAATCAGTCTATAAACTTCTTGATGTATATTTAATTAGAGATTTGATTCAAGTAACGGTTAGGGAAATATCTTGTTTGCTTGTTTGTTTCTTTTTGATTCTAGAGGAGTAAATCCATCTGTTACGGCCCCATAGACAATGAGATTTGTAAGGTCAAATTCTCAACAGAAAAGAATCAGCTTAACCTAACTTATATATATGATGCCTTTGATCATATATTCATGTCAGATTTCCAAATAAAAATGGGAGAATTAAGACAGAAATAACACTGAAATATCATTTAGACAGCTAAAAAGGGTCAGATCTAAAGCTTTTCAATTCCAATGGAATTTGTCACACTTGTTCAGCCTTTGAACAAATCTATTTGTCTTAGATTCTACATAAGAATAGATTGTACCATTTGTAACAGTCACTGCTTGCAGGTTTTGAAGAGAAATTATATTATTTAACTATTTCTCTGAGTTTCTGGTATGTACTGACTACACTGCAAGGATAAAATAGCATATTTTATGATATATATCAAAAAATTGAAGAGCTCTATGGAGGCTAGGAAATAGACTCATACATTTCCATGCCCTATAGGAAGTTTTTAATTAGCAGATTTTTGATATATTGTCAAATCCCAAACAAGAAAATTTAAATGTAATATTTTCTAATTTAAAAATCAGACAATGATATTTAGCCCTAGTCATGATTCAAAATTCTACTTAATGTAACTAAAGCCAGATTTGACCAGAGAAAGTGACATAATTCTGGAATAGCCCTAGAATATCTCTACATCTATCTATGCACAAGTTCTACCGGCCTCTGCTCTCAGAACACGTCATGTTTTAGGAGGAGAGTTTAAAAAAGGGTTCCTGAGATTTATATCAGTAGTTCTTAAGATCTGATTCTTAGCAACTGTGAAGGTTTTAGTTCTGGATCTTCCAGAATTGTTGCTCTTAAAGAAGTAAGTGTGAACAAGCTTTTTCAAAACTCAGTTCTGTCTGCACAGTTAATATATATTATTTATCTTATATTGGTTGGATGTCTGAAACCACCAGATGCAGATGAAGGAAAATGCTATGAGCTGCCTCACATAACTAATGCAAAGATTAATTATAGTAGAATGGACAAAATTGAACTGATTTCCACACCTCCAAATGTAGTAAGTGTAAAATATTCTTCAAAGTAAATTATCACTGACTTGATGAACTGAGAGACAGAACTGCATTTGGTATGAACTGCCTTTATCTTCAAGACTGAATATAAGAATGGTACATTTGCATAAAAATCTAAACTGTGGATCTCAACGTTAACTGCTAATTGAATACTCCTGATTAAAATTTTAATCCTTGAAAGCAATTACGTTTTCTTCTGAAGCCATTTTTGATTGATTCCTTCAGTAAAGATGCTGAGAACTCTTCGGAAATCATTTGAACAGTGTTAAACTGGTGCCTCTTCACACATCACCCCCCTGGGAGTGCCTAATTAGGACTATTATCTACACTCAGGACTTTGGACTGGCTCCACATTCATGTGAACCTATTTCTTTCCAGCACTGAGAACGCAGCTGGCAATTGAATGTAATGTGCTGATGTAGCAGGCTGGGACAAGCGAACACTGGGAACTTTATGAGATAAATAATATTAACTGTAAAGAAAAGAAGTGATTTCTATTTCAGCTTCTTCAGGAAGATAGACTCCTTCCTTTCCCCTCACTTTAAAGTGCAAAGGAACAAATGCAGTAGTTCATTATTTAAGATGAATCTGAGGAAAATTTTTAACCACATTTTATTATGAAACTATAATCACCACAAAAATAATTTACTATAAACGAGTAGGAGACTTAAAGAATACCACAGATTCTTGTGTGTGTGCGGTGTTACAGTTCTGATAATGTGGACTACAGATCTAATTTTTTAACCTTTTTTGGGTTTTTTTGGTTTCTTGTTTTGGATGTTTTTATTATTTAACTAGAAAATGAATTAGTTAAGAAGTCAGGAATTACCTGTTCATTAGAATAACACCTTCCACTCCACTCTGTACCTTAGTCTTTATCTTTTGTGCTTGTATAATTCTGGTGGCAGTAGGGATTTGCTGGATTTTGAACCCAAAGTCTGATTTGGGCAAAATTAAAAATCTTACATCTATGCCTTGTGAAGATGGGATCAGCACATTATTTCTCAGCACTACCAAGAAAAGGTTTCTGCCATGCGTTTTGGTGTGACTTTTTTATTTATTTATTTATTTTTATCTATATATATAGCTAAGACTGACTTTCAACAGATACCTCTCTTTTCATTGGGAATCCTGCACAATTTTTACAGGAGAAATGATTTTGTTTAGTGGGGTTTTCTTATCACAGCAGTGAACTTCCATCCTTCCATCCATCCGTGGATTTTTTACTGCCTCTTAAACTAGTAGTATCCCCTTTCTTTGAATGGTTACTGTGGTTTAAACTGTAATCTCAGAAATCTCATTTAAAGTGGTGCCTGGATGATACTGCATTTCAGACTATCCAGGTGAAATAAGAATTTTTTTGGTTTTGTCTTCAAGAGTACTCTTAACTTTCTAAGCCAATTTATATTCTTCGAATTAAGTGCAACAAATTAAAAGGTAGGTCTTTTTATTTACTTCAACACCCTTTGCATAAACTCTTTGAAGTGTTTTTAAAGATTTTTGACCCTTGCCTTTATTAATTAAAGACTTCTGAAGTGTTTCCGTGATTCCTCAGTTTAGGTGAAATCTTCTTTTTCTTGCAAGCAAAAAAGATTCAATGTGAATATGTGCCTTCCTTATGACCATCAATTCTTAAACATTTTAAAGAGTTTTTTAAGAATCTTGATGTTAGAGATTTTCTGGTTTGAGCTTGTTTCCAATGTATTCAGAGAAGAGTAATGGATTTTTGTCCTGAGTGTTTTGGGTTTTTTTTCATTTCTTTCCTT
Organism: Strigops habroptila; assembly: GCF_004027225.2. NCBI lineage: Eukaryota > Metazoa > Chordata > Aves > Psittaciformes > Psittacidae > Strigops > Strigops habroptila. The sequence continues at coordinate 45,140,272 of NC_044277.2, read as the reverse complement.
ACTTTTCATTATCTAACACAGAACAAACAAAATAAACATTACTTTGAGCTCAACAGTAGTTATAGGAGACAGTAGGGTGATGCATGAAGTGCCACCAAGAGACAGTGATATCATGTCAAAAAAAAAGTCTGATCTTCTGCTCAGGTTATTCTAATAAACAAGTTCAAGTGTTTCAAACCCAAGAAAACTGAGAATAATACAGCATTTTGTGGCACTAGTTAAGAATATTGCCTCATTTAAAGGTAATAGGGTCTCAAAGAAATATAACTCGAAGTAGTTTCATGGAAATCCAAGAGCTTATATTTTAATCTTCCTTGCTAAACTTATTTTAGAAGCCAATTTTATCAATGAATGTATATTAAGGGCATTGTTAATTTTAACCCCTACTACCTTACCTCCTGATCCCTGAATTTGGGTTACTTTCTAATTGTTTTTTTGTATCAGCTTTTCTGAAAAGTATTATGATCCTTCCTCTCAAGTTATGTGATGATACTTCTATTATTAATGTTTTAAATTGTTCATTATAGAATGAAAGTTCTTTTGCAATGGAGAGGGAGAGGTTTCAAAATTCACGTCTGTCTTCTGAGTAGTTATTCCCTTGAGACCTATGTTCTAATACCAGTTGGAACGGAGTATCCAATAAATGGATAAAATAGGAATATATGGTTGCTAACGGTGCTCGGTCTGTAGTGAGTAGAAACCAGTAAAGTGAAGGTTAAGAAGCTTTACGTTTTGTTCCACTTTCTTCCAGGAAATGTCTGTCTTTCTTAGCAATTATACTGGAAATTCTGATTTAGGTGACCAGTTCTTGCTGGTTATTGTGTGAGACAGCAACAACAGCTTATCTTAATACATGCAGCTGGGAATAATGTGATATTATTAAGTATGCTGTTGCCATAGAAATTCCGGAGTTCTTTAATAATATATCATAGAATCATTGAATCATAGAGTGGTTAGGGTTGGGAAGGACCTTAAGATCATGTAGTTCCAACCCCCCTGCCATGGGCAGGGACGCCTCACACTAGACCATGTCACCCAAGACTCCGTCCAACCTGGCCTTGAACACTGCCAGGGATGGAGCATTTACCACTTCTTTGGGCAACCTGCTCCATTGCCTCACGACCCTCACAGTAATATATTGTTAAAAGTGAAAAGTATTTAAAATATTTGGGTTTTGTGAGGTATTTATTTTCAAGACAGGGTTTTTAAAGCTTTTATAACCATTCAATAAAAACTAAGTATAATCTCAGAATTTATCCACTCCCAGGGATAGGGCTCACAAAAAATGTGTCCCACTAAAACAAATGCTGATAACAAAATGTTTATGACTTGATTTACAACAAACACAGAGATTAAGCTCTTCCCTATCTGTACTGAGAAAGAGGAAAGATATACTCATAATTATCAAAGTACATGTTGCTAATAAACAGGAACACAGAATGGAGATTTTTTTTTTACATTACTCCACAAAGTATCGTCATAAGTTGGTATTCAAAAAATGACTCTCTGAATATTGTGATATTCTGTGCCTCTTTTGCCATAAGCATTCACTGGAGGTAACTGCAGTATTCTGCTAGAGACATTTACTATTTTTCACAGTTACACTGGTCAAAAGATCAGTGTACATAAAAACTGATGTGAGATTCAAAATGTTATGACAGTTCACAGAATTTCATCTACAGGAAGAGAAGAGCCATGTGCAGTTGCATACTATACAATGAATATGGGTAAATTGTGGTATGAATGAGAACACTATCCCCTGAATGCTCTTTTAAATCTGAAAGATATATTTAAGGCAATTGCTGTGGATGTTTGGACTGAGGGCCGCTCAGCCATAATACCACAGTAGAGACATGAGGCTGCACATTGCGCTAGGATACAAAATACCTTCTGTCCTGCAGGCAGCAGAGTACAAGGCGAATGGTTATCTAGGATTATGCAGGACATGTGGCTGCAACTGTATTAAAATCCTGCCTATTTAACGTTATCATCCACATCCTTTGCCAGAACAAGGCAAATATTCCAAGTAAAAAAATTTGACTTGTACCTTTCAGGCTGCAGTGCATTGCAGCAGCTTTTGTTGCAACTCCTGGGATGGCATGGTCTTACCAGCACTATTCCCCTGCATGGCCACCTTCCCTGCCTTGGCCAACCTCCCCCACTGCCTGCAGCCAGATGTTAAATCCACCCAGCATATTCTGCCACCTTCACCTCCACAGTCTCTAAGGCATAAGTGTCTGAATGACCAAAGAAAAGTTTAGCAAAATAGCACTAGAGGCTCACTCAGATTGTATACCCTTCCATGGAGGTCTGTTCCAGGCCACTTGCAGACACACAATAAGGGAAGAGTGTTTTCATCTGTTCTGATGTGGCTGTCTCTGGCACAGATGGAAGGGTTGTTTTCTGTTTGGCTGATTTGGTTTCTACTTGAAAACTAGTGATATATTCAAAACAACAATAATGCTGAGAACAGCATTTGCAAAAGTTTTGTGGAATTCATACTGTTTTCTCTTGGTATGTCTTTTGCTCATCACTCAAGACTGTAGGTGGCAATCCCTGGAAAGTCTGATTTAGCCCCCCTCTCCTTTCCCTACTTCCCTGAGAAATCATCTGAACTCATCCTTCCATTTCATGAAGTACTGAGAAGCCCTGAACAATGAATTAAAAAGTGTTTTGCTGTACAGTACTCAGCACCCTTTTTTTTCTTTTTTTTTTTTCTTTTTAATGGAGATTGGGAGGGGAACAGCTTTTGAGATTGTTACAGTACCTCTAGATTGAGCTATTATATTTGGTTCAAGATGAGAAAACATCATGCTTGGTGAATGTTGTGCATTGTAGGGATAGTATTACAAAGATCTGATGGATATTTTTCAAAGTTCAGTCTGTAAAATTCCTCAGTTTCCATTGTGAACATTTTTTAAGGAATCCTTTCTGTCATTTTGCCATGTACTGAAATTTCTTATTCTCATTAAACTTTATGAATGACACTCTGGAAACAAGATGCATTAATCAAAATGTTTGCTACAGTGTCAGATCATCTCTTCACTAATTATTTACAAGATGCCTAAGGCTGATCTCAGTGCAAGCTGCATGGGAAAACCATGTTCATCTGCTCTAGCTTAACCTCTAAGAATTGTTTGCACCTCAAAGGAGGAGCAGCATGTAAAGGAAAAGTTGGAAAGAAATACAGTGGAGTACTTCATTGGACAATGATTTGTAGTATAAAACCTAGAGAAACAAGATTTCTTTCAGTAACCTCACTCCGTTTTCATCTACAGAGAGGAGAGTAAGCAGCTTTATAACCCAACAGAATAGCTGTACTTGTATATTGATACTAATTAAAAATAAATTGAATCCCTAAATCACAGGGTTTTATTTTTATACCTACACATTTGTTTCCATAATTGTACTGCAGGAGTTGTTTTTGCCTATTGCTTGTTTCTGGCCTCAGAAGCTACCTGGTTATCAGCACCAAAAAAAAATCTTCCACTACTGAGTTGACATAGATAAACCAGTCAATTCTGTGAGACACAGATAATGCCCTGAATTTCTTGGCTACTGTATCTTGCAGATTTAGAATCACTGCTTTAAACAAATATGAAATGACACCATATAAAAACTATAAAACATAAATTTTTATTCAATCTATGTCAGATATCCCATCATTTTTTAGGCATGCAGTTTTACTCTTCTAGCAGCAAACCTCCTACAAACTGGCATGTAGGAACTGCTGGAAGAGAGCTGCCTCCTGTATTGAGCTGAGTAGGATTATTCCCATTTCAGTGTGAAGCCTGCTATTTCTGTATTCAGTAGGCAGTGCTGCTGACAGGTCTGTGAAGGAGGGCTCCATATCAATGTTCCAAAATCTTTTCCTAAAATGAAAATGTTAATCCACAGGGAAACTTCTAAGAAATATTGTGTTGCTTCCTTATTGTGATACAATATTGCAGGATAGCAAAGAATCTCATGGTGAAGTACATTCTTTGTTTTGCTCAAAACCTGTCATTTTCACTGGGGAGTACCTATTTTGTGGAAGTATTTGCTTCAAATAATCATCCTGCAGAAATTTTTTACCTTCAAGTTGGACTTACTGTTAAAATAAAGAATAGCAAGATATTTTCACTTGCCTATGAATATCCAGTGAACCTGTGGCTTAATGTACTTATCCCTCCACAAGGTAGGAATGTGGGAAATGCAGATACAGCTAGATATACAACTAGGGCTACTGTCTAGTTTAAAAGCTGTCTGGAATAAATGAACTAATGGCTTTTCTAGGCTCTGCTTTTCAAAAGAGAGATAAGTCTATTCCCACAAATTGAAGAAGTATACTGGCTAAAATTCTGAAATAAAATTACTGTTTCTGGTAATCTTAGGATGTATGTATGCTAGTGCTGAGGAAAGATAATCAAAAGGTTGCACTGATGTTCTCTTCATGAGGGAATGCAACAGTACATAGCCAGCGGCCATTATAATTGTGGTGTTAAACTTTCTAATGCAGGCTGAAATTAAATGTAAAAAAAGGTTGAAATGTATCTAAGATTTTTACTTTCAATACAGTTTTTAACAGAGCCATTTCAAACCGGAAAAAGTATGGAGAAGAGTCTTTTAAACAATTTTGAAGTGTGTGAAAGAGGCTGAAATCAGAAATTTCAGCTGCTGTGATTTCATACTTGTCTGAAGTGTAACAACACACATCTTAAGCATTTTGACCATGCATATACACATGATGTTGATCCTTCTCTGAATGAGAAATGAAATATTAATATGCTATCATCAGACTTCCATGCAATTACAACTTTGGAAGCAATTTATTTGTTTCAATTGATCTGTTACCTTTGATTTAAACAAAATTTGCAGAAAGAAATACAAGAAAAGATGTGAAACAGATGAAAAAATGCTATCTTAACTAATAAAAATGAATTATGATGACCACATTTGCTACAGATATCCCCAGACCCACCATCATTTTTTCAGAGCAATACATTGTAATCTTTTCATAGGTCCCCCTCTGAGATTACAAAGAGGGTCTATATCTTTAAATTAAAGTAGAGCTGGATACTGAAGCACAGTGATATGAACCGCTAAAATAAAGTGGTTAATCTGACTTCAGTATTGGAAAGAGACGCACATGGTAGGAGCCACTGATGGTAGTTGAAACCCAAGGAAAATTTATTTTTCAGTGCTGTTCCAACAAAAGCTGTTGGTATTAAGATCTTCCACTGATAAAAAATATTTAAAATAATGAAATGTATCACTGTGTTTAAAAAAAGGCTAAGCTGGTGACATACATATGGCAATTTAATATTTGTGGGCTAAGTAATAAAAATAGATTGTGATTAGCTTCTGAAATATATTTCAGCATCTTTCTAAAAATAATGTATTGATGAAAGAAGTGATAAATGCACAGCTGATTTGGCACTATTCAGAAATAGTATAAAATACACATTTTCATTTTGAGATGGCTGAATGATCTTAAGCTTTTTTTGTTACTGACGCTTGGAGATGCTTATATTTTCCAGAATAGTGCTCTTTAGTGAAAGTTCATTCTAATCAAATAGAGATGGTCAATAGATCGTGTCACCATTTAAGTAACCATGAAGAACATTTTTCCTCTTAAGTAACAGTTTATCATATTTTCCACTCCTTTATTAGTGTTCATCCTTCTGTCTTCTGCTGCATATGCCAAATCTTACTGATATTTTAATATTAAATAAACACAAGATACTCTGTTTATGAAGATAGATTTCAAAAATCAGTATTATTTGCTTTGCGTAGAGAGATTTGGAGGCCACAGAAGTAATTATGAAGTGCAGGGAAAAGCACTGAACGGTTGGTAAAACACACATTTAAAACTCACTGGATGCAGTACACAGAGAACTCTACTTAGTCCTCAGGTTTTCAGATAGCACAGTGTGAATAATAAGAACCAAATAAATCTGGGAGGGTAAGGAAAATGAAAGCAGTGTCTGGTTGTTTACTTGATGAAATGCTACTGAGAGGTAAACATTCTCTTGTCTCCATGAAATGGAGTGCTCCTGAAAATTTATTTTAAAATTGAGAAAAACATACCTGTGGGGTCGTATTTAGAGGACAATGGACATATGATGAACCAGCCATATGAGGGCCTCTTCTAAGCACAGAGCCGCATACCAAGAAGAAGATAAGAGGAAGTGAACCAGCCATATGAGAGCCTCTTCTAAACACGTAGCCGCATATCAAGAAGAAGATAAGAGGAAGAAAACATCTGCAGTCGGATACATGGGAGGAACACCAGGAACTAGATGAACCAATAAGGACACTTACCAAGCCGCGTGATTGCCTCGTGCAACAGGGCTTTTACCAATCAAAAGGCACGTAACTAGTGCATTACCGCATGTAGGGATAGACAACTTTGTATATAAAGGGATAGCCAAAAACAGTAAAATGGCTTCTGCTTGATTCACGTTGAATTGTGTAGAGTCCGTTGTTGCCTCTCCTCAGCTGGTGACCCTGACGTGATCGTCATACCATAGTACCGGGAGCAACCCTGAAGGAGAGGACCGGCTGGAGACCCGAGCCAGGGGGACTGGAGTCGGGACGGATCGGAGGACAGTCCGCGAAGAAGAAGAACGTACGTTGCAATGGGACACCCTTAGAGGTGAGCAGCCGGTAATGAGATGGGGCAGAGTGTAACAAAAGAAGAAAGCACGATCGTGAAACTGCTCCTGCATATACTCTCCAAGAGAGGAATTAAACATGATGAGCTTGTGCTCCGAAAGTTATTAATATGGTGCCGAGAGAACGGGTTCACCCCAGATCCACACGCTGCTTTTAAAGTCGAAACTTGGGAAAAGGTTGGGGAACGGTTATGGGATGCCGTAAGCGACGGCAATAAAGAAGCTAAGGGACAAGCAACAGCTTAGAAGCTGATTCTAACGACCCTTCAAGCGATGAAAGTGGAACGATCAGCCACTGCCGGAGCTTTTATAGCTTTACAGCCCCCATCGTCTAAGATCAGAGTTTTCGATTGGCTCCCTGTCCCTTCCCCCGCTGCCTCGTCAGCACCTCTGATAGAGGACGAGGTGGATCCCTGGAAAAACGAGGGGATGGAAGTGGATGAATCCTGGCCCGTACCGCTGCCTCCCGACTCTTGCATAGAAAAGCCACCCAGGGGAGAGCCACCGCCCGTCCCACCCGACCCATCTCACTCCAAGAGCCAGCCATTGCTTTTTCCACCTCTCCCTCCATCCACACCTCCCCCACCAATGTCTCCACGAAAATCATCCACACTCGAGCCCCACAGGGAACCGGACTGGGCACAGAAACTACTTCGAAAGTTGGAGGACTTGACTTGGAAAGAGATAAGATCGCTCGAGAAGAACACAGGGGGCAGGAGGAGGGTGCCATAGCATGCTTGGGAAGCTCCAGGGGGTGGGGGGAGGTGAAAGGCGAAGCTGCGGGAAGCTCCAGGGGGTGGGGGGAGACGAGAGGCAAAACTGCTAAAACTGACGGGGACCCAACACGACGATGGAGAGGGATTATTCAGAATGTGTTAGTGGAAGGAGAATTCCTTCCCGCGGCATTCCCAGTAATTTTGGGCGCAACGACACCAGGGGGGCCGCGGCGACCTAATCATTGGGAGGGCTTTCGTTGGGAAATCATAAAGGAGGCATTACTAATGTCATTAGCCCTGCAAAATGCTAACGTGGCATGCAAGTGCATTCTAATGGCTTTACCAAAGAATTCTAGTATTGTGGAAATGGTGGAGGCATAACCTAAAAAAAAAAATAAAAATCCCAAACAAAAGAACATAATAAGGGTCCTTGTATAAGATAAATCGTTGTAGCTAACACGGTTTTAGGACCTTATGACCTTCATACAAAATTTATTGTAACCAAAACAGGACTGCAGCTAAGGAGTATCTGAAACTAAGCAGATGTTCAGGAGGTGATGTAGCGAAGTTAACTGATAAGTAGAAGGACAAGGAGAAATCACTCATTTATGTCAGCAATGTTACTGAACTAATTAAGCTGGTGTGTTTGTCTAATTGGATTTTCTTTGTGTTTTAGGTATTGTAGTTGTGTGGAGTGTGTTTGTGGGGTCCCTTGTGTGTGTATGTAAAATTAATAACGGGATATCAACAGAGCAAAGTAATGTATGCAGATATGTTTTTCATGTTAAGAAACCAGCAGGAGTGGCAGAAGGAATGTGGAATTAAGAGAGCTCTGCCAGATCCCTTAATTTTAGCTTTGGAAAGGGACAAAAAAGAAAAGAAGCAGCGGAAACCTAAGTTGGAGAGGTGTTGTTCGGGTTGTGATATTGGAGAAATGTGTTTAAAATAAAGGAAAAAGGAGGAAGATAGGGTAGAAGATTATGTATTACTGAGACCTCTGAGAGGAGCATCCCCCGCCCAGAATCCTTCTGATACTGACAAGGAGGAGAGGGTTGCTGTTGCTGACAACTGAGCAGGAGGATCTGAAAGTGTTACCCCAATTCCTGCACACATTTGTAGCAAAACAGGACCGGAAACTCAGGCACCTTTGAGACAGGCAATGAGACCAGAGGGTCGGATGAGAATAAAAGTGAATTTTTCAATGGGAAATCTAGATGCTTGGAAGTTAGCTGTGAAAAACTATAGAGATGGTCCAATAGGAGTGGCAAAAAGGTTTGAGTTGATTGTTAAAAGCCAAGATCCTGACTGGGGTGATATAGACGTAATGCTGGATGCTTTAACTGAAAAAGAAAAACAGCTGGTGTTAAAAACTGCCTGCACTCATGTGAGTGCTCAGATTACTGCAGGAGCATTAGCAGGCAGAATGGAAGACCATATTCCCACCACAGCACCAGACTGGGATTATGGTGAGCCTGGGGATTATGATGAGCCTGAGCATTATGCCACTCTGAAAAGATATCAAAATTGGATAAAATTTTGATTGGAAAATGCAATTCCTAAAACAGTAAAGGAGTCAATCCTCGTGGTACTGGACCTTTAGAAATTTGGCAAATGGATGTTACGCATGTCCCAGAATTCGGTAAACAAAAATATGTACATGTCTGCTTGGATTGTTTTTCTCTTGCAGTTTGGGCTACAGCTCAGACTGGTGAATCTAGCAAACATGTGCAGCATCACATGTGTTCGGCTATAGTGGCCCTTGGCGTGCCACAAGAAATCAAAACTGACAACAGCCTTGGCTATGTAGCTCATTCCACGCAAGCATTTTTCCAGCTCTGGGGCATTACTGACGTGACAGGTATGCCCCATTCACCTACCAGTCAGGCTATGGTCAAACGTATGAATCAGACATTGAAGCATTTGCTTCAAAAACAAAAAGGGGGAGAAAGTGCTATATCACCAACATATAAACAAAGTCCTATATGTGTTAAATTTCTTAATGATTGCTGCAAGATAGCTTGATGCCACCAATGGTAAAACATGGAGGGTTGGAAGAAGTTAAGAGCAGGCAATGCAAGGTAATGATTAAAAACGGGATAATGGGCCTGGGAAGGACCAGTTAAGTTAATCACATGGGAAAGAGGATATGCATGTGTTGTTACAGGTACAGGAACCAGATGGATATCAGCCAAGTGGGTAAAGCCATGGCAAGAAAAGTTGCACGAGCCACCCGAAAACACCCCAGCACCTAAGGACTCCGTGCCATAACTGTGGAACTTGGGAGCCTTGGAGTTTGTGTGTTTGTGAGTACTGTGGGATCAGATGGTATTGTCGAAGTTCTAGGGCATGCGCAGGGTGTAGAAAGTGTTTTGAAAGGAAGTTGCAAGATTGTCGTGATGCGATATGTGTGCTATTGATAACCGGGCACGAGATCAATAGCTGTGTATTGATCACACAGCTCACATCTCAAAGGTCTATGGGCAGAGTGGGTAAAACACCTGTTTTTAGAAGCTAAGAAAGCGCACATCTGTAGTAGCGAGTGCGGGCGGGATAATTTAGTGCCGCACATTTGGGAAGTTTCAGAGGAAGAGTGGGAAGGCACAAAAAGAAAGTGTAGGAAACGATATGCGTGGAAAAGGGGAGGAAAAAACTGAGGGATATGAAGGGCATGCTTGTGCTGCTTGGGATAACTGTACAAGGACTTGCTCACCTTGCTGTCAAAATTGATCCACGGCAGAATATATGGGTCACTATAGCCAATGAAACAGGTCAGGACTCCCTCTGTTTGTCTCTAGCAACCCCAGGAGACCCATTTAGAACTTGTTTAATCAGGGTAGAAGGTTATCAGTCACAATGGTTCAAGGGATATGTGTCAAATGACACATTGTTTAAGTTAGAGCTCAATATTACTTGTCAACAAGGATACAACTGAGGCCCGATTGTAATGATCAAGTACAATTTTGGGATGTTCCGTCTCGAGTTATCGCCTCCTTGTTTGCACCTGGAGTAGCTGCAACAAAAGCATTAGGAGACGTGACTGAGTTAGGGTGTTAGGCTGCAAAGCAGATAAATTTAATGTCAGAAGTACTTACGCAAATGCTTAATGATGTAGATAGCATAAGACGCTGTTTTGCAAAATAGAGCTGCAATTGATTTTTGCTTTTAGCACAGGGTCACGGGTGTGAGGATTTTGAAGGGATGTGTTGTATGCATTTGTCTGACCATTCAGAGCCAATTCATAAAAGTCTCAAGGAGATAAAAGACAACATGAACAAGCTAACAGTGGTCAATTAAGGTTTAGATAAGTGGTTAAGGGGTTGAGGCATAACGGGATGGCTTTTAGATCTTTGTAAACAAGGCATTGCAATTTTAAGTATAATTGTGATTGTATTGTTAATCGTTCCCTGTATCTTAAACGGAGTGTCTAACATGATTACTAATTCCTGGAAGAAAGTTTGGCTGGTTCAAAAAGAAAAAGGGGGAATTGTGGGGTCGTATTTAGAGGACAATGTACATATGATGAACCAGCCATATGAGGGCCTCTTCTAAGCACAGAGCCGTATACCAAGAAGAAGATAAGAGGAAGTGAACCAGCCATTTGAGAGCCTCTTCTAAACACGTAGCCGCATATCAAGAAGAAGATAAGAGGAAGAAAACATCTGCAGTCGGATACATGGGAGGAACACCAGGAACTAGATGAACCAATAAGAATATTTACCAAGCCGCGTGATTGCCTCGTGCAACAGGGCTTTTACCAATCAAAAGGCGCGTGACTAGCGCATGACCACATGTAGGGATAGAAAACTTTGTATACAAAGGGATAGCCAAGAACAATAAAATGGCTTCTGCTTGATTCACATTGAATTGTGTAGAGTCCATTGTCGTCTCTCCTCACATACCTCACTTTAGAGAGTTTTTCCATCTGAATTCATAATGGGGAAATAGTTGCTGGGTCCTGGGTTTTTATTTGTCAAAAACTGAGAATTAAGATGATCAGGAGTCACAACAAATTTGTATGGATATCCCCTCTCTTCAAAGTATCCGGTCTCTTAGTAAGAGATAGTGAGTTGCCAAGAACTGGTGCCCCTTGAGAGAAACCCGAAAACAAACAAAAAAAAGTCTGTGCCAATCTTTCATTAAGATTAAATAATGTCCTTTCCCAGAGCTTGACAAAAAAGTCTTTGACTGCCAAACTCTTATGCAACCATGTCACACACACATTTAAGAACTATATATTGTCCACACACCTTTTGCCCCCTGTGAAAGATGAATGTTTTTCAATGTGAAAGTATCAAGTTTTAGTCTTGGCTTCTCCACTTGCTCAGAGTGTACAAGTGGCCCCACAGTTTGCACTGGCCTCATGGTGAAGTAGGAGGAAAGCAGGTTTAGCAGAGCACTGGTCAGGCTGGCACATGTGTTCCTTCTGCACAGGAAACAACATACTTGAGGCAAAAGTTAGCCGAAGCTGGTAGGTCACATTAAGTCTGAGGTTATCACCTATCAGTCTGTCCTTAAAAAAAAAAAAAAAAAAAAAAAAAAAGAAGGTCGGGAAAGTTTTGTCTTTGGTTTTTGTTTTGTTTCTTTTTCTTTTTCTTTTCTTTTTCTTTGTTTTTAAATGACATTGTATAAGAAAATCTGTGGCTAGGGTAGTTGAAGCAGCATTTGAGTGCAGAATGCTACATCTCTCTAGTTTTGGAGAAACTTCACTTATTTCATTATTGGCACTCTGGAACTGAGAGACAGAGAAGATGAGTAAGACACCTTGGTTCTACGATTAGATGTGCAGTCTAATCATAAATCTGAGATGGCTGGAGCTCATGTTACAGCAGAATGGTGATTAGCAGAAAGCTATAGCTCACATCATGGAAATTCAGCTGGTTAATGACACAAAATATAAGTAACACTGTTTCCTGATCAAAGCAAATCTGACTTGGTACATGAGGATGGATGCACAGTGGATAGTAGTGTCCCCCCCCCAGTAACCATATCCACAATAATGAAAAAGGTCTTCCCTGGGTGTGGCTAGAGGATTTAGATTCCTGCATTTTCTATTATTTTTTTTCAGCATATTGGCACTGAAATATACTTTGTATCTGAGTGCCAGTTAAATCATCCTCATGGTCACTCTCACACTGTTATGTGGGGTTTCCATTTATCCTACCAAGGATTATGTTAGACTTCCCCAGACACACTAATTTATATAGGTTGGCACATGAATTTCTTTTCAGATCCCCACTAATCCCTAGAGGTTTTATTTTGCTGTTGGGACACCCCTTTCTTAAAAAATCATTCTGGATTCAGGGCTAGCACTCGTCTTTCCTTTCTATATCAGGTTGTATTTTGTTAAATTAAAATATTTTTCTTTGGAAAGGCTTTGTTTACCAAGGACAGTCCAACGTTCTGCATTCCTCATTCATCATACCACCAATACTTGTGTCATATGCAATATATATCAGCAATATTTGCTGCCAAATCATTTTGTTGGCTCTTACAGTGTGTACACAACTTCACTTGGATGTTGGAGAGGTGTGTGTTAAATTTTAGGTTTTAGCTACCTGTGTACAAACAAACCCAAAAAAAGGAACCATAATTAAGTGGATTTATGCTGTATGAGGAATGTGGCCATTCCTGTGCAGTAATTTTTGCATTATAAGGCAGTAGTAGGCAAGAGTTTCTTGCCATGAGTGGTACACATTGAAAAACTGCTTTGCATAATAGAAGACTGCAGTTCCTGGAATAGTTTACTAACCTGTAGAAGTACCTATGCAATAACTCTGTTTTCTTCAGTAGTAGTACCTGTTCAGAATTTTTAAATGATAGAGAAGAGTTTCAAATGGGTATCTGGGGGGGTTTTGCAAGGATTTTAACTGAATGCATTAAGAGTTTGGTTTCAGGTTATAAAGAAAGAACCCAACCTGAACTTCTAAATATAGTAAAATTATTTCACTCATAAGAGTTAGGAATGGGTAACTTCAGCATCTGTTAAATAGCTCATGTGTGTTACACATTAGAAAACAAAAAATTTAAAATCATAGGACCAGTGATCTTCTATAGTTTAACAGTTAGGAATAGATTATGTTAAATTATTCATAATATGTGATGAAGACACCACCTTTGTTTGCCCAAATGGACCAAAAAGCAAGGATTAACTACCAGTGATTATTTAAAACCAGAACCCTGTTTTTGGAGGAGGCATCCTATCATCACTGTAAGCTCATAATTTTCATATCAACTTCTGCCAATTCTGGTTTTATAAAGAAAAAGCTCCACCTTAAGTACCTTTAAATCTTCACTTACAAAAAAACTTTGTGTAGTCTTTGGTTCACAGAAAAGTCTTTTTTGTTTGTCTGTTTTCCTTTTTTCCCTCTGAAGATTGTCACTCCAGTAGTTTCTTTCTTATCAAGTAAGACTCATGATGACCAAACAGGCGTTTAACAGATCTTCAGCTTTTCTAGTGCACATAGAGAGATCTAGCCAAAGAAGCTCTGTTTTTGTTCATTATACTTTTTGGGAAAGTCTCTTGTCTGACTTGAAGCCTGCCTCTCCCTAGGGGTTTTAAAAAACATTCATTTTTAAGCAAGTCAACAGCAAAAGAAAAGTTTGGAACTTTTTTTTTCTTTTTTAACTCCGTTTTCAGTTTTGTGCCTCTAGAAGTCAGTAAGGGCTCAGCTGAGCCTTTAAGGCACTGGTCTCTATGCTAGGGATAGTGCGGACCTGCAGTACTCCAGCAGGCATTCAGGGAGGCATTATACCTCAGGTAAACACAGTACTCCACACAACTACTAATGTATGGTGGGAGCACTGCCTGCTGCCGCCTTCCCTAATTGCTGCTCATGTGCTGCCTTCCACAGCTGGCTGCTTCTGATGATTATTGAGTGGAGACCATGACTCCATTCCATCTGCACCTCTTTTAGGGTTGCTGCTGTGAGTAGCACTAAATAGAAGCTTTTTATGGTTTTTTTTTTTTTTTTGTTATACATGTGGTATGTCAGAGATTTACAGTGTTCTGCTTCCCTAAAAGCCAGTTCCTAAGAGCTTAGCTGATTCATTAGGGCATATATGTATTAGAGATTTAACTCTAGTACTAGAATAATTAGAGCTTACAAAACAGGCATGTGAAAGAGCAAAAAGATTTATTATTTTTCTTGTCACTGCACATTGCCTTGAAAAATGTTAACAGTAGGGAAAAAGTGTGAAGTTGAAAGTTTTTAGGTTACTACTTTCTGGATAGGCATCAAGGTAAGTCACTTTTGGACATTCTCAATACTTCTGATAAATTTTTTACTTGATGTTGCAAAAATATGTATTTATTTCTTTGAAACTCAACAATAATAAATAGGGGTGTCTGTCCAAATGTTTTAGGCACTCTGGTCACAGGTTATTAAAGAAGAGAAAAGGTAAGATTAAAACTGAAAGACTGTGTTTCTCTTTAAAGCCATCAGAACTAAATCTTGATAGAATTCAGAAAACACATAATATGTCTTCTGTCACAGGAAAAATAAAAAAAGCTTATTAAAACCTAGCAGGAAATAGCTGAAAATAAATAAAAGCTGGCAGGTTTGGAGGTTTTGTTTTCTTGCGAGTTTTTTTTTTGTTTTGTTTGTTTGGGGTTTTTTAAGAGTTTTGGGAACGTTCATTAACTTTGATATTTATTCATGTTCCTTATCTCTTCACACAGAAGTGTATGGCATGGTGCAATTATGAACTAGAAAGAAGGGACTGAGGTACAAAAGAACTTAGCAGAGATAACATGTGCTTTAAGGACTTACTTTGTTACAAAGAAGGAAGGGCTTAACACACAGTAGTGCTGTGGATGTTTCAGAGGGTGCAAGAATTTGGTGATCAGCTTTGACAAGAAAAAGAGCCAGACAGTTCTGTCTAAAAAATAAATAAATAAATAGATTTTACCATAGACAATTGGTACAAATCAGTGTAATAAGGTACCTCTACCAGAAAATAGAAAAATTATGAAATAACTTTCCCTGCAGAGAATTTACTGTGGTAAAGGTACTTGTTACAATGGAAGGTGTTCATTATGTTGAAAAGAAAGAAAGAAAAAAAAGATAAATCCAGTTATGGACAGTTACGGAATATCCCACCCCATTACCAAAATGATGGCATGGCTTGTTATGTGAAGGAGCACCTGGTGAGTGGTGTTGGAGGAGGCAGCTGAACCAGCATTTGTGGTTCTGGTGTCAATGCTCAGCGCTTTGCCCTTCCACACGTTCTTTCTCAAGTGCTGACAGTTTCTTCAAGCCCATAGTGTGCATTACACTGAGTTTGTGCAAGCAAGCGTGTCATGAATTGGAATGACCCCAGGTGAGAAGTTCCCTTATGGAGTTTTGTAACGGAAGCTATTCTCTGTCTTAGCTCATAAGTGGCAAGAAACTGACTTTGAACTGTGAAAGGATGTTTGCTTATATAGGAATGATATCCTCAGAGGAACTGTTCTCTTTGAGCGTAAAAGATTGTTTTAATAATACATTCAAGTTCTGCTCAGAAAAGATATTTTAGAACAAATTAACTAGCCTTTGAAGTCACAAACAGACAGAGTTTTGGATCCAGGTGTTTAATACAGTGTATTTAGTATCATAGATGTAGAGATAACTTAAAAAAAAAAAAAATCCTACCTTAATTCTTAGATTTGTGAGCAAAGCTGATAGAAGAGTTTTTTCAGCAAAATACATCACTTTTCATCTAGTAAGTAACCTGGAAATAATTCATTGCAGTTCAGTTAACACTACAGATGACACCTTCCTTCTCCCAAGTGATCACTTTTCTCTAATGATCACTTTATCTAGAAACAGACTGATTTCAAGGAGAAGCTGTCAGATCTAAGAGAGAACCTTTCAGTGGTACAGGGAATGAGAAAGGAAGAACAGATAAAGCAGATGACAGAGTGTCACAGAATGAAACAACTTCAAGTTCAGGTTTCTTGTTCAGTTTCTTACCTGGGTCTGTTCTGGAATGACTCAATATTTATTTGTGAATTAATAATAGTAAGGGAGAGAAAGAAAAGAGAGCTAGACCTGTGCTCTTGACGCAAGAGGCTACCAGAATATGTGTCTGGGTTCAAGCTCCAGCTTTGCCTTAAAAAAACAATGGATTGAATCTGCATTTCACACTTCTCAAACCATTGGGTATTGGCTATTAAAGAATTAACCTCTCTGACAAGTTACTTTAAGTTACTTACAAGACTTTAGTTCTCATGGAAATAAAAAAACCTGTTATCTGTTTGCTTTGTTATACCTATTGGTATTGTTTTCTTATACTACAGGATACTTATTGTGGGTCTTTAACATCCAGTCATTGTCTGCAATGTCAAACAATCAAGTGCATTTGAGGTTCTTCTTGAAAGTTGTCATTGGAATTTCATTCTTAGCGAAAACCCCAAATTTTTAAAAAACTCAAACCAAACACTTGGTCAGTCAGCAATACCTATGTAGTTGATGAAAATAACATAAGGAATTAATGGTTCAGGCTACATATGTGTCATGAAAATGTATTGCTATTGGGAAATAAAGTTATAGGACATGAGACAAATATGAATAAAAATAGTTCTATATTTTGAGTTATTTATAGTGTTACAGTCCCTTCTAAATCAGTATTTTTGGGCTGGTTTTTTTTTTTGCATAAGGTGCCTGTGAAAACACCCTAATTTGCTTCTTTCTCAGCAGACTAATAGTATCTGTGAGGTTGTAAATGAAGCTAGCTAAAAGATAGAAGTTATATAGAGATTATTCTTCTATGTAATGACTATTAAAAAAGTAAATTACACTTGAATGTACAGGAATATATAACTTACTATATAAGTGCAGTTGTATGTGTTTTTTCCTATATGGAGACTACACAAAAGTAGAAATACTGAGGTACTGGCTGAACTAAATAGTCTTTTGTATGGGGAAGCAATAGGAGTGTAGTATTGTATTGAATGTTTGTAACGAGATTTCCGATACAAATTATCACTGTGGTATGTGATTAAAATTCATATAAAACAAATATGAAGAAGTTAAGCAGGTATGAATTATGTGATCTAAACAACTCTCAAGGGCAGAATGCCTTGTCTGTAGCACTGTGTCTGGTTCAAGCTAAGATTTACCACACCTAGGCAAGGTGGAATTAAGTCTATATACCATTGCCCACCAACATCTTAGTCCTTGGAATTCTATATCTGCACACTGAAAGCCTCCATGTGGAAAACAACAAACAAGAGGACTGGGGTTTGTGGGTTGTTTTTTTTTTTGTTTGTTTTTGGTTTTTTTTTTTTTTTTCTTAATATTGCTGAAAGAAAATTATGAGGAGTTTACATGGATGTCAAACTGCTTTACCATTTATTTTGAAATAAATTTAAGAGCTGAGGCCTGTCCCATGGTTTCCTCTGGGATAATAAAGTAATTTTCTCCACAGTTTAAATTTATGTGACTCTGAGACAGAACCTCCAGTAAATCATCAGAGAAATATTATCTACGACTGAGGTGAGCTGAAGTACCTCAAGCAAGGATCTTTTGCAGAGTGATTGAAGTTACAGTTTAAATGTAATATCATACCAATGCTCTCAAAACAAGTGGATAGAAATTATCAAAGAGCTGACATTCAGATCCTTATTTAGGGATATGATTGGAGGCAGGTTGTTCCAATTCCAGTTGTTGTAATTGCTGTAACTGACAGACGATGACAGGTTTGCGGGAAATGGTGTGTCCTGTGAGAAGCAACGTCTAGTTGTGGTGAGCAGCAATACGCCTGTTTGAGTTCATGGAAACCAGCACCATCTCCTAAAGCTAGGCTAAACTATGTTGTGGGGGCTTGTATAGCCACTGGATGCTGTAATTCCAGGTTGTGTTTGGAAGCCATGGAAGTAGCTGCTGTCTGTAAGAACAGGGTAAACTTTCTGTATAGGGAGGAGAGAAGCCACTGATGCTTAATAAAACAAAACAACAACAAAAGCACTCCAAACAAAACAAAATCAACAACTAAACCCAAGAAAATACCCCAAACTTATTTAGCAGTATCAAATGTTCTATTTGCATAGCCATTTTCTTTCTGCAGAGACAGTCTCTGTCCTTAAGCAAATAGTTTGGTCAGAAAATCAAAGTTAATTGCTGTTACCCTTAGCATATGAAAAGTGCTGGGTTATAAATAACAAGGTATACTTCCTTAAGAGCTCTGTATTTATATGTTGAGATTAAACTAAAGTAGTATCACCATGTGTCACTGTGCCATGTTGTGATTCCATAGCACCAGCACAGAAGAAAGCAGCAGAAAGAGGACAGATGTAGAATCAGTATAGGCAAAGTACAGGTTCAGTAAACCCAAAGCATGAATATATTTTAATGATAGACTTTATAACTGAACTTAGGGTGTTAGGCTTAATGGACTCTCAACCTTTACTCCCAACCTTTGTAATAGCTGCTGGTCTCTATTAACAAAAACATGGTTCTGCCTTATTCATTGTTGATCATAAGTGATTTTTGTATATGGCCAAGTATATGACCGCTGTCTTAAGCCATACCTGCAAAACTTTCATTCTACTTATTTTTGTTGCCACACTAAAACTGCAATACCTGTTACTTCAGAATGATGTCAAAGTATGTTGAATACTTAATTTTTCTAGGGTTTTGCATTAGATTGCATACTTAGAAACGAAATATGCAAATATCCTCAAAGTCTAATACTAAATATAGAGTGTGGATAAAAAATAATAAACCAAATTTACCCTTGGCTTAATATCATTATGTTTCCTTTGAACATAACGGATGATACCCTAATACTTATTTTCTTTTAATCTAGATTATATGTTAATTTTGTTTATAGATTTATTTTATGTACATATATTACATCTTTTCCCATTTTCACAAATGGAGGTATGAAATTTCCAGAAATCCTTCAGATAGTACTTCAGACAGTATTTGAATGCTACCTAATTTCAGGTAGTATTTTCTGGGTAGAATTCCCATCTGGTCTATAAATTGCAGACTCTTGTTCAGTGCGTTACAATGGTTACAGTTAATCCTGATTTATAATGCTCTCTGTGCCAACCTTTTGTGCAATCTATCCAGGGACAGTATAACATGAGCAAGCGAATGGCATTTATGACAGGAGGACACGAGTGAGAAAAGCCAATCTGATTTGGGAAAAAAATCTTAAAATTAATTAGTGCTTAAAATAGTATTGATTCAGGTTTTTTCTATTTTTTCACCACTGTCTTCAAGCGGTAATTGAACTTTCGAAAAACATCCAGTGGTTAATAAAGGAAATATTGGTGAAAGTTAGAAACATATGAAAGCTATCAGGAAACAAACATTAAGGAAATTATTACAGCAAGTGTTTGCTAATAGCTTTGATGTTAACAGTATTTGAAAAGAAGAAAGCTACCAGTGTTCGAATTCTTATGTTCTTCCTGATTATACCTTTCTAGCGGCCAAAAGGAGCTACAAAACAAGCTTTAATCAACTCTGTGAAGTTTACCTTGAAATTAAATACATCTAAATTGCCACCAGTTTAGGAACCTGGAGTAGAAATACCTTGTCTTCTGCAGAATAAACCTAAGTATTGTCAAGGAATCCCTATAGGTTTGGGAATCTCCTGTGGGTACCTGGGCAGGCAGACAGCAGAAGAGAAAACACAAACATGACTTAAAACAGTGAAACCTACCAAGCAAAGCCATTTGCACAGATCATGCTCTGCTTAAAGGTGAGGATGTGGCATGGACTCCCTGTACTCAGATATTAAAACAAAGTAGGTGGTGAAAGCATGCTTTATAGTGGATATTCTTCTGCTCATTTTAGGTGGATGCAAGCAGGTTGCATGCCTGAACCAGCAGGATTGTCACAAGCAGAAGTCATCCTGAACGAGTATTTTCCTCTGAACTTTAAGTACCAGCCCAACCTACCCTACTAAAAGCTTCAGGAGACTCAGCGCAGGCTGCCATGAGACAAAGTTCAGACAGGGAGTTTTACATCTACTTTGACCACGTATCCTAGCTTCTGGGCTTTCAAAGACTATCAATAGCCATCCTTGAACTCTCCTACTATTCAGAGCTTGCAACTGGAGGAACAACACTGGAATTTTTGTATGTCAAGGGAGAAATAGATTTAAAAATGTAACTTTTCTGTTCAAAGATTGTTTTTAAAAGTCCCCATCAGCATTTTAGATTTTTAAAGTAACATTAAAATAACAAAGTCAAAATACTATGTAAATTGTGAGAAAGAAATATGGTTTCTCTTCTATCTTTGACTACTTTATTTAAAATAGAAATAGGGAAATGTCTGTGTTTTAAATGAAAATATCTTATTATTTTCTAGGGTGATTAAATAGGTTGTGATGCACTATCTTGTAGGAAATAAACATTTCCACAGCTTCCTCAGCCTGCCAGGAAATCCAGCAGCCTTGAATTCCTCTGAGGTGTCCCTGCACTAAAATTTTAGCCTGAGTTTTGCCGACCAAATACATGCCAAATCACCATCAAAAAATCAAGAGATTTGTCTGTTGTGCTGCAGGTGCACTTGAGTACAAGAGTGGGGCTGCTGCTTTGATTCCCAATTTGAACACCAAGATAAGCTTTCCAAAACCTAAAAGCCACTGCAAATATTTTGTAACGCTATTGGGCTGATACATATCGTGGATGCATAAAAAAGGCATTAATAAGTTGTTTGGCTAACATATCAAGTAGAAGTTGCAAACAAAAATATCGCAGTTTCACTGATGGATCATTTATTCTCTCTGTTCTTTAAAATCAGAGTGTTAAAACAAAACAGAAGGTATGGTTTGATGAGGTTCTCCCACTGAACATAATCATAGAATCATAGAATCATAGAATCATAGAATCGTAAGGGTTGGAAAGGACCTTAAGATCATCTAGTTCCAACCCCCCTGCCATGGGCAGGGACACCTTGCCCTAAACCATGTGGCTCAAGGCTCTGTCCAACCTGGCCTTGAACACCGCCAGGGATGGAGCATCCACAACCTCCCTGGGCAACCCATTCCAGTGCCTCACCACCCTCACTGTAAAGAACTTCTTCCTTATATCTAATCTAAACTTCCTCTGTTTAAGTTTGAACCCATTACCCCTTGTCCTACCACTACAGTCCCTAAGGAAGAGTCCCTCCCCAGCATCCTTGTAGACCCCCTTCAGATACTGGAAGGCTGCTATGAGGTCTCCACGCAGCTTTCTCTTCTCCAGGCTGAACAGCCCCAACTCTCTCAGCCTGTCTTCATATGGGAGGTGCTCCATCCCTCTTATCATCCTCGTGGCCCTCCTCTGGACTCGCTCCAACAGCTCCATGTCCTTTTTATGTTGAGGACACCAGAACTGTACGCAGTACTCCAAGTGGGGTCTCACAAGAGCAGAGTAGAGGGGCAGGATCACCTCCTTTGACCTGCTGGTCACGCTTCTTTTGATGCAGCCCAGGATACGCTTGGCTTTCTGGGCTGCAAGCGCACACTGCCGGCTCATGTTAAGCTTCTCGTCAACCAACACCCCCAAGTCCTTTTCTGCAGGGATGCTCTGAATCTCTTCTCTGCCCAGCCTGTAGCAGTGCCTGGGGTTGCCCCGACCCAGGTGTAGGACCTTGCACTTGGCTTGGTTAAACTTCATAAGGTTGGCATCGGCCCACCTCAGAAGCGTGTCAAGGTCCCTCTGGATGGCATCCCTTCCCTCCAGCGTATCAACCGAACCACACAGCTTGGTGTCATCGGCAAACTTGCTGAGGGCGCACTCAATCCCACTGTCCATGTCACCGACAAAGATGTTGAACAGGACCGGTCCCAACACCGATCCCTGAGGGACACCACTCGTTACAGGTTTCCAACTGGACATCGAGCCATTTACCACAACTCTTTGCGTGCGGCCATCGAGCCAGTTTTTGATCCACCGAGTGGTCCATCTATCAAATTGATGTCTCTCCAATTTAGAGACAAGGATGTCATGTGGGACAGTGTCGAATGCTTTGCACAAGTCCAGGTAGATGACATCAACTGCTCTGCCGCTGTCCATCAGTTCCGTGGCTCCATCATAGAAGGCCACCAAATTGGTCAGGCAGGATTTCCCCTTAGTGAAGCCATGTTGGCTGTCACCAACCACCTCATTGTTTTTCATGTGCCTTAGCATGTTTTCCAGGAGAAACTGTTCCAAGATTTTGCCAGGCACAGAGGTGAGACTGACTGGTCTGTAGTTACCTGGGTCTTCCACCTTCCCCTTCTTGAAAATGGGGGTTATATTACCCTTCTTCCAGTCGTCGGGAACTTCACCTGTCTGCCAGGATTTTTCAAATATGATGGACAGTGGCTTAGCAACTTCATTCGCCAGCTCCTTCAGGACCCGTGGATGGATTTCATCAGGTCCCATGGGCTTGTGCACGTTCAGGTTCTTAAGATGGTCTCGAACCTGATCCTCTCCTACAGTGGGCCTAAGGTCTTCGTTCTCACAGTCCCTGCATTTGCTTTCCAAGACTTGGGTGGTGTGGTCAGAGCATTTGCTGGTGAAGACTGAGGCAAAGAAGTCATTAAGAACCTCAGCCTTCTCCAAATCCGTGGTAGCCAGTTCTTCTGATAGCTTCTGGAGAGGGCCTACATTGTCCCTAGCCTGTCTTTTATTTGCTACGTATCTATAGAATCCTTTCCTGTTATCTTTTACCTCCCTTGCCAAACTTAATTCTAGCTGGGCCTTAGCTTTCCTAACCTGGTCCCTAGCTTCTCGGGCAATGCTCCTGTATTCTTCCCAGGCCGCCTGTCCTTGCTTCCACCTTCTATAAGCTTCTTTTTTCCCTCTAAGTTTCCTCAGCAGCTCCTTGTTCATCCATGGAGGTCTCCTGGCCCTCCTGCTGCACTTTCTTCTAGTCGGGATGCAACACTCTTGAGCACGTAGCAGGTGATCCTTGAATATCGACCAGCAGTCTTGGGCCCCCCTGCCCTCTAGGACTGTATCCCATGAAACCTTACTAAGGAGGTTCCTGAAGAGCCCAAAGTCTGCTTTCTTGAAGTCCAGGGCAGTGAGCTTGCTGCATGCTCTTCTCACTGTCCTGAGGATCTCAAACTCAACCATCTCATGATCACTACAGCCAAGGCTGCCCTGGAGCGTTACATTTCCAACCAGTCCCTCCCTGTTGGTGAGCATGAGGTCCAGCATGGCACCTCTCCTCGTCGGCTCCTCTACTGCTTGAAAGAGGAAGTTGTCTTCAACACAATCGAGGAACCTCCTGGATTGCTTGTGCCGGGCCGTACCATCCCTCCAACAGATGTCAGGATGGTTGAAGTCCCCCATGAGGACAAGGGCCTGCGAGCGTGAGGCTGCTCCTATCTGTCTGTAGAGCGCTTCATCCACAGAGTCCTCTTGATCAGGCGGCCTGTAACAGATCCCCACCGTAATGTCCCCTGTTGCTGTTTGTTTTCCCTTTGATCCTGACCCACAAACACTCTGTTACCTCATCACCCGTCCCCAGACAGAGTTCCATACTCTCTAGCCTATCACTGACATAGATAGCAACACCTCCTCCCTGTCTGCCTGGCCTGTCTTTTCTAAACAGCCTGTAACCTTCCATTCCGACATTCCAGTCATAGGAGCCATCCCACCATGTTTCTGTGATACCAATGACATCATATTCCCGTAGCCTTGCACACATCTCTAATTCCTCTTGCTTGTTCCCCATACTACGGGCGTTTGTACAGAGGCACCTTAGCCGAGCTCCAAATGAAGCCGACTCAATGGCTGGGGCAGCTGGAACATCTCTACATCGCTCCAAGCACTTATTACAGGTGCTGGCAACTGACCAGGAATGTTGGGATGGATCAATGCTCCCCTCCCCCAACACATCTAGTTTAAAGCTTTCCTGACCAGCCTGGCAAGCCTCCTACCAAAACAGCTCTTCCCCTTCTTTGTCAGACCAGCTCCACCAGCCTCCAGTAGATCTGGCCTCCCAAATGGAGCCCCATGTTCTAAATAGCCAAACCCCTGACTATGGCACCAGCTTTCTAACCATTTATTAACCTGCCAGACACGCCTAGCTTTTTCAAGGTCCTCAATAATACATCTCTGTGAATTGTATTGTCAGACATTTAAGTGAAATAGTAGGCAATGACCCAGCACGACAAGTGATGGTTTTGACTTCCTGTCTGTCACTAAAAAACAAAGCAAAACTCTTTCACTCTTCTAAAATCATACCAGCTCTTTAAAGCACTAGCTAATATCTTCTCAGGCAAGGGTCTGGTAAAATAAAAAATCCTTAGCAACAATAATTGTAGTCCACACATAGAAAAGGTAAATTGAGGAGAGTGGCTTTGAAAAGCCACTATATTATATTAACAATCAGTTATGCATGAGTTGAAGAATATTGATAATTTCTGGCCTGGTATTGATAGAGAAACTGTAAAGCTGTCTTTGTAAGGAGTCGACTGTAGTCAGAAAAAAATGAGCCAAGTCAGAAATCATTTAGTAGATGTTTGAGTTCCACCAGTTTATTCTGTACAGTATGCACAATTGAAGGGAGCCTTCAAAGCTTTTACAGAAGGAGTTGAAAGAATACATTGAAATTTTTAATGTTATTGGATTTGAGATTTTAAATTATTTTATTTTCATATGATGTTAATCTGTTTTGTTGGTTTTTTTTTTTTTTTTCTCTAAACGTAAACCTTATTTTTTCTTCTATTTCTTTTTCCTTTTGTTTTCTTTTTTTGATTTATTTTTTTCTTTATCTAATCATGTTACTATGTCAAGGTATATTTTCTTAAGTCATTAGGCCCTGATGGCGCCACTAGCTTAATGTTAGGATTAGACAAATAAAGTAGAACTTCAGTCTTCAAAATCTCACAGAATACCTAAAATAAGTGTATTCCTTTTACAGTTCAACCACTGTAATACGCATAGATGTCTTTATCTGAAGCATGTTTTCATGTAGCTTCACTCTTTCTTGTCCATTTTTTTCTAGAAACATTGTGAGGCTGGTAATGTAATGCTGTCTTGAGAGAAAATTTAGTGTCTGATGTAATTCAGTAGAAAATGCAGGGAGCAAAAGCAGTGCCTTTTGAAAAAAAAAAAAAACCGAAAACCAGCAAACAATGACTGCCCTTAATCAGTTAGTGTTGTCTAATGTTACAACTTTGCTGTTTAACTTGATTCATTTTCTTTATTGCCTTCATATAGTTAAACCCAGAGCCCATACTGCTAGTGGTTTGGTAGTGAGTCCCAGAAAATTTCTACAGAAATATGCTTTCTCCTATCATCTTCTTCATAAAACCAATAAAAATAAAGGTAGTGTCTGTCAAAAAAAGATTTTTTTTTTTATCGTGCTTGTTCTAGTCATAAAACACTGCAGCTACTTATTTCTACAGTGCAGCCTCTTGGTTTAGCTGCAGATTAGATTCTGAAAGCTGTACCAATTAATTCAAAGAGTTTGGTCCACTTCTGCAACACCTAAACAGAAACCAGCTCTCTTTGTAAGAAAGTCAACTCCAGTGAGAAGAAACTAACTGCTTCATCTTTAAATTCTAGCCATAAAAAAAGGACCGCTTTTGCAGTTTTCTTTATTTCTTCTATGCATGCAATAATAAATACATCTAAAATATACATTTTTATATATATAAATAAATATATAGAAATATATGCTTTGACTGTGAGGAAAAATTCTCCCCTTCATTTTTTCTTCTCTAATCAATGATTTTTTTCAAGTTTTATAGGCTTAATCCTCTCTTCTGCCCCATCAATTTTATACTGGTATAACATTCTTTTGATGATGCAAATCATAAGTAACTCCAATTGGAAACTAATTCTTTTCATATTTACATTTTTTCCATCAGATCATTTGCTTTCTTCATTAGGGACTGTAGTGGTAGGAAAAGGGGTAATGGCTTCACACTTAAACAGGGGAAGTTTAGATTAGATATAAGGAAGAAGTTCTTTACAGTGAGGGTGGTGAGGCACTGGAATGGATTGCCCAAGGAAGTTGCGAATGCTCCATCCTTGGCGGTGTTCAGGGCCAGGCTGGACAGAGCCTTGGGCGACATGGTTTAGTGCAAGGTGTCCCTGCCTATGGTATAGGGGTTGAAGCTAGATGATTTTACGGTCCTTTCCAACCCTAACTATTCTATGGTTCTATGAAAAGTTGCTATTTCGGTGCCATACATGTGACAATCTGTTTAACTCTTCTGTTGAACATGCAGAGGAAAACAAAAGTGGGACAGCACGAGTTGATAGATTTCCGCTCAAGCCCAGAACAACATATGGATCAGCAGAGAGTTAGGGATCTTTCATTATTTCCTGTTATCTTCAGTTTTCACATTATAGGAACAGCATATATCTAAAGCCTGTTTCAGGGGCCTTTTGTGTTTTTTTCAGTTGTGGGATTAAATTCAGGTTGTAGCTTCCATATTTGTAACTACTCTGCAGCAGTGTTTATGTATGTGACGAGTCCTTTGTGGACTCCTCCTGGTTTGACTAGATTGCTACTGGAAGCTATCAAAGAGCCTTAAAATCCCCAGCACTGGCTTTACCTTTCCTGTGGGCACTGACCAACATAACAGTTACTTCACTTCATAGCTGCAGCTGCAGCTTTTCCCTTTCAGCTCCCCAAACCACTCAGCAGCAGGAATGGCAAAGCCTGTCTGTTCTGACCTGTAAAGCCTCTCTTATTTCTTGCTGTCTTTGTGCCCAGGAGAAGATGTAACACTGGTACAGCTTCTGATTAGACTCAAGGCCCCAGAGAGTGGCTGACTTCAGAGCAGTAATGCCGAAGCCAAAAAAACATTGATTTCTAACACGTGGATCTGAAATCTAATCAAATTTCAGTAATATCAGCCTGTGACCTTTTCTTTTATTAGTGAATTTATGCACAGCTTAGTCCCCGATTCTTTTATTGCTTTGTGTGTGCTGGTGCTGCCTTCAGCATAATTATTGGAAAATTTTGAGTGTTAATTGAGCATAATTGAATTTTGGTATGAATCGTGTACAGTATGTGAGAAGAAAAACGTGCTTGCATTTTTCTTGGTGTGGGAAGGGACTGGGTAAGGAAGCTTTATTGCAGGACATAGAACTCTGAAATTTTATGATCTGGTTATTTTAATGTATTTCCATGAACAGGAGTCTGGTGACATAATGCCATGTGGTACAGTACAGGTTTGACTTAAAATCCATTACATGTATCATAGCAAGGCTCCTTGCAGTACCAGAGTGGAAGCTCAGATAACACTATCTTTTATAAACCCTTTATTTTCAGGTATTTAATATAGCCATGAAACTTTCCTTTGGGCAGAAACTTAACTAACAATGTCAAAAATACTCTTGATAGGTATATTTTTTACATACACTTTTCAACTAGTCTTGTTTTTCATTTCAGAAATCATATGAAGGTCATGAATTATAATAATTTGTTGAGTGTTTTGATGCTCAGTCTGTACTACAATTTCAAAGCTGTTGTATTCTTTCATACTTTTTGTCTGTTGAAACCGTTGGTGCATATGCTTTGGTTTCATCATTGAATGAGTGCATTAGCTAAGTGCTTTAAAGTGATTTAATTTTAAAAAATTCAATCTGCTAAGGCATTAAAAAACTAGGTTTTCAATATAGCCTTGAAAACTTCTAAAGTTCACCACCTCTTTTATGTAGCATTATCGTGCTTTGGCTCAAACATTTTCAAGCAAACAAGAATTAGGCCTAATAAATTTAGTTCAACGAAGTAAAATGGTGAAATTCGCTTTTGTAAGTTCTTGTAAAAAGTCTACTTGTCTAAAACGTTTAGACATACTGTGCAGAAAGCTGAGTTGACTCATAAGACAGTATTCGCCCAGTTTCTTGCATTTAAATTTACTAGCTAAGGCTATGGTAGATGCTGAAATAATTTAATTAATTTTTGCATATGAAAATTCTGTTCTGTTTTCGTTTTGATTCCAAATTTTTTGACAGATGGTTATCTTTTTCCCTTGGAATAAAATCATTTTTTGTTTGGAGTAAGGATAGATTCAGATGATATATTGTGAAATATCCAAGCTTGATTGAGTTTTTCTTATATATAAAAGCATGATTTTTAGATGAAAATCTAAACTTAGATCTGTCTTTGCTAACATAGAAATTTAATTAATTAATAATTATTATCATTTCCATTTTATCCTCATAGACTATAGCTCTTAACCAAGAAAGCAAGATTTTTAACAAAAATAATTGCTACTTGTTTTAATTTAAAATTGTAAAATTTAGTTTTCATTTAAATTATAGGATTTCAGACTTTTTTTTAATTAAAAATGTACTATTCACGTCTACTATTTCAAAGTTCGAAGACAAAGTCAGCTGAAGCTCACTCAAAAATCTGATTTCCATGCTGTGTTAAGGGTAGTATACGAATTTTCACAAGAAAAGCAAATGCTCACTTCTTTAGCAAGTTGCAGAAGAGACTACGGTTATGAGACAAGTACGCTAAAACAGCATCTCAGATATTTAGAATGTGTAACAACTGCATATATACCTGGAAGTACATATATGCTTCTAAATAAAATTATTTTATAAGCATATAACATGATTTTTAAAATCTTATTGAAGTTACAATAGAGTGAAAGTTATGTGGGTAATTCTTTTAAAAAAACAAATTAATGATAAAACTTTTTTGGGTTATTGGAGAAACTTACTAATATCAGCAAACATGAATAAATGTGAAGAGAGAATATTTTGTATTTATTCTTCCTTCTCAGTTTTCACTGAAAACTCTACAAATAGCCAGCTCAGGACAGCCTCGCACCTAAGAGGCTCATTGTTAGACATTCACTAATGATGAAAAATCTGTCATTAGAACATCATGTAGTGATAACCTATCTTAATATTTTTTTCATCTATTGGTACTCTGCCAAGGCTAAGATTTCTGTAGCTTCATTTGTGCTCCTTTGTTTGCCATCAAGTGTTACTGGGACATTCAGGTTTCTGACTCCATAGGATGAAGGAAGGAAAGGTTACTAAATAAAAGGCACAGTTATTTCAAGCCATATGTGCAAAGCTATTCAGCCAGGTGTAATAAAAATGTTCCAAAGAACCAAAATACTTTGAATAAATGGATAAGAAAAGCTGTCTGTAGAAGTTTGTATTTTAGATTCAACCTGTGTTGTCCTACACTATACACTTCTGCATTCTTTGCACCCACAGCAGCACTAACAAGAAACACGGCTTCCTTCAGAAGCACCTAAAAGCATTTTTCCCTTCTAGTGAGGGATTTTGCATTTTTCCCTTTTAAATCTGATTTTTAAATATCTCATTACATTATAGTGCCCTGGTATAGCCTGGAAATAAAATGATTTTTTTTCTTGAGACCAAATCATTATGACTCCTCACAAGTTCTATCAATGGAGTATCTCTCCACTGCCTATCACTTGCAGTTCACAAGTCATATAGGACTCCATTCAATGGGATGTGTAATCTAGTGATTTAAAAAAAAAAAAAAAAAAAAAAAAAAACACATTATTGCTCACTAGTTCATCTAGTTACCATTGCCTTGGGTAAACCCAGCAATGGGCAGATGCTGACCTGGTTCAGCAGCCACAGTACCAATGGGGCTAAACCAGACTGGAAATGGAACCTTCCTTTGCTTCTTTTCCAGGGATCTACAGAGTCCTTTGAGTTCTCAAGACATGGGATCTATCACTCCACTAGGACAGAACTCATAGCTGTTTTCTGTGCACTTTTTTGAGCTGAAATTTGTGCAAGAGCAATTGAGATAATAGTACTAAAAGAAAACAGCCCATACCTTCCTAGCCACAGACCAAATGGTAAAAATTAACCCCCCATGTCACTAGTTCAGAAAATTTAGTGTAAATCATACACAGGGCAGTGCAGTATGCCACTAGTCATATAGCACATCACTGCTTGTGGCACAGCTTATAGAATCATAGAATGGTTAGGGTTGGAAAGGACCTTAAGATCATGTAGTTCCAACTCCCCCTGCCATGGTGATGCTTCACTCTAGACCATGTCACCCAAGACTGTCCAATCTGGCCTTGAACCCTGCCAGGGACAGAGCATTTACCACTTCTTTGGGCAACCTGTTCCAGTGCATCACCACCCTCACAGTAAAGAACTGCTTCTTTATATCCAACCTGAACTTCCCCTGTCTAAATTTGAACCCATTACCTCTTGTCCTATCACTGCAATCCCTGATGAAGAGCTTGAAGATACCTGAAGGACTCTGCAATGCATATACAACATACATAGTATGTACTTAGGCACTTCTTCCCTCTGTACACAAACCTCAACATCTGTAGCATACATGTGGAAATTGAAAGATTTCTGTATTTCAGACTGTACAATTCTGTTTTGTTATGGCAGTTTGTTGGCAATGTCCTTGCTGAGAAAAATATATAAGGAGATCACATCCAAAATACTTCTTTTTTTCAAAAGCATTTCAGTTACTCTGGAATACTTTGATGTCATAACTTCTGTGACAAGCTGTGCTGTGCTTTCCCAGCAGAAGGAGCAGAAGGTCTGGAGCAGCAAGGCTGTCTTTCCTTTTGATTACTCCAAGAACTGTATTGAAATAACACAAAGCACACATTGAAATGCTGTCATTTAAGCTCAGCTTTTTGGAAAATTTACAAATCCTTTAAATGTAACTTTTGTACACAGAAGCCTACCATGAAATAAATTAACAGCTCTTTTATAATGTAGGGTTGCACCTATTGAATTCCTTGAAAAGAAATTAAAAAAACCAAAAACAACTACATAAGAAAAGTAGATTAATGGGTTAAATCTCTATACGTTATCACTCCATCACACAATCTCCTGTTTTCCCTCTGGCAAAATCACTATTCTTAGCTTTTTTTTCAAAGAGCTGTCAGATTTTTAAGTCTGGAAGACAGTTGAAGGACTAGGCTGGGTGACAGATGATTCACCTGGTTTACTGTTTAAAGCCATCCCCAGTTAGCACAGAAGATTATATATCCCAAGCCATTATTATCACTGGGTACTATACAACCCAAATCATTGGCTATTATATAACCCAAGCCATTATCTATCATATTTGAGAAGTAGCGGCAGTCTGGTGAAGTTCCTGCTGACTGTAAAACAGGAAAGGGAAATAGAACCCCATTTTTAAAAAGAGGAAAAAAGGAAGACTGGAACAGGTTGCCCAGAGAAGTGGCTGCC
Source organism: Strigops habroptila (assembly GCF_004027225.2). NCBI lineage: Eukaryota > Metazoa > Chordata > Aves > Psittaciformes > Psittacidae > Strigops > Strigops habroptila. The sequence continues at coordinate 45,108,797 of NC_044277.2, read as the reverse complement.
CCATCCCTGGAAGTGTTTAAGGCCAAGTTGGACAGGACTTTGAGCAACCTCGTCTAGTGGAAGGTGTCCCTGCTCATGGCAGGGGGGTTGGAACTAGATGGGGTCTAAGGTCCCTGCCAACTGTAACTGTTCTGTATGATTCTGTGCAATATTGCATTTGATATACAGTGAATTACAGACCTGCCAATAATTATTTCCATTGCTTTCCCCCAACTGTTGTAGCCTTATGACTTCAAAGATCTTTTCATACTCTCCTCCTCTAATTCTGCCTGCTTAAGTCATGAAACTGTACTTATTCTTTCACAAAGTATATGCTTCCTCTTTCTCTGCCATCAGGAGCTGCCACTGTTAAACATTTATCTGCCTTTTGCGAAATAATTGTTGGATAGTTCATTCTCTTCCAGCACTTGAGCTGGTTAATTTTTTCTCATTAAGGATTCTGAAGAAACCTTTCTGTTTACTTTATGATGTTTGGAAAACCAAAGATTAATCTTTTCCCTGTGTCAAGGACATGCAGTCTATCAGTCTTGGCACAAATTCATATTAGATTATGTGCCTGAAAATATCCCACTGGATCTAATTTTTTATTCTGTTTTCTTTTTCTTTTTATATTTTTCACTTTCTGCTCTCAAGAGACTCCTGCATTCCCAGAGTAAAATAGGCAGATATATTCCTATGTATTGTGCTTATTTTGCAGGCTACTTCATGAAAGAAATTTCTGGAAATTATTGCTGTACAAGAAGACCCCATTTAATGGTTAAAGCCTTAGGGGAGTTTACAAAGTTTTCTGTTGATTTTCCCATTCTGAACTCTGTGTTTGAAAATATGTAGTTATAAACAGAAATGCACAGTTAGCGATAGCTGTATATTCCAACAGTTTCCTGGGATATCTGGTATCATTACAGTGATTGAATGACAATTCTGAGTTTGTGTGCAAATGCAGCTGTCCTGCTTATTTCATTTGCTTGGTCTATAGTGTCTACAAGAAACAAAGCAACCAAACATAAGTGTATTTTCCTAGCCTGAACTAGGCTAGGATATGAAACAGCCCTTTAGATGACATAGCTTTAAAGCTTAGAAGACTGGAGTTAAAAGAGGTATTGTTCAGATGCTTTTAATAACGTGAAGGTGATTCTTTTTCTCTGTATTCCGGCCATGAAAAAGTAAGTTAGAAAAAAGTCAAGGTGCTTTATAGTATGAGGAGTTACCTTTATAGTATAGTCTCTGCTGTTTTACAGCAACCAATGCGTTATTTTCTAACCAAGTTAAACAGTTGTTTTAAGGAACAAGCCAGACCTTTCAATTCCTTAAATACTGTTAACGGAGTTGGTCACAAATGTTGCTATCTCCACAAAATCTGTGTAGAAAAATGTCATTGAAAGACGTTCCTCCTCTAGCCATTCTGGGTGTAATGCAGCCTCCTTTCATCTTCACATCTCACAGGTGAGAAGGGGTTTTTTTTAATATATTGAGATCAGAAAAGATACATAAGGGGGGAAAGCTCCCTGGAAGAGGCTATAATAAGACAGGAAAGCACAAATGACATATTACTGTGCTCAGCACTCAGTAGAGGATTATGACAGAACTGAATATTTAAAAATATTGTTCTTGTCAGTTCTTCCTGTGGATATAGAAATAAATGCCCAAAAGGAAAGAAATAAAGAAACTTTTTAGGTCACATGCAAGTTCTTCTCCTTCTCTTTAAGGTTGTTGTCAGAAGCTAACATATTAAAAAAAAAATAAATTTAGAAGCTTTACTTTTCAGGATGAGTAAATGGGAAAATAATTTAGAAAGAAAAGAAAAATAAAGTGCATAAGAGAGAAAACCATAAATAAAACTGATGGTTTATTGATGTTTTGCTTTCCAATTATTTGAAATTAAATCAATAATACCAGTTCTGCTTCAACATCTCTTTTTAAAAGAGATTATATCTCAGTAGAGTCATGAGCTTTTCCAGCACCATATACAACTCAGGAATCTGCTTCAAAAGCAAAGGGAATTGACAAAGACATTACTTGTTCAGGAATTTATTTTTTCAGACGATCATATTATATATGTTAATTTTATATGTTATTTTAACCTTGTAAAGAAAAAAATCCACGGAAATAGGAAAATTAGGCTTATTCATTTTTCCCTCTTTCACCTGTGATGGCTTTGTCACTTCAGCAGTACTTACTCCATGATATCGTATGCAGCTAGTTGAGTACTTCATCATCAGTCACAGTGTTTGTCAATATTAACTAAAAGACAATAGACATGATATATAGGCAAAAGACGATACAAAATTATTGGAAGTCATCCAAAATAAACTGTTTTATGCGACCAGCCTCACATTTGAATCCAAATTAAAATCTAATTTAAAAGGAGCTTAAATTAAAAAAGCTTACTTAATTCCTTCAATTTGCAGAAATATTCCATTCCATTAGGCAACTAATTTCTACCTGTCAGATACAGAATAAGAGTGGTCCCTCTCTAGAGGAAACTTCCTACTTGTAGTAATTAGGTATGAAGAACCTGGGAAGATGCCTATACTTTGATAGTTGCCCATACTTAACTCTCAGAGCTCATCAATCCATGGGTAAATGCAATTCAAGTGTCAGCTTCAATAATTTCATGCTACAGAAGTCTAAAATGAGGTTACATATTTCATAATTAAAAACAAAATTACTTTAATTTTTATTAGAGAATCATGAAAGGTTACCTTTGTGAAATCCATATATATAAATCCCTTTTGTTGATCTATTATTCTAATAAGCTTTTAGAGACAGTATGAAGAGGTCTTGATTACTATTAGAAGATAAGAGCCAGGAGAATGCAAGTAATAAACATCAAGGCAATAATAAACAAAATGAAGCTAACTGAACTGTGCAGACAAAATAAAAATGCTCCTCCTGCAATTCCCTTTGGATTGCACCTCCATTTATCTGTTTACTTCTTCCCTAAGAGCATGTACCAGAATAAATGGGGAAAACCCCCAAATGTACAATTTGCTGCAGAAAATGAAACACCACATTTCTCTGTGCTTTTCAGAGTGCAATTTCACTGTGCAATTTTTACAATTTTTAAGAAAAGAAGAAAAAAATATCATCAAAATTCATGTTTTCATAGATTGTTTTTACCTAAAGATAACCTGTTTCTGGATAAGATGGAGTGTGACTTGATCATCCTTTAGCTTATTGCATACAGTATTATATGCTTTTAACACGATATATATTTCATTATAAGGGTAAAAGGGGGAAAATAATTACACTGTTTTATTATTTCCATCTAAATCAAGACAAGTGTTTGTAATTTAAAAAAGTCCAAGGTGTTGTAAATGGATTTGGGGGTGTGTCAGTGAATTATTGGGAAGAAATTCTTTGGAGCAGAGGAAAGATTAACTTTATTTTATTGTCTTGTCCCTGGAGTATCTTAATTTTCTAACAAAGTCAGCATTAAGCTGCCTGTAAGTCCCCTTAGGGGTGAACACAGGCTTTGCAAAGTTTAAGTAGGAAAATCTCTGTAAACCTCAGTTGTTTAAGAAAACAAAAGCAACTTCTAACTGTTTCCATATAATAGGGTGAACAGCAATTTTTATATTCCTGCAGAGTTTCTTTTATTAAATTGCATAATTATCTTGAAAATAAGTTGCTATTAGATGAATGCACACACCAAGAATTCCACAGCATACTTTCAAGAATGGCATATTTGGAAAACAGCAACCTTTCATTTTACATTTTTTGCAGTGCTTATAGTAATTTTGTTAACACTTTAAAATTTGTTGCATCAGTAGGGGGTTATAATCCCACAGCATCAAATTAGCATAAGCACAATGTTGTTACATACAGCTGAGGACAGAAAGGGCTTGTTGGGAATTTATGTCAGAAAGAAATAATTGTTTTGTCCTAGAGGAGAACGGATTCTAAAATCTTCACCCCAGGTTAGCAGGAAAAGTGGGGATGCCTATGACACTTTTACCTAAATTCTTGAGTCTCAGATATTGATAGAGATGAGTTTAAAGGGCTATATCACCTGGGATATAAAAATAATCATTGTTCTTTTATAAAACAAATTGGATTGCTATTGCAAATGCTGAAAAAACAATTAAAGCCTAGTACATCACATATTCCTTGCAGTATCGCATATATGTATTACATATAGTGATATTCTTTATTTTAAGGAATCCCTAAATTTTTAAAGTTTTACGGATGATATTTTTTTAACATGAATATGAATATATCGGCATCATATAACTGTGTTCAAAATACCCTAATCAGCACTTTCTTCGATTGACAGCATCCCAGTAGGCAGTGAAAAAATATATTAAAAAAGCACCTCAGATTGCTAAACTGGAAAATATGTTTCTTCAAAAGGAATGGAGATTACATTTTCTTGGCATGGAATCTGGTTTTGTAGAGAGCTGGGAGAGTGTTCCCAGGTTCTTGTTTGGAGTCCAGAAAACAGTATCACACAAAGGGTATATCCACTAGAACAACAAGAGGAGGTACTTTCCAGAGGTGATTGAAAATATTTCACAGAAAATAAAAAATCCAGGTTTATGGAAATCTTTGTGTTTTAAGAAGAGACTTCAATCTCCACAAAATTATTTCGGAGGGATTCCTCTAAAAATAAATGCAGTATTTTCACATCAGATGAATATTTGTTTGAATTTTTTTACTTAACTTTTTAATTATATCAGCACCAATTGTATTAATATTTTTGGTTATCTCTATTATATTGAATATTTCTGCACTACAAACTGTCTTATTAAAAAGTATCTGGCTCCTAATGAAAATACGGAATTTTTCCCTTATGTGGGTTAAAATGTCAGTTCTTCATCTTGTCTTGAAACAAAAATAAATTTCAACATATTAGAAGATGGAGAAAGAACTGAAAAGGATAGCTGAGACCTATCTTTCAAATCTCTTATGGATGACAAATATTAGCCAATTGGAAATATTTTTTCATAAAGATAGCCTGAAAGCTGAGGATATCGCTGTGAGAAATTACATGATATAGAAATAGAAAATAATGAAAAGCATAAAAATATTAAAACTTCTCTATATATATACTTTTTCTCATTTTATATTATTTATTTTAAATAAGGAATAGAAATTCATATTGAATTGCCACAAATTTAAAGAAACATGTAAATACCATTTAATTTTATACACAATGGACTTGTGGAACCAGTGAGCGCTATATGTCATCTGAATCTAGAAACTTTGTGTATTTCATACAATAATTCAGAGTTAGTAAGGAAATATTTCTATTGCTTATCCTCCATAATGATCTCAGACAGAAGAAAAATGAAAAACCATGTTTGTTTTGATTTCAGTTATGACATTTGCCTTTAGTATCAGCATTAGAAAATAAATATTGGAAAATGATAATGCTAACTTCATTTTTTAAATTGTCATCCAAACACTAAATTTAGAGGGGTTTTTGTTTTGTTTTGGGGTGGTTTCTGTGGGTTTTGGTTTTTTTGTTTGTTGGGGATTTTTTAACTTGGACTTTAGGAATAATCTTTTCTAAAAGTGATATCACTAGTAGTCTATCTCCTTGTGTTGTCTTAATGATCCAGCTGTGATCAGTGTTGGAAAGCCTGTGCAGTAGTAAATGATCAGTGATCTACATTCTCACCCTTTCCACTATTTTCATAATTTGTGACTGCACCAAATAGAAGCAAAACACTTAGGAAATTCCATTGTATGTCCTTCATGTAAAAATTCATACGCACTCCAATTAGGATTATGACAGGGAAAAAGCCTGTCCTTGTTAACTGATATGGGTAGACCTCCTGACCTTCTCCCCTAACTTCTTTTTTGTACTGGGAGTTCTCCAGATGTTACGTAGCAAAAGAGATAGACTGTCCAGTGGCCAGCCGTAGAAAGCAATGAGAAAAACCAATGATCAACAAGACTAAGAATCCTTTTTAAAGATGATCTATGATTAAGTTGTACAATATAAAATAAAAAGCTTGGCTTTAATCCATATTTTGTTAGTGATATAAATAGGTCATGGGAAATTCACCTTATGTCTACATTAGTTTCTCTGCTACTAAAAAGATTTAACACAATATTAAGTGGCATTAGCTTACTTTAATTTTTTCAAAATTCTTAGAGTTCTTAGACGCAAAAGAGAGAAAAGTAAAAAGTCATACGTGTTTAAATTTGATATACAGCACAAGAAAGAGGAAGGAATTTATGGAGTTGAGTTGAATATTTGTGGCTAGTTAGAAGGTAAAACAAGCTATTTTAAAGTAGGAAATGTCAAATAGATATAAAAGTTAGTTAACTATACAGAACTGACACTAAGAAGCTAAAGAAATTATCTCCAAAATAAGTTCCATTTCAGTTAAAATTACAGAATCCTTAGACATATATATTCCTCTTGATATTTCAGCCAGAACCTATGCAAAGATTTTGCAAATTAGTGATGTTCCAGAATCATCTCAAGCTATCGATAAATGAATAGAAATGAAGCTAGATACCTGTTTTGATTTCAATTGCAGCATTACTGAAGAAATGGCTACAGCAATATTTAGAGCATTTTAGAGAACCCTGATAACGATAAAATTTTTAAATGTGCAACATTTGTTCCAAAATATTTCAATGCATAATCCCATTTATGTTCATAAATATTTACATAATTTTTTCCTTAGATCAATGAGATTATTT